>NC_134576.1:94530010-94902510 GCF_050947875.1 Dermacentor variabilis
AAACCTTTAATAGATCTAAGATCAATTAATAGATTAGTCGGATTTTTGCACTTACGTGCGCGAGCTAAATATCAACCAACCTGGTTATTTATGTGCATAAATTCGGTTAAAAAAAGTACCGTGCTAGTGTAATTAACAGATGCTAGTCAGCGACTCCATGCGTGAGCGAGCGTGTCACAGTTGACTCACCTAAATCATTGCATCCAAGATCTGGCGGTCTTAGAGGCCATGCTTGGACGCAGTTACACTTCTAGTTCACTGTGACGCTAGTCGAATGTCATACTGAGGAGGCAATGAAGCTTCGAAACGTTGCAGTAAAACTTTATTGGAAACGTTCTCCAGCTGTACAAAGTTCGTTTGCTTATTAACGTTCATGCCAACTGCAATTGAGCAGGCGCTCGCATGAAGTTCGATTTTCCCTCCACTGGCTCGATGTGCAGCGCGCATGGTGAGGCGTAAACAGTAAACATCGCAACACTCTTGTGAGTGCTAAAGTGACGTTATTAGTGTTTTACTCTCCACTATACCTACTTATCACTCGTGTCTACCCAACGAACCCTCTCCCTCAACCCCCGCCCCCTGATAAGGGTGTGAGTGAGAACATGGCCGTCCGGCGCTCGTCCGATTTCGCTCATGATCTCAATCGCAATAGAAAAAAAATCGCGAATAAAGCACTGATTGAGTGATAGGAACGTTAATCGACCAATCGCCCTGCCCTAGCCCGAAATTAAATAAGAATGAAGGGTAGAGACCTTGGGCATGTTAGTTCGTACCCACTTTGGAAATGGATATCTCAAAACTGGTGGAATCCTCAGAATTTGTTCCAAGCGAATACCCCTCGCGAGCTTACCGTCTACAATTCGTAAATTGCAATATGTCCCGCAACGTTATTCGTTAAAAGCATACCTTTGTTAATTAGTCGTTCATGCATTTCGATTTCTTGTGTAAGTAATATCCGCCTCCTCGAATAATACAGCTCAACGACTTGAATTGTGCTATCTGCCGTCGGCGGTTACTAAAAAGTATGTGCCCCCCCCCAAAAAAAAATAAGAATAATAACCCGATATGAAGTCATAGACAGCCGAAAGCAAATGTCTTGCTCCTAGGCGGGAAAGAAACCATTATTGTCCTCGAACCACGTAGTGAGGTCACAGTTTAGCAGTTAATGATCGCGAATATATATTTATACATGGCTCGGTTGCGTAAAATGGAACCCGAAATGTGCGTAAACCTTCGAATTCCGTGCAGAAAAGTACCAGTGCGGGGACCCGGACAAGCCACCAAAGTCGTACACGGTGCCCCTGTCCCCGCAGCAGATGGAGTACCGCTGCGTGTCCGGATACAAGCTGTCCGGCCCGAGCGTCCGTACGTGCCTCGAGTCTGGACAGTGGTCAGCGGCGGCCCCTAGGTGCCTGGGTAAGAACGCGAGCTCCCGCGATACCTTCTCTGTGCGCGGAAACAGTTCCCAAGTATGGCTCACAATTCTGGCACACCACGCCTTAGCTCACTGAGTAGGAATTCACTGTGAGAGGTAAAAAGTGAATCAATACAGTCGATCCCGCGGTTACAATGATTGTGCAAAGACGACGGTTCGATATACTACAAGGCAATTCGACACACACAAACTCGCCTATGCGTTCGCTATACACGGATTTGTTATACTCTGTGGAAAAAGAAAGAAAAAGAAGGAAGCAAGGACTCGCTTTATGGAAAACGAAACTATGCGTAGTAGACAGCAATTTCTGATTGCGCCTTGAACTGTTTTTCAGCGTCACTAAGAACGTTCTCGATGGCGTTCTCGGTGACGGGTCTTCTGATTTCGTTTCACCGCCTTCGAGGCGGCGAATGATGTTTATATTTCCGGAGAGCGACAAAGCGGACGCCCCGAATTCAATATATATCCCAATGAGTTGGCTATGAAGAAGTTATTCTACGTGAGCATCGGTCATGTTCAGTTTACAGAACAATTCGTTTTAACCGGATTCGTCATATCGGGTTCGATTGTGTAAATAACTTCGAGAGGAAAAGCTTCTCACAGCGCCCATGCATGGAGCCGGCAGCAGGACGAGGGTAGCCATGATACATCAGTTTGGTGATTCTGCTGTGACATAGTTTCTAGCGCGAACCTTGCTTTTTTTTCTCTCTCTCTCTCTCGCTAAAAGTTATGCCGCAGCAAAATCAGCAGCACCAACTTGCCCAACTCTGTTCTTTAGCTATGCTGTCTTCAATTCGATGATTGCGAGCTGTTTAGATGCCTGTCAAACCTTGCGATAGTGTTGAGCCTTAATCTTGCAATGTGGCAGCCTGCGTACGTTTGGCTGCCAGGTGGTCGCCTTCCAAAGCCTCTCCTCTCTTTCTTTTGTTTCTCTCTCTCTCTCTCTCTCTCTCTCTCTCTCTCTCTCTCTCTCTCTCTCTCTCTCTCTCTCTCTCTCTATCTTTCTCCTTTTACTTCTACGAACACCTCTATCAACCGTCGGCATGCCTATGAATTTGCGCAGCGCACGACAGGGCAACTAATTATATTTGGTGTTATTCGGCAGAGATCATCATAATGTTAGTCATATCGTTTTATTAGGAAAAACGAAGTTCCAACATGACGTCGCACGAAACACCTACGACACAGACCAAACATATAATTTGTAAGACCAAGGAGCTGGTTTTATTACATAACAAAAATCAGTAATAAATAAATTAGAATATTAGTACCTCGTAAGTGCAGGTCAGCGAAGGCCTACTGCTCCCTGCGCTTACATTGATGTGCAGGTTTACAAACGCGGCCGGCATTGCAACATTTAAACTTAAATATGTTACTGCCAATAAAACGTGCAATTGGATTAGACTTAACTAACGTGCAAGTCGAAAAATACATATAGTCTAATTTGATACTGAAGTTGGCCTCGAAATGCCACTCTGGCGTCATCGACAGTATCGTGACGACATGACACAGAGCAATGTATTTGCTGACGTTGCGTAGCAATTATGCTCGCCTTCATGACATCGCTCATGAAAAAAAAAAAGAAAGGACCAACCAAGTTTTGACGCTAAAAAAGACAAGATGGACACACATGGTGGCTAAAATGATTCCATAATTAAATGCTGACTATGATCTAGTGATTCCATAAATAAATGCTGACAATGATCTATTCTGTTTATCTGTTTTTCTTGTTCATTATTCTCATTTCGTGTCTTATTCGCATCGTGTTTCACACGCAATTACGTCGACCTTGTCTTCTTTTGGGCTAACACTTCGCTAACCGTTCTTCTTTCTTTTTTCTTTTTTGACCATGATGGATTGGCCGATACCGTAGATAGCGAAGTCTACGGTGCAATGTGGCTACTTTTAGACGACATAATTGGCGCTAACTGCACCCGTACCGCCAGCCGTCCTACTCTGAGAATAGTCCTAGCTTCTTGTGGTCGGCGAAGTCGCCTTCCAGACGTCGCGGAAGCCCTGCTTAGCCCAAGCGAATTCACTCATTTCACTAAAGTGTGCCGCACGGCGGCTCTGCCTCAACACGTCTCTATTTACGGCGGTGCACCCTTTACAGAGGTATAATACAACCTAGTGAATTTTGACTATACTGGTGCTAACTGTGCCAATGCCGTTAATGTTAACCACTCTACGACTGATTCTCGCACCTGGTCTCGTGGAGACCTACATTTTCATACCATTTGAGACTCCGTACGATGTTCTGCAGGCGCGAAAGTGCAGATTTTTATTTAAGTGGTTACGAGATACTCAGAAGCCAGATATACCAGACCCGTGTGAAGTCAGCTATGAAGACGTTATCTTCATAAACAGGGACAGGAGTGCTGCGCGCTTCTTGTTACGTTCACGTGTGGCAGTCGCAGCATCGCAAGGATCGCAGGGACGAAACGAGCCAATGTATCATGACGTCATAACGCATCCAGCGATCCACCGCCTAGTATTAAAACATGCCAGTCATCAAACACAGAACAATGTTTCAAAGCTTGCACGTGCATGTAAGAGAAAACGATTTCAAAAATAGCGAAATAAATATAGACTGTATCGACTAAATAAATATCTCATTATATTTGTCAATTAGGTGTTTTTGATGGTAGTCTTGAAACATTTTAACACGATAACGTTAAGGGCCCCGTGTCGCAGAAAATCCAGTGTCGGTGTCGGCGCCGGCGGAGTTGTCCGTGAGTGAAAACTTCCGTATATATTAGGTATGTGTATATGTCACGCCTTGCCATTATATCACATGCATACGCGGGTTATATTGCCACACCATTCTATTACTAAAGTTGCGCATACCTTGTCTTACATTCTTGACAAAGTTATTCTTCAGAATTTTGAGAATAACAGCCCACAAACAAATGTCACGAATCAAAACACCGACAGTGCATGCCCTTTATATTAAATCTTGTCAGACTTAGATATAAAAAGTGCGAAACAATAACAGAAACCTGAACATGATGTCATTTTTTTTTTTGCGCGGCTGTGCACTACCTCTGCTTTCATGCATAGCGTTCGCCGCCAGCGTTTCCCTGTAAGCATTACGGTTACGTAAGCTGCAGTTGACGGGAAACGTGAGAAGCAGTAGGGATCTTTTAATGGCATTTCGTCCCACTCTTGAAGGCGAAGCTTAACGGTACTCTAATTATTTTTTGAAAGGTAATATTTAGTTTCAAATGGAAATCAATTTATTATTGTGGGAACTCGGTAGCTTAGTGTTTGCTTGCCATAATTAGTGTGTATGAGTGGTACAAGTTTACGTTTCCTGTGGATAGCATATCGGCTGCTGGAATTATCGGAAAAGAAAAGTACACTTCATGATGGTGGATGTACGCGTACTTGAGTAAACAAATAATATGCTTGTTTGGTTTTAAGGATGCCATGGTTTCTGAAACAGCGGTAACATGGCTACATCTGAAGGTCTGCCATGAAACTCCTTTTAGCACACAAAGCAAGTTTCTGAGTTTTTATGTAATTACTGGACGTCATAGTTCCCCAAACAAGAGTGCAGTATCATAACCTTTAGTACACAAGTGCGTAATACATGGATATCTTTCCCCAGCGTGGCAACAAATTAGAGATTTCATACAGACAACCAATGGTTTTACTCAAATCAGACACAAATTTTGTGGTGCGAAAACTCCAAGAAATGTTCTCATTAAACTAAATGCCCAGAAATTTCTGGCTTGAAGCTGGCTTTAACTCAGTACGCTCACAGACAACTTCCAGAGCGACACTTTCTACTGTATCGGTAGGATGAAAAAATAACGTAGTTTGACACAACAAATTCAGGCTTAGTTTGTTAGTCATTAACCACCAGATATGTAGTACCCTTACATAGGCATTTACACCGCTCCATTTGGGACAAAGAACGAGATGAAAAAATAATACTCGTATCGTCAGCCTACATGATCAGATTAGGCGACTCGAGTATGTTAGCGATATGATTTATGTATACTAAAAACCACAATGGACCTAATATTGATCCTTGAGGAACACCATGCTGAATTACCAATTTCTCGGAGGGCGCATCTTGAGCAAACTGCAATCTCCTATTCAAATAATTCTTAAACAAATCAGCGGAAACACCACATATGCCATGCAACACTTAAAGAGGGCATGACACCCACTTTTCGATCATAATCTTTATTGTGTAAGGTAATCCTTGTGCGTTCAAGAACACGTTGGCAAAACTTTAGCGCATTCGAGCAGCACGTAACTTGTAATTGAATGTTTTATATTGCACTCGAACGGGCACAACAGTCGAGCAACACTGGCACGCTCGCGAGCCGTGACGTCACAACCTGCTCTAGTTCACTATAATTCCGGCGAAGAATCGGTGTTTGAGCTGTGCGCGCATGCGGGAAACGTCTGCTTTGTTCAGCTTGCAGCGGCTGAAACAATGTCACGACGGCGCCTGTGTAGTGCTACGGGATACCAGAGCGAACGGAGCAAGGCATGCTCCGTATCGTAATCGTCTTGACTATTTGGCTGCGCGTGTTCAAAAAAGATTTTGCGCTCCCCGCTGCACTGTTCTTGCTTAAATTTTGGAGAACGATCGCATTTTGTCGTCGACTTCGTTTGGCACGATTAATCGCCTGTTTTTCAAGACAGAAATGAGAAACTGTTCTCGTCTATCATAAAAATGGCGTCTGAAAAGCTGGCTCTTGCACAGACTTGTGTCACCTCCTGTCACCTGCCGCCACCTGCCGTCTACTGCAGAAAGCAGCGTTTCAGGGAGGGTTGCCCGGCCCTGGAACAGGCGACTGCCCGCCCTGAAACGCTGTTTTCTGTAGATGACGAAAGGTGGCGACACAAGTTTATGCTTGCGCATTATGCTTGCGAGAGACGAATATGGGCAGCAAAGACTACCGCTCATCTGGCGCTTTTGTTTTGTTACACTTCACGCCAGACAGCTACAACGACGATCTGTGCTTGCTCGCCGAGATCGGGATATCGTGAAAAAGCTGAGGCTGCGGCCATAGCGATGTCAGCCGCGTTCGCGCGCCGACCCATCCGGCAGGCAGTGCCCTGGACAAACGTTAGCCTTGCTATCATTATTTTTTTTTTACCGCTATCGGGTGCAATAAAGTAAGTTCAAGTAAAGATTTAGCCAAAGTGTACGTCGTGCAAAATCCTTGCGCCGCGGACACATGTGCGCGGGCATTTGTTTGCATCTGCCGCACGCAACTACAGAGGGAACAAGAAAAAAAGAACTGGTTACAACGCGCGGCAGCATAAGAAAACCATAGTTTTGTTGAGTACAGATCCGAGAGACATGCATGCATGGAATGCATACCAGCTAACAATCTACGCGCGTAACAATTTGCATTGTGCGAAGTAGCACCAGACTTCGTCTTCCGCGAACATCCACAGCGCGGAAAAACACCAGCAGCATTTCGAGCAACACCAGTGTCGCCATCTATGTCGGCCACGTTTACTACGCCTGTCTTCGTCCATGTCCTCCAAGATTCGCGCGCCCGCGCAAATCTCGGACGCCATGTTTCGTCACTTGAGCTGGTGACGATAAGGTCGAAGTCAAAATACGCAGCGTATACTACGCCATAGCTGCTTCTGCAGCTCAAAGATTCGCCCCTTGCCTCATCACGCCAAGTTGGCGGTGTAGAAGACATGGCACGCGATATCTGGAGCAAGTACGGCAACAAACGGCAGCCATGCTCCTACCTCACGTGGTGCGGTGGCTGATTGCTCACGTGGTACGATGGCGCGGGGCAAACAGCACACGATCTGACTCTCTCTCTCTCTCTCTCTCTCTCTCTATATATATATATATATATGTGTGTGTGTGTGTGTGTGTGTGTGTGTGTGTGTGTGTGTGTGTGTGTGTGTGTCATACATGGTGGCCCGAAAATTTATCATTGAATTCTTGAAACTACATAAAATCTATATTATACAGGGGCAAAATGCAGTCAGTGCCTGACGGAGGCCCCTGATCCGGTCCAGTAGCAGCAGTACGTACAGCGCACATAAAGAATGAATGTGTGCTATGAACAGTTTTTACTAATTAAACAAAGAATTGTACTGCTGTTTATGTCTGCAGCACAGATGCATCACTAGATAAGGTAATATTATTGCTGAGATTGTACACAATGAAGCACAGTCAACATAAATAACATGCAATATTGACAAGAAAAAAAAACAGCATATGTGTGCAACCCTGAAGGCTTACAACCCAATTTCCAGTGAAGCTGTTTCTTTCGAACAGTCGCAATAAAAGTTTATTTCCTGTAGTTATATCGCATACCTTAAAAAGTTGCTCTTACATATGACCGTTTCATTTGAAGCCTGGTCCTCATGTAATGCTTTGGAGCAGTTCTTGATGGAATTAAAAAAAAATAACAGAAATTCATCAACGCACATTTTGCTTTGCCATAATATTTACCATGGTGTCCTTACACCCCCCCCCCCCCATGAATTTCCACAACTAGATTTGGTATTCGTTGAGTTCACATTTCTTCTAGAGAAGCGGGATAAATTTTGCTTTTTTTTTTTTTTTTTTTGCTAAACCCAGTCATAAACTCCAAATCGCTTCAACGCGTTATTTATTGCAAATGTCAGAATTAGTCCCCTTGTCTTTGATGTTTACAGGATTATTATTATTATTATTATTATTATTATTATTATTATTATTATTATTATTATTATTATTATTATTATTATTAATTGGATGCCCTTTGCAAAGGGGCGGTGACAAATAGTCAATACATACCCTTTATTTTTGCCAAATATAAACAAAATGTTTTGTTTAGTTCGCAGAGCATATCGCTGAAACCAACTAGGAATGTCTGATGACGAATGAAAATGGGAAGAAAAGATGATGGCTCAATAATTATTTTCAACACTTCTAACTGGACCAGGAACTTTAAAATTTTGTCGCGCATTGCACTCACCATGACCCTCCTTTTCCAGGAAATATAACCCTGTTGTAACCAACAGCTATGCCGGGACACTTGGAAGCATAGCTGAAAGTGGCCATATCACACGCTGCAACACTTCAATAAGAACTTTTTAAAAAGCCTGTGTTCGATCCAATCGCATTTAACTTCGGACGAAGAGTTTCCATAGTCTGCCACCAATTTTCACTTAATTTGATCGTGGTGGCGTTAATAGTTCTGCCTGGGCAGTGGGCTCAATTCTGTCCTGCTCGTTAGACAGGCTCATGACACTCTAAACTGCTTGCATACATAATTTATTGCAAAAACCCCAATTGCCTGTTTATTTTGCACTTTACCTATATACACATCACCTGTTACCTGGTCCTTAGAGTCCCCAAACATAAAGAAGCTGCCTCGTTTGGTTCAGTGAGGACACCAGGCAAACCTAGTACGTATCGAGTGAAAAAGTAAAAAGCAAACAAAATGAAGGTACAATAATTATTCGTAATGCTTCTAAAGAAGCCATAAACACTAAAATTCTATGATAAATTGCACTTAAAATGCTGCCTACTCCTTCAAAGTGTCAAATATCTGAAACACAGAGTTCTCTTCTGACATTTGGAAACCTAGCTAATAACTGCAGCGGATAGTTCCGAATACTTGCTTAGTTTGTTTTTTTTAAGCTGCATTTGATCAACATGCATTTACCATTGCACATAAACTTGGAATATTGTTCCCCCTATGTTCACAAAATTTGACCTCAGTTGTAGTTGTAATTATGCCAGAGCAGCCATCCAAGTGTTACAGCGCTCGTGAAACAGACTAATAACACTATGGACCACTTGCATACGTATTTTATTGGAAAAAGCACATTTCACCGACTCATTTGGAACATTGCCTAGATATATTGTCCATGCCATGCCCTAATATTCCCCAGATAGAAACAAGATGCCTTGTTTAACTACCCGGGGACACCGGAGAAACAAATTACGCATCTCATATGATGCATGAAAACACATGGAAAAAGGAGAATTTAGTAATTATCTGCAACACTTGCATTTAAAGCAGGAAAGTGAACGTTTCACAACGCATTGCGCTTAGAACTCTCCATATCTTCGCGGAAATTCAAGTGTGTATCTCGTGCAGTTGTTTTAAGTCTGGAAAACATTTTGACTAGCAGCAGATGACACCTTGGAATGCTTCAATGAGTTACTTTTGCAAAGACTATAATAAACGTACACAGAATAAACATTTATCCCTCATCACTCAGAACATCGCTTCATGCTTCGATTGAATATAACCACCATGCCGCACATGGTTCACCCAGGACACTGGGGGAAGACAACTAAATGCCGTGTGTAACTGGCAGAAAGCTAGTATTCAGTAACTGTTTCAGTAACAGTAACAGTAACTAGCATTCAGTAACAGAGCACATAAGCAACCTGCAGTTCAAATTTTCAGTACAATTCACTAAAAAGTAGCCTTCATTTTTTTAAAACCTGCAATATCTGGTGCACTTGCTTGCACAACCTGCTTAATTATGTGCCCTTGAATCATTCAAGTGTTTAAGGGCTTTGTACTCATTTTTTTGGCCAATTAAATTAATAAACTTTATATACATTCTTCTTTTTGGCCTGAATTCCTGGCTAGATAATAAATGTGTGCAACTCTGTATAATCTGAAATGCAATTTGTGCAGTCTGCGGCATTTTTTTCAGTTGTCGCCGAGGCTAGTCCTGCTGTCTGATTAAAGTCCCGTTACACTTTCCCTGTGCCCTATGCAGAAGCCGCGTGCCCCTCCCTGGGTCCCCTAGACAACGGGAAAGTGGCAGTCCGAGGCACCAGCAATGGCCGCACCGTGCAAGGCAGCCAGCTCATCTACACCTGCGACCCTGGCTACATGCTGGAGGGCAACGACACCCGCACCTGCCTCGAGGACGCCCGATGGGGAGGACAGCAGCCACACTGTCAGCGTCAGTGTACACCTCTCTATTTCAGACGTAGTGACTCGAACTGTCTCATCAGATAACGGAACCACATTAGATTGGTCACCACGTGACTGCTCTCTTTTGTTCATTGTGTTATCATTCGTGCACCGATCTAGTGGCCCCTACAAAACCCTTTTATGATGTTTTCTCCAAAGCAACTGGCAGCGGCTGGCGATATACGGAGAGACACTGTGGTAGTCAGTGGATGTGCTCTTCCATGGCTGCATTTCGATGGGGCAAGAATACAAGAATGCTCGTGTGCTTAGATTTAGGTGCATGCTAAAGAAGCCAAGGTGTTCAAAATTAATCCCAATCCTGCCACTAAGACATCTCTGTGTGGGTTGCTTTCAGATGTTAAACCTCACATTTTAATTTTTATATAGGGAGAGGGGCTAAAGCAGTTATGATGCAAGCAATGCATGTAGGAAGGGCGTCAGGTGAATTCTGACCCCATGGGTTTCTTTAACATGCACCTAAATGTAGGCACACAAGCTTTTTTTGCATTACACCTGCTAATGCAACCTTGCGTTGGTTCCTTGGCCTCATGTCGAGAAACAAAACATAGGGAACGTTACACTGCAGACAGTGCAGGTAAAAGCGTGGCCTATTGAAATATGCCGCAAGTGAAAAGCAAAGAATATCTCGCCGGCATTTGTTTGTGTGTTCAAGCTCAATTTTTGCTCTTGCCTGACCTCTGAATGACCACGCGAAGTAGCCTCCACACTGAGTCGCTGAAATTTCAGACTCTTCATGCCAAAACCAAGAGGAAGTATATCATATAGCCTTCTAAAGTTGTTGCTTATAATGTTGCATCAAAATCTTCTGTAGTGCATAGGCCCTGAAACGAGGTTCTCAACTCCCCTTTGCATCACATCTGACATTAAAACAATTTTGCTACATCCGATATTCATTATAAACATATGCAACATTCTATTTAATCAGGCGCAATAGATCTGGCTCCCTCTTCTTCCTCTTAGTCTCTCCTATGCGCTTCTTCCTCCTCTTTTACGAGCATTATACAGGCCTCCTCTCTGTCGTCAACCCTCCTGGGTTGATATGGTACCACACTGTTTACAGATGTCGCCTCAATAACATTTTGCAGTTTACTGTAGCAGAGAGTCTTTAAAATGCCTTGCTGGTGGGCAGTCCTCACATCCTTGTAGGGTGCTGTAAAAGTGGCCTTTGATCCTTGCAGAGCCCTCCGAACAAGCACGTAATCTCCCACTTGTGTGTCTGGGGATCTCACTCAATATTGGCGGTCGTAATTTCTTTTCATGGCGGTCTTGTACCTCGTGCATTAGTCATCAGATTTCCTTCGTTCCAGCAGCACCAACAGATTCGTGGTTCCCAACAGGTGGTCTGCGGGAAGCCATTCCGATTTACCATGGTACACAAAGTACGGTGTGCATCCTAAGTCAGCCGTGTGTGAGTGATCATGGTTGTTCACATTTGCTTCCAGGGCACACTTCCAACCGCCTGGAAATCCCAGGTAAAGCACGATGAACTGTTTGACATCGCGTGTCGCTCTCTCGGCGAATCGATTTGCTTCTGGATGGTACGGTGCTGCAAAATGAACCTCTATGTTCCTCTCGTCAACCTATCGGTTCAATCGATCTCTTCTAAAAGCTGGACCATTGTCAGCGATGATTACTTTTGTGTGTGAACATATCTCGGTTAAGCAGCGAGATAACACTGTTGGAATCTTCTTTCCCAGGCTTGTATGCCACCTTGCGTGTGCACTCATCAGTGGCCAGTAGAAAAGCTTGCATAGTTCATAATTCCTCCCCCTTTTTTCTGAGCTCAGCGAAGTCAATGTGTATAGTCTCAAATGACTACTCAGTGTTTTGGTATAACCATGGTGCTTCCACAGGGTCTGTTTCATCGTACTCCAGTGAAATCTCTGTTTAAACTTCCAGTACATCCTCCAAAAACCATTGCGACCAATGGTTTCCGGAGAATCATGATACAGTCTTAACATTTTTTCCACGCTCATTGTAGGCACGTGCAGCTTACCATTCCTTAGAATCATCTCTTCTGTGTTATCCCACAACATATGGGTGACATACTTGTCATCTTGGTTCCAAATTAGCAGTCTTGACAAGACGTCTGCATCTGGCGATTTTTCTCCTAGCCTGTGAGCGACATCGAAAGCGAACTGCTGTATTTTTCTCACCCACCTGGCCAGCCTTCCTTCAGATTGCGAGAGATTAAGAATGTATGTCAGTGCTTGGTCGTCGGTGAATAGGCTGAAGTGCTTGCCTTCCGGATATGTCCTGAAATAACAAAAGGCCATTACTACTGCGAATGGTTCTTTTTCCATCGCTGGGTAGTTAACTTCTGCTTGGTGAATGTGTATGAGTAATAGCCGATCGCTTTGAGCTGTCTCTTCGGATGCTCACTCTCGTCCCGCTGGTGTAATACAGTGTAAGTACCATAATGGGAAGCATCGGTGTTCCACACGAAGGGCTTTGAGAAATCCGGTATTGTCCGCACCGGGTCAGATGACATCACTTTTACGAGCTGGTGATACGTCTCTTCATATTCATTAGTCCAGACAAATGGAGAATCTTTTTGCGTCATCAATGTTAGGCATTTGGTCTTCAGAGCATAGTCTTTTATAAAAGCCTAAAATTTCCAGCGATACCTAGGAACACTCGAAGAGAATGCACATCATAAGGTTTGGTCAGCTGGGAGGTGCACTTGACGGACTCTTCTTTTGTGCTGTTTGTTTGTCTGTCAAATACTCTCCCTAGAATTCACTATTTTTTTAAGTTAATCTTTAGCCCAGCTTTGCTAAGTATCCGGGACAGATGCGAGCAGTGGTCATCACGAGCCTTCGAATAAATTATGATGTCATCCACATACACATTTGAAAAAATCCTGCTAATCCCATTGGAGAAAATTCACTAAGCACGCTGTTCATGATCTGAAACCATGCACTGAAATTTTTCCAACCGAAAGGGAGTCGGTTGTATTCGAAAATGCCGAAAGGAGTAACAAACACCTGAATTGCTCGCAGTCTTCTTGCAATGGAATCTGCCAATACCCTTTGCAAAGGTCGATGTGGGAAAACCATGCACAGCCACCTGTCTCATCAATGATACCGTCGATTCTTGGCATCAGGTACTGGAATAAATCAGTCTGATGGTTTACAAGTCTATAATCAGCGCATGTCCTGAAAGTTCCATCATCTTTGAGCACAATTGTAATCAGAGACGCAAAGGTAGATGTTGATGGTCAAATAATTTTAGCATCTAGCAAGCCTTGTAACTCTTCTTTTAGCCATTTTTTTTTTCCATAGGACATCCCATAGGGTCTTCTTTTAACAGGTGACATGTCACTAAGCTTGAATGAGACCTCACTTACTTTCGCTACAGGAGGGTAAACTTCGTCGCATATCATCTCTAGGGACTGTGTTGGTACACCTGAACTCTTTATGGCCAACTTCACACGTGTTTGAAAGTGTGCACACCCATTCAACTGGAATGTCTCGACCGGCATGTCTGCAATGACTTCATCGAGCCGTGAGATATTTATCTTCAAGTGATTCATGTCAGGGTTTACCAGTATAAAATTAAAGGCAGCATCATGAATGAGTAGTGCTTCTACAGTTGTTTTGTTTGTTTGAAATTCCACGCACACGCATGCCCACTTGTCTAATACTCGAGAACTTCAATCGTAACTGTGTACTTTGACAACTTTGCCACAGAATATTTGATCTTGCAGAATAAGTAGAGAAATAACTATGCTAACTGATGCTCCAGTGTCAATTAATACTTCAATGATGTTTCCGTTGGCGCTCATCTGTGCGTACAGTATGCCTACCACAAATTTTACCAAGTAAACGCTTTCTTTTGGTGTCTCCAATGATAACGAAAAGTCTGGGCTTACTAGATCGTTTGCTTGTCGAGTCATCTCTTTGGTTGAGTGAATTTCAACATAACTCACTGTATCGCTACAGCCATAGGACGCCTGGTCTTCCGGGGATCCAATGGTATAGCTTCGGCTACTGGTGTTACTCTCTTGGTCATTGGCTAGTAAAAAGTCATCAGGAACGTCTTTCAGTGACTGTAGGAGTTCATCCAATGTTGCAGATTGTCTTATCATGATTAGATGCTGATATTCTTTGTCATTCCAAGAATAACTAGTGCTACGATTGATGATTCCCGCAGGTCGAGGTCGGTGCGTTGCAAAAGCAAACGTTTCTCGTAGGAGTAGTTGATGACAGGTCCTTCTTGGTGCTTGAATGCAATGGCCTTTCCCAGCATTCAATGCGATTCAAAGCGAAGGCTCGGAGAAAGCTAGCTCACCATTCAACTCATGTTACATCTGTGTTGATCGGTATGCACAACTCGAACCACTTCTTCGCATTTCCTAAAAGGAAATGGCGCATATTATAGATGGAGTCACAGGCCGTGGTCCAATTGTTCTGCGAGCAAGCATATTCATAAAAGTGAAGCCATGTTTTGGGCTTGACGATGTACCATCGAAAGGTTCTGGCTTGATAAGTTCTTGCACCATCTGCTTTGTTGATCGGATTGTTGATGCCAATATATTCAGAAGCACTTGCTGTCACTGCACTAGCTGTTGCTGATTTTTCAAAAGGTGCTGTATTAGGTGGCTGGCAGCTTGAGTTTCACTTTTGACTACAGTTTGTCAATCCAGCATTGGAAGTCAGTCACACACATCTTCCCTCTGAATGAACCGACAGATTTGAGATTTTCAAGTGCTGGCTCTATCGGCTAAGAAGGCCAAGAAGTCTGGTGTACTGACCTTTTCAGGTAACCCGACGGCATTGTCTCCACCTTCCTGGTAGTTCCTCACCAGCAGACGACAACCTTCATGTCAGGCGATGGTGAATGACATCCACATGGTTGAAAACTGTGACTGCGCCAAAATGTAACATACAGTCTAATCAGACATCATTGATAGGATAGGATAGGATATCCTTCATCATTGGTCAGGCCCTCTCTTCTCTTCTCTTGGTCTCTCCTGTGCGCTTCTTCCTTCTCTTTCACAAGCGTTACAACATACATTCTTTATATGCATACATCGGCAAGAAACGCTTTAAATGAACTTTGTTAAATCTGATAATTTGTTAGCTCCATGTATGTTATACTAAAGTTCATCTGTATGGCAAATTCAGTACTTAATTGCCTGAAAGGCACATGCGATGCATCATTTGGCAACCGTCAGCAGTGATGATAAGTATGTGGCTCATCAGGGTGCAGTCACTTGCTGATCTTGCTGTTTCCCCAATAATCAAGTATTGATCATACCAGATTCAGCTAAAGAGCACATTTCTACAATCATGCATGCGCAGTGAATTAGTGTTTCATATACCTTATTCAACATGAAGTGATTCGTGCTGCGCTTGAGAGCAGCAGCATATAAACACATTTACACATTCTTGCACTCCACAAGCACACTTTTACAAGCTGTTTTGTTTTTTCACAATTTATTGACAGTGAAATATAGATATCCTTGTGCAAGGAATTTACTGCTGCTAGTATTAACAAAATACCGTGGAACCTCGTTAAAACAGACACATCTAGAATGAAAATATCTTTGTTACGCATGATATTCAAGCATGTATTTGTTACACACTGACGCTAGCAAACATCATTTTAGATTTACTTCGTTAGCGGTGTTCATCAAGGTTAGGCTGTATTTTGAAAGACCTTTTTTGCTTTAGAAAGTGTCAGCACATATTGATTGTGCACATGGCAAGTAACAAGGTAGATTTTGTGGGCTACCCTGGAGGCAGCAGTGCTGTGCGGAATGGAGTCGCAGTAACCACAACGAGTGACATCTACAGACCACCCGGCTGCTGCAAGACATGTTTTAACAGTGTTGCCACCAATCTTCCCGTTTTATATGCTTTTGAGGCTTGCAGTTGATGGAAGCAACAGAACTACCATGTCGAAATCGTGCATTGTACCAATCTCAGTTAACTCTTTATTCACATTTATGGTACATGCAATCAACTGATCGACTTCGAGTGCTCTAGAGCGACCCCGCAGTACTGCCTGCATTCAGCTGGTTGAAATTGAGGGCTCGGAGCACATTTGCCAGTTTCATTCAGAGCGCCACGCTCCAGCTCGCAGTGCTCGAAGGTGCTCCCGCCTTCAACCCGAAAGTGCAGCCGAGATCCGACAGAAATTCAATCGCGTGGTTACTCCAATTGCTCTGGGTACAGCTAGCACATTCGGCTGGGGCAGGCTTTCTGGCTCCAGTCTTGAGAGGACTCTGCATCACTGAAAACTGAGTGAGAGCGCGGTAGGAACCAGTCGAATGGTATCATTAGTTAACTTTCATCAGTGTTAGCATGTAACAAATTCGCAAAATTCATGCGTGAATCACCACTAGACTCACTACTTTCCCAACGTTCCTCAGATTCTCTCATCACGGACAACTTCAAAACCACTGTACACCATGACACTTGCTAATGTCCCTACTGGACTAAGCTTTTTCGTGTTCTTGCCCCACTGCATTCTGCAGTGACAGTGAGCCTTGAAAGTATGCGAAATAAATAAATCAACAGCAAAAGCTGGTGCCCTCAAGGTCCAGCTTCCCAGTACTTGTTTCGGTGATAATGATAACAAACGCAGTCTGAAATTTTCTCTCACAGCCGTCACCTGTGATGTGCCAGCATTCGAAGTAGACGGTGGAACGTACACGCTGCTCAATGTGTCCACAAATTACGGGGACCTGGCGGAGCTCAACTGCCACCTGGGATACGAAAGGCAAGGTGGCCCAACTACCATCATCTGCCAAGAGGACGGGATGTGGAGCACGCCACAGGCCTCGTGCATCCTCAGTGAGTCGCACCACGAGCTTTGTTTACCGCAGAAACTCATTTCACCTGTGAGCTTGCATATATGAGTTGAGCTCTAGACAAAGACATACATTTTGTCTCTCATCTAAAGCATTGTACATTTATAAAACTCAACTGAAGACCCACCATTGAAATTAATAAAGAAAAGACACCTGAGTTTAATAGGGTATGAACTTGGATGAGTTGGTAATTCATATCAAACTTACAAAAGTGTGCTACAAACAGGACAGAGGTATAAAGGAAACAATTAAGAGCAACAAACTTGGCACATTGTTTGTGGCACTTGTTCCTTTGCTTGTGTGCTATCTGTAGCGTGCTTTTGAAAGTTTAATAACAGAGTAATTAAGATAAGGAAAAGCAGATGTTTATTTATTTATTATTTATTCATTTGTTTATTTACCCAGTGATCAATCAGTCAATTGATCAAATACAACAATATTATGTTAGAGAGAAAAAAAAGAGACACTTGTACTTTTGTCTGTCAGCTGGTGTTATATTTGTACTAAACTCAAAAGATGACACATGTATGCAATAAGAAGAGTTTAACCAAGATAAACAAAAGCAGATGCAGGTGTATATACGGAATAATTGCAATAAAACCATTATGATAGAGAGAAGAGAAAGCTCAGCGTGGAAACATATAATGCTTCGCATCTCTGTGGTCCCTTATACGTAAGTACCAGAAGCTGCATTTGTAAGAAAAAAAAGTTTCAGGAACAGTGCATCATTAATTGTTTGCAGAGTGTATAACATACAGGTGTGCTGTGCTCACTATATACCTAGGTGCAGAACACACACTGAACAGTCAAGCACGTCTACATGAGGCCTCAGAACTCAAGACCCTAATTCAATGCTAGAAACCAAACACTAAGATAAACACTGACATAGCTTGACAACATAAAACGGCTGAAAGACATCACACGGAACAGACCTTAGCTTGAAGCATTAGAAGCTGTTTTTCAGAAAGTTCAGTGAGTCTCAAATATTTGAGGTACATACCATGCAAATGAGTGGACAAATAACCCATAACTCAGCCTGTAGTGCTATTAGAGAAATCGCCCTATTTCCCAGACTATGAGTCACACCCTCCGACAAGTCACACCCTCCTATAAACAGTCGTTTGCATGAAACAGTCTAAGTCACACCTTTGTATAAGTTGCACCCTTTTCAATGGTCGGCACTACCTGCCACAGACTACAAATAATGCATTCTTACTGCAATGTGCAATATGTGCATTTGTGCATTTGACATGTGCATTTTTATTGCAACCACCTGTGTGCAATATAGCAGCAGTGGTTGCTTATGGACATCGATTATTACCCATATGCTGCACGCTATGCAAGAAAAAGTGTGGATTGACGCTATCCGATAGCTTCTCGTAGTTGTGAAGAATGCAGGTGATTGACATTCCATTGCAATGGAATCACAATAGCGACTGACTTTATTATGACTCTTGTTGCTGGTCTAGGCCATTGAACCCATCCAATTCCTCGTCTCCAGATTCGCTCACCTACTGATGACTTACTTTAGGCAGCACTAGCATATCTCCCTTGTCCTCTGACTCATCATGTCATAGTTCCCTTTCACAGGTGCCAGTTTCAGGCACATTTGCCCAGAAATAAGCATTCTTGAAGCCAGCCACTACCATTTGTACAGAAACAGAATCCCTGACCTATTTGACTGCTTCTCCAAATGACGCATAAAATCCTGCATATAAATTGCACCATTGTGTTAGATTCAGCAGTGAAAATCACATAAAGAAACCATGACTTATAGTCAAGAAAATACAGTACTATTGCAGAACACACAGGGGGTGGGTAGCTATGCACCTTCTATACAAGGTTCATCAACCATACGTACAATAAATAGATCAAGAAGGGTGGGTAACAACTTTGAAAGGCAGAGGTATATGTATTATAATAATTAGCTCAGTTTAAAATATCTTCCTTCTTTTCTTTTGATTCAGGACAAATGAGGCAAAAACTCAAGAAGGAGCTACCAGGAGCATCGAGTGACACAAGCTCAACACTCACCGGTGAGTATGAAGCCACGTCATGCCTGGTATTGCTCAGAGGTGCATACAATTTCACATTCGGGTCATGACTGGCTCATCTAAAACAGCAGCTGAACAATGAAATATAATGAACACTGATACTACTACTAGCGTAAATGAGTGGAGAGGGACCAACCTTACCTTGGGGCATTGCAACAACTGCCAAGACATTCTAGTATTATTTCAGAAAGTCTGTTTGCCGACAGCTGTGGACGTGGATGGTTAACTCGGGCAACACCGCAGCTGTGCTGAACTGACAAAGTTCCAGACTTCACCCAAGACCGAGATAAAGTCTCTGCAAATTATATTCCAAAGAAGCTGAATGCTTAGTTACACAGCTATTTGGCTATATATTCCGGTACAATTTCCAAATATGCCCTTATAAGTATAAATACAGCTTTAATGTGTTGCAGTAGTTACAAAAACAAACAGCTGCCACTGCAGCTTGATTGGTAGGGCACCACAAGTCATAGGTGGAGGCTGTGAGCTCAACTTGCACTGGTGGCAAGCTGTCCCATTGTTCTACTTTCATTACTTTCCCATTAAAAAGAATATGATGGTTAACACTAACACAACCCTTCAATACGGTAATTTATTGAAGCAAGTGAAGTTCATTTCTCCTAAGCTCCTCTTGGAACAAAGAGCTATTTGTTCCATCTTGGCCTATCTCTCTTTTCGGAAGAATGGAAGAATGCCGACATCATACTAATCCACAAGAATGGAGACGTTAGAGAATTGAAAAATTATAGGCCCATTAGCTTGCTTTCAGTATTGCATAAAATATTCACCAAGATAATTTCCAATGGAATAAGGGCAACACTTCAGTCAACCAAGAGAACAGGCCGGCTTCAGGAAGGGATATTCTACAATGGATCACACCCATGTCATCAATCAGGTAATCGAGAAATCTGCAGAGTACAATCAATCTCTCTGTAAGGCTTTCATAGATTATGAAAAGGCATTTGATTTAGTGGAAATACCAGCAGTCATAGAAGCATTAAGTAATCAAGGAGTACAGGAGGCATACGTGAATATCTTGGGAGAGAGAGAGAGAGAAGAAAGGGGAAAGGAAGGGAGGTTAACAAGGTAGTAATATCGTGGGAAATATCTACAAAGATTCCACAGCTACCTTGGTTCTCCAGAATAAAAGCAGATAGTTATCTATAAAGAAAGGGGTCAGGCAAGGAGACACACTCTCTCCAATGCTAGTTCAGTTAAGTTAAAGTTAAGAGTAATGTTCAATAGCCTGGCAAGGGAACAAGAGGTCAGCCTCTGGTATCTGTAAAGGAGTACATTTATCTAGGTCAATTACTCACAGGGGACCTTTATCACGAGAAGGAAATTTAAAGAAGAACAAAAATGAGTCGAAGTGCATAGAACAGGCATTGCCAGGTCCTGACTGGGAGCTTACCACTATCACTGAAAATAAAGGTGCACAATCACTGGATTCTACCAGAGTCAACACATGGGGCGTAAACTTGGAGGTTGACGAAGAAGCTCGAGAACAAGTTAAGGACCACGCAAAGAGCGATGGAATGAAAAATGTTAAGTGTAGCGTTCCGAGACAGGAGGAGAGTGGTGCGGATCAGAGAGCAAACGGGAATAGCCGATATTCCGGTTGACAGTAAGAGAAAAAGAATGGAGCTGGGCAGGCCGTGTAATGCGCAGGATGGATAACTGGTGGACCATTGGAGTTACAGAATGGGCGCTAAGGGAAGGAAAGTGCAGTCGAGGATGGCAGAAAACTAGGGGGGAGGGAGGGTGATGAAATTAGAAAATTTGCAGGCACAAGTTGGAATCAGTTGGCGCAGGACAGGAGTAATTGGAGATCGCAGGGAGAGGACTTTGGCCTGCAGCAGACATAAAAATAGGCTAATAATGATGACTTCTCTTTTTGGACCCAGTGTCTGTTGGCTATATGTGGTGCTTGGTACACTTATGTGTTGCCAAAGAGGGCGGTTACAGAATACAAAAGCTCACAACAACCTTGTGCAACCACAAATGAAAACCTCATACAGCTAAGCCGATGGATTACGCGGATTATGTGCACAGATGAACCAACAGTAATGTTCTCACTATTTTTCTTTTTCAGGCATGGTCGCCGCTATCATCGCCATTGTGTTCCTTTTCCTGCTTTCCATGTGCATCCTTCTCATCCTCAAAAAGTAAGTGCAGTGAAAAGCTAAGTCATATTTGAATGCAGCAAACCATGCCTTTGCAAAGGTGAAGAAGGCAAAGAGCTGGAAGGGCAATGCATACTGTGTCACTCTTCTAAGAGTTCAGCCAGCAGCTAGTTACCGCTTTCCTCGGTACAGTTCTGTCGTTTTTCAATGCCCTTATGAAATCAACAGTGGTTGCACAACAGATATGTCTCTGGAAATAACGTTTTGACAAGGGCACTTGGTCTTTGTCTGGGCGCCCTGATGAAGGCAAGTCCCCCGGCCAAAACATTGGGTCCAGCAACATTCCTTTGTCCTGCAAACTGGTGCATTTGTGTCAGTTAATCTTTCAGTGCTTTCAAGTCAGCACCTTCCCAAAATCGGCATACCTTGTTCTACCACTGTACATCACTTCGAGTCTCCGTCTCCCTGTGAACCTCTGTCTAATTTGAATATCCTTGTGTGTGTTGCAGCATGGCCCAACACGCACCGACTAGCATGTCATGTCGCTCGCACACCCTGTATATCTGGCAGTTTTGATGAAAAAATAGCATAATGTATAAGATTCCACGTAAGAAAACAATAGTTTTCTTTTTTTGTTCATGATCACGAGGCATCGAATGGCAATGCAATACAATTAAATGATTCGTGCTTTTTTGTAGTGCTTAAGTGAAACAAGTGCAAACAGGAAAATATAAATCGGAGATGCAAAGTAAGAATATTTTGGAGCCAGAGCAACATACTAGTGTGCTTAATTAGAACTTCAGTGTCCTTTACAGTGTCTAATGTCCTTACAGAAAACTAATTGCACCTTTATACGAAAACATGTTATGTGTTGATTGTTTTGTGCATGAATTATGTCCAAGTTTCATTTGCACGCGGTCATTGCATCTTCATTTCATTGACTGATACTGTCAGTCCTATCAGGTTGCTACACAAGTGAAGACTAAATCTATAATACACCCATAATCATTCGTACAGCACTTAAAGGATACAGATCTCTCACACACAACTCGCATAACGCTTGGTTAAAACAAGGAGCCAAAGATGAAAGCACCGTCAAATAAATCCGGATAAAAGTTATAAGGTCAGATACGCAAGGTCAGCACTGTAGTGCCCTAGTGGGAAGCCTACTCGAAACACTGCATTGATGCGCCCATTTTTCAACTCGCAGGAAGAAGTACTTTTCAAGGGCCAAGAGCCAACCAGCGAAAGTGGCCGGTGCCGGCCTGACAGCCAACAATGGAAGTGCCAATATCTCGTACACGGACAGCAGCGGAACCATCTACCAAAACGAGGACTTCTACATGGAGATACCGCTGAAGACCGCGCAGCAAAATGGCTCGACCACAGCTGCGCACAACAACAACCACCTCACCAGCAGCGGCCACAGGGCGAGCCTCAAGGCTGAAGGAAGCGCAGATCGCCGCAAGAGCCTGACGCCAAGCCGCAAGAGTTCCCTCTCGTCGAAAGAGAACATCTACGAAGAGATCGCCTTGGCCTCCAAGCATCGCAGGCTCTCTTTCGGAGGAGTCACGTCCATCACGACGGGCCCTACGCCCAGTGCCGGTGTCACTGTCGTCCACACGGAGCTGCCGTCCACGGGAGACGAAAATCAGGATGACCCAGAGTCATCACCAGCACTGTATGCCAAAGTTGATTTTGATCAGAAGAGGAAATCGCGCCTTATCAAGGAGCAAAGGTGAGTCAGCCTGCTGTTCTTGCGAGACTGCAAAAGTCTTTGCTTGTACAGTACACTGTGACGTGCATTGGTAGCATGCGACAAAGCCTTTCAGCTAGCTTGAACAGCTAGCTAGCTTGATTTTGCTTGATCTCGCTTAGCTTGATTTTGGTGTTCAGCAACCTTAAGGCACTCTATGGTCTGCTGTTAAAAGAAACGGCTAACTATAAGTGAATTGCATATAACTTTCCACTTCTAGCTTTTCAGGAAAAAAAAATGGCTGATGTGAAGCACATTATACAAGCATCTACTGATGAATGATTATTTTGCAGGCTTTTATCTGAAATGTTATTTCCAATCAACACTGGAGAACTAGGAAGGTGTCCCCTTGCAAGTGTACCGTGCTGTACACCTTGTGCAATATGTTCAGCTGCGCAAGTGCTAAATCTCCTACACATTTGCTCCTTTTAACGATTACAAATTGTTTGGATGAAAACATAGAAAACACAACACACACAATCCTCTACTTCCAACTACTTTATTTTTAAAGTTCTAAATGCACCATGTCCCGTGTTGTCATCTTTACATGCAAAACAAACTCACCCAAACTTCTGTTTCATCGTCTTTGTACTACAGCATCTCGCTAGCAACAAACCAAGTTGTTATAAAGCTCATGTTGTTCTGGTGTAAGCAAATTCAGGTTTCTGAAACCATATACCAACCTCTGTTTTATGGTGCAGTGATAACCATGCACTGCTCCTAAAGCAGCAGCACTGTGTTGCTGATATGCAAAACAATGGTATTATATAACAGTTTGGCCAGGTGCAGTGGGACTAACAAGTAGGCAGTAGTCTCAACAGAAGTCCAGATAAGTTACACGGCATATCATATGATAGGCCAAAATAAGTGGTAGGTTTCACACCCAGCTAACTTATATTTAAAATTCAATACTTTCCAGTTGAGAATACACTCTGTACCTAAAATATCCATGGATGATGTTTTAGAGGGTGGCACTGTTAGCTTGTTGAAGATGTTAAATTTAAATTTTGTGAGGACTTGGCCCTTATCATTGATGAGAACATCTAGATCTAGATAGAGCCCAGATGTGCCAACACAACACAAAACTGGGAGCTTGAGATTGATTGATTGATTGATTGATTGATTGATTGATTGATTGATTGATTGATTGATTGGTTGATTGATTGATTGATTGATTGATTGATTAAATAGACAGCCTCGATGACCATACCAGAACTGTTTAATGTGTGGTTGACATCTGAAAATCAGGGAGAAAAGGTGGAAAAGGGGAAGGGAGAAAAGGTGTAAAAGAGAATGCAGAGGTATGGATAGATGAAGGTGGGCTCATATGTATGTGTGAATGAATGAAAACATCATGTAAAATACAATGCCCTGAATGCTAAGAGAGAGGGCAGGGAATATGGCAACTCCACTCGCACAAACTACCTGTAAAGCTTGACACGCAGCCAAACACTGGAAGGTGTCAGGAATGTATGCCACGCATTCCCAACATTACACAAATTATGTAAATGCTGAGAAGAGTGTTTATGCAGCAGCTCCTGACTTGTCAAAAAATCTGAGCGGACCTCGTCTATGACGACTACCCAAGTATGAGAATAGCATTCTTTAGAGGTGGACATGAATTTAATGTACGCCTAAATGAGGGTTTATTGCTCTACGTACGCTTTGTACCCTTCATTAGAAATCTATTTTATCACGGATGTGTAATTGGTGTTATGTTTTATATGTTATGATGGGTATTATGAAGAGCAGAACATACAGAGTGGTGCTTATCCAGCCACACAAGTTGGCGTCAAAGAGGTTCATTCAAGAGCGGCACATATACATGGCAAATAAATACCAGTGACCCAAGTTGGATTTTGGTTGGCATAGCTAGAGAGCCAGAAAGTAGGCTGGTCTGACAATGCCAAGAATGCTACTCGCATTAAAAATTTGGAAACATTCAAGCTAGGCAGCATAGAAACAGTCTCGTGTGCAGCTACTGAAAGATGCATGAGTGAGAAATTTTTATTCCTTAAAGACACGCTGTCAGTGCTGCAGATCCAAGAATTAAAAGAACATGCACAAAGAAGTGTTGCATCCTATTCTCCCTCTCTTTCTATCTTATAGCCCTTTCCAGCATGAACAAGATGGTGCAGCACACCTCTTTAGAAACAATAAGACCATGAGAAATGGTGGAGTGCTACATATCTGCATATGCACTATGAAAGCAAAGTTATATTGGGAATACTATGCCATGAGCATCCGCGCCTTGTAAATAAATATAACACTGACAATGACTCTTTCTTTTCCTTTGCTTTCTCTTGCAACCGCATCAACAGGACTTCATAGGTAATGAATTAGGCATAGAATGCACTGGTTCATTTGAATATCGTAGAGTGTAGCAAGATTAATGGCACATCTCAGACTCGTAAACTTTCCTCTCTCCCAACAGTGAGGAGTTGTCGAACAAACCTGCACCGCCAAGCGGCGTCAAGCTACGCGACCTTCCTCCCATACCACCTACGGACGAGGACGAAGACTACCACCCCTCGGTAGCCATGTCTTTAGTCGGTGCCGTGGCCCCGCTGGTGTCGCTCGCACCTCACGTCGTGGAAGGGGACAATGTTTATGTGGACCATCCGCTGGGGGCGGAGATCGTCAGGGGGACGATGCACACTGGAATGGTGGACAATGAACTCTACGCCACGTCAGGACACAGCTAGTGCCCGCTGTCGACTCCCCCACGCCCTCCTCAAAACTGTGCACCAAGTGTGGAACACCTGTTCTGTGCGTCATTGTGAGGAACAAACACTTCTTTATCTCAGGGCATGACTCCCATGGAAACAGTGGGCGTTGTAAGGTCTGCCGGCACACGGGAGTGGTACATACGTCCCCGCTCTTGCCCAGGGCACTTGAGCAGTGTACTGAGAGGTGAAGAAGGCTACTATATTGTTGTGTTGCTGCTTGGTTTGAAGGTCAATGCTCTTTGCCAGCAGTGTTCACCTGGACCCCATAAGTCACATCGTCTTCAGCGTGGTGTCCCAAACATAGTACTGCATAGTACTAAAGCATAGTACTGTAGCTGCTTTGGTATTACCTGTTCATTTTGTTTGCAGCACGGTGCTTGAGTGTTCTAGGCAAGGGCATGGACATCTGCACTAGGTGGTCCTACCTTTGAGGCTGAGCTAAGGCCATGCTCAATTGCCAGCGACTCTTCAGTTGATCAATCAAAGCTTAAAGTGAAGATAGAAGCAGGATAGGACAGACAAAAAATCTGTTGACATGTACATCTCTCTTTCCTTTTCTTCTGTGTCCTGTCTCAGCATATGAAACTGTATGTGTCACTCTTTATGCGTCACATATTGGCATTGTTTTCACTGGAAGTGTACCAAGTGGCACACACACACAGTGTTGCAGACCAGTCAAAGGTTTGCTAAATCTTGAAGTGTGACGCAGTTAGTCTTGAATGTCAGCTGTGCATCTGGAATGCTACTATACAACGAAAGCACGCGCTGTTATCTCAGAATCCGAAATGTCTTAAGAACATGTGACTTGTGCCAGCTAGTTACAGTGCTTCTTTTTTTTTAGAAAGCAAGCACTGGAAATGCTCAAACGCGGGATTTCGAAACAAAGTCAACAGACAGATTTATACAAAAAAAGAATTCACTGCTGTCACAAGCGTAATGGCATTAACCATAAAGGAGTAAAAAGCATGCTTGGAAATTTCCCGATGACTGATAGTGCCACCTTGAGACTGCATTGTCCATAACATGGCCATCTAAAATCATGAAGGTCAATGTTCAAAGACAGCCTGTGATGCTATCTTGCAGCAGTGAGAAAACAATGGGTGATTCATACCAGGGTATGACAAGAAAACAGTGCGATGCGAGCAAAACAACGATGCAGGTAAAACAAGCCCATAAGCATGAAGTCTTGGTCTGCAACACAAGGCAGATGCAATGGCTCAACTGCGGCTTGTAGTGTTATCTCCAGTGTTCCCCATGGTATATGGCTTCTATATCATTTGTGAACCTGTTGGAGATGAGTCACAATATCCTTGGCTCTTGCAAACCAAAACGTGCTGCATTTATGTACATTCTTGGTTGAAACACATCCAAATACACATGGTCAATTAATGAAAAATAAATATTTCTTTCTAGAATATGTTTAGGAGACTTGGGCCAAGCCACGCACAAACCTGTAGACCATGATTTCGAATAGTGACACCATCTTGTCTGTTCTCGCACAGTTTTTCGACAGCATTGTTGCAGTGAGTTTCCCGGAGGTTTTTGTTTAAAAGCATGTAACATTTTAATCACTGTTTTCCATTTATGGATTTTGAAATTGGCACAGTTTATTGCGAGCGCTGTGGGTAATGTGATTTGCATTGTTATAAAGAGCTATTCAAAAAAGTGATACTGGTGAACCTAGTCCTGAAATGTGAAATGTTCACCAATGCCAGAAGAGAGTGAGTGTGCGGCGTTTGCCACAGTAACCAAATAAATGTCTATAGACTGATAGACCGCATTACTATCTAAAGACAGCAGCATATGTTATTATACTTTGAACTGTACATAGCTGTGCGGAGAATCTTTGCAAAGTCTGTATTTATTTGTACAGCTGTTGTTCGTATGCCTGTAGGGCATGTTGTACCATATACAGAGTCTGAAATAAATATGTTTGCCTTAAGTTTCTGCCCTCTAATTCTATGCCCAGTGGCACCGTTTACTCTTTCATCATCTTCATGTCTTGCTCACTACACTCACGTCTTCACTGTAAGATCAACCGTCCTGTGTATGATTTAACCATTACATGGTGGTGCATGTTTCACAGGCACCGCCATGACCACGAGTGGTACTGACTAACACTACCAGGGCTAGGTTTAGCACAAGTGTTATTAGGGGTGTGCGAATAACGAGTTTTGAGACTGAATCGAACACGAATTGAATAGTGCCAGAAGCAAACCAAATTGAATATTTTTGAAATAATTTTCCAATAATGAATAGCCGTTTTCACAATGTAAGACAAACTTCGGGTCCTAGCATTCTTAACGTTAGATAGTTTCTGTCATTACATAGCATGTTATGAAGCTTTGTTTATTAAAAATGCAAATCGAGCATTAGAAACAAACGAGCTGTTTTTTTGTTGCACACAGAGAACTCGTCAGAGAGTGTGAAAAATCGCTCTGTAGGCGGTGAAGTGTGGCTTTCCCAAGCGAACACGCTTCAATAAGCAAGTTCTCATGTTTTCTGTCTAATTACCATACTTTCACTCCAATTTTATGTTTATCTGAGCACATCTCATGGTACGAAATGTTTGAAAACTAGCAGAAAAATATTCATATTTACAAATAGTGAATATTCTAATCATTATATGAAACTTTCAAATATTCACATACCCCGAACAAATATCAAAGAAAGTGGACAAGAGGACAACAAGCTGTCCTCCCGTCCACTTTCTTTAATATCTGAGCTATGGCAGCAGCTGCCATCAATCAATTGGTAGAGCACCGCACGTGTCATGTGGATGTTGCGAGCTTGGCTCCGACCAGCGGCAAGTTGTCTGTTCTTTCACTTTCTTTTCACTTTTCCTTATTACTTATACTATTCAATAAACTAAGCACTTAATTTCCCTTATGATTTCTTTGACTACACTATCTGGTGGTTTCATAAGGCTGTTACTAAAAAAAAGTTAAGCCTCTGAGTTCTTCCAATTCTTCTCGTCAGCCATTCCTTTGCATTTCTTCCTTGTTGCTAGGAGTTATTCCTCACATATGCACTGCATGTTTTGAAACCACATGCACGATGGCTTGATGAGCTCACAGCTTAGTGGAGTATCAAGTCTTATATTTTTGAGCTGCTCGCCTCAAGAATGGATTATCACCTTACCTTACCTTCCTTACCCTTCTGAAGTATATTACTAGTTCCAGCACTGTGTTCATCTTCGTTACCCTTGAATCAAGTCTTTATTTCATGATGCTAACCTCATGAATTAATACGTGGGTCGTTCAGTGAACCTCTGGATTTTATGCCAATAACGTCTGCCAGAAAGGTATAGAGTCAAGCCAGTATTTCAAAGTGTGTGTCAGACACAGTAATTACTAATTAGCATAGCATTTCTTGCAAAACTAATGCGCAAGAATAGGAAGATAGAGTGCTCGACTCTGTCCATGCTTAGCCTGTAGTTACCTACAACAGCATCTGAACCATCAAAAATTTATATCGCAATCTTTTTATCTCACGTTTGTCAAATACAAACCCAAGCCAAAACTCTCCGCCGAACAACCCTTAAGTGCGAAGAGCAAGAATGACCTGGTGCCCTAGCTATGAGCTTATTGTCAGCTACAGCTACAGCTACAGTGTCGTCTATAACAATTTCAGCACTCCAATATCGCTGGTGACTTGCACTTATTGTTACCCATTGCTAATATACAAGTAATAATCAAATTACCATTCATCATGCCTCAGACATTACACCAGTCCAGATATTTATCGGACAGTCCTTGTACTAAACGAACTTTTTCAGAGAACCACTCCGGTGAAATAAGTTGGCTAAATAAATTTTGGATATTTGTTACTACTGCCTCAACATCTATTTATTTATTTATTTATTTATTTACTCATTCAGTTACCACATTTACTCGATTCTAAGCACCCCCTTTTTTTCATGACCGCAATGCCCAAAGTGAGGGGGGGTGCTTAGATTTGAAAAATCTAGAATGACCCCCCCCCTCCCTCTTTTCGCTGCGACATCATGACGAGAGGAGCGCGAGAAATAAAATTTTATTTTGCAAACATCCAAAAGAAAAATCGGTGCAGACAGTGAACCCACCGCTTGTGTCGGATGCTCAGTTACTATCACTGCCACTCGAGTTCGTCGCACCGCTTGAACCGCCGCTCACTGTATCCCACAGCAGGCCGTCTTCCATTCCGTCGAAGTGGTTTCTGATCAAGCACTTCTTAAATGATTTGACCACAACACACTTGGACCCGCTTCCAAGCATCCGAAATCCACTTTGTGATGGTTGATGGGGATGCTTTCTGCAGCTTTCGCCGTACGGCCGTAAAGTCTGGTTGTACGGCGTACTCGCGCCGCGGACGCCGTGCCACCTCGGGACTCGGACTATCCGACGGCTCCGGCTCGATGACAGAGTGAGCAAGTGCGCTTGGCAGCCTTGGCTACGTGCTCCTCCTAACAAATAGGGGGGTGCTTAGATTGCATGCAAACTTTTTTCCAAATTTTTTTTACGAAAATAGAGGGGGGTGCTTAGAATCGCGAAAATACGGTATATACTTGTTTATTTAATAAGACCTTACTGGCTCAAAGGGAGTTGAGTAAGGGGGGTTCAGTTATTACGCTAAAAGCACAAGCAAACCAGTAAGGAACAGGGTTACAAAGCAAGTAAAAGAAAATGCAACATGACAAAATGAATTGCAAAACACAAAACAACAGAATATGTGCGTGCAATAAGCACTAGAATGATGTATCACTGCAAATGAAGAAAAGACAAACACATTGCAAAATAAACAAAGTAAAAATTTTAACAACAATACCATGTTGCAGCGCTATTGCAAAAAATGTACCTGAAGCTTGTGGCGAAACGTGTTCAGGTTATTATCAGAGGCGATATTATTGTGAAGATCATTTCCGCATGTGGATGGCTTATGAAAGTGGGGATGTATTAAATGCGTTTGTGTTACCAAAGATGCGCATGAAGCTGAGGTGATTATGTAGCCTGCGTGACGGGTAAAAGGGGTGTTCAAGACGTCACGAGGATATTTTATTGCTGTAGGCGTACCTGTGAAACAGGCACAGGGAAGAAATTGGATGGCAAATGGACATCAGTTGAAAGGAATGACCGAGTTTAAGCTGAGCCACACTTGAATGACTGTCATAGTTCCTGGAAACGTAATGGGCAGCTCTGTTCTGAACTGTTTCAAGCATGTTAATTTGATAATGAGTGGAAGGGGACCAAACAGGTGAGGCATTTTGTGGGCGGACGAAAGTTAGCTAGGATAATTTGCGAACATTAGAGGAACCATGACAGAGGTTGCGGTGTAAATACCCTAATGTTCTTCAGGCTTTCGCACAGGCAGCAGTGATTTGATCAAACCAGGAGAGGCCTGGTGTAAGGTAAACGAAAAGATGTTGCTAAGAGGATGCCTGGGAGAGCTTGCTGCCTTGTATGTGGTAGAAAAAATTAGAAACGTCCCGTTTACATCCAAAAGAAACCACAATTGTGCTTGTCTTATGCCTTGTGTAGACCGTGTGTTACCCAAGGTTAGACAAATAAAATGTGTTTTCTGTTTCACAAAGTCATGCTATTCAGTACTGGACACCAATGGGTTAGCTTGGCCTTCGGCACCGCCCCATCTCTTGTTGATGAGAGGGGAGAAGACCTTGTTAGAACAGGCCGCATAGTTGCATCAAGCGTGACTGCGACAAGGCAAGTGATAAGGCTTTTCAGTGCCTTGCAAGAGAGAAAGACGTACCTACATATTTGAGAATGCTTTTATGTTCCACGCTCCAACTTGACCGAAGAAAGTGGACGTCAGCATCGATTTTCACCTGTAGCGGTCACTCCTGTAGAGTCTTCTACAAAAATTACTAGAGGGAACTTTGGAGCTATAGTGTCCGCACCAGCTACAGGTGTGGCAGTTGAGCCAGGCTGGGAGCGACAGTTAATACACGGATTTGCCCAAACTCCTTCCCTTTAGCTTCAAACGGCTGTGTAACATTGCAAATCACTTTCAACAACATGTGTTACAAATGGAACAATTTGAAGTTGTGCCTTTATGCAACAACTTGTTGCCTTCATGCACTCAGAAAACTACGATAGCATGGAAAGTTTGAAAGATAAAGTGTAACATATAATGCCACAAGAACTTCCGGAGCCACAAGAAATGTTCAGAATCGTGTTCACTTGGGCTGTTTGGTCCATGGTTTATTCTGAACAACACAAAGATGGGACACAGACAGCAGGTAGCAGACACAATGACGCACAATTTCAGTGCATTATTGCACTTGCTTATCATCCTCTGTGTCACCTTCGTACTGTTTCTTCAGAAAAAGAAAACATAAGAACAATGATTTGAACTACCTGTCATTCCTGCAGTAGTTGAACGACCACAACACCACAGTTCCCTCTAGTAATGCTAAAATGAAACACTAAGTTCATTGTGCTTCAATGACAGCCCACAGCCACTGACAAGTGATAATTCCATAGCCACACACTATCGGTGGCTGTGCAAATGCACTGGAAAGAAGGCGTTTTTCTCAAGCAACGCCTCTAAAAGGCATCAGCGAGGACTGTTGCTGAAAAGGAGCGTCACCTTCAGTTGAGGGGTAGTGCTGTTCTCCACTTTATCGAGTCAAGGAAAAGCTTGGAGTTGAGTCTTCTCTGAGAATGCAAGGAATATATCAGGGGTTCAAGTTCTGCAAGAAGCAGCTTCATCGCATCAGTAGGCCGTTCTATCTCTCCCAAGAAAATGGGCCCTGGCCACAGGGTCCACAGCACTGGACGGAGTTACAGCAAACTAAAGACAAATATAAAACCTACTCACCAAGCCACCATCTCGGCTTAACCAGAGGTTCAGCAATGCTATGAAAAGGGAGTGAAAGGGAATATCATCATCCTCCCAACAATAGCACGAAACTACAAAAGAAACCCTTCTGGGTGTCTCGGAAAGAAAGTTTTGCAGTTGAAGAAAAATGTGTCCTGGTGCGGGAATGAAACCCAGGACCAACACTTCTCCAGAGCAGTTGCTCTGCTTTCCAAGCTAACCCGGAGTCTAGCAGATTGTGCAGAGAAATGCTAAACTATTCGATAACTCAAACCACAGGAGCACTGAATGTTGCTGTAGAAACTTCTTCCTCGCTCACCTGCTGCCATCATCATCACTGTTCTTCCATTATAATGCCATGTTTGCTCATCGACTGCTCTTCCTATGTGATCCTTTGTGGGTTTCTACAAAATGGTGCCCTGAAACCTGGGAGCTGTATTAATCAACGATAGAACAGCCCCCAGGACTGACTCGCAACGAGTCCACGCATGGATTCGCCAGGAACAGTGGAGTCAACGGAATCGACTGCCCTCATCCATCCACCAACAGACGAGGAGGCCGAGCTGATCATGGATAGGGCACTTATCAGAACGACGATAAGCCTCATGAAGCTCTGTGAAGAGCTTCTGAACCTCTGTGAACCTCTGTGAAGCCAGACGCCATGAACTTCTGTGAAGCCACAATGCTTCATGCACCTCATGAGCAGCCGGCTTGAAATGCTTCATGAGAGGCTTTACTTCTTAGATGAAAAGATCGAAGCACTCACTTCTGATGATGACATATATGAAGAATATACTACTCGGGTAGACTACAGGGATAAATTGGTTATGCTAAAGTCTAAACTCAAATTTGCGACTGAGATGAGGCAAAGTGAAAGCAGTGAAGATGTGTCACAGGTCTCTGAAAGTGAAATCGCCATACTTTTATTTTTCTACTTTGAGGTGGTGCAGAAAACAGAACAGGTAATAGATTTTAAGACACAAGTTTCAAGCCGTGACGACATTGAGGAACGTACAAGAATGAACGGTATATACATAGAAATCTTCAATGAGATTGTAGCACCCACTGAAAAGGAAATTTCCTTGTCTAAAGCCTGCAGTAACATGGTTACTGACGTGACCAACGGAATTGAAGATGGCTGTCAACTGTCATCGCCTTGAACATTAGGGCTACGTCAAAGGCACAAGAAAGAAATATTAGAAGCAGCTCTTGCAACCACAGTGATATTGAAAGAGCCTTTGTGCGGTGGGCAGGGCATGCGAGTGCAGAAAATAGCAACCCGCAGTCTGACGACGACTGATGAACAGGCCAGGAGCCCACAAGGACCTCATTTTCACCGCACAGTCACAGTGCTGTCCAGGCAAGGGAACCCATACTCATTGTATTGATGACCACTAAGGAACATGCAGGAACCGAAGCAAAATTAATTCCAGCCAGTACAGGTGCTGACAACCGGAGGCCCATTGTCAATGAGCAATCAACGTAGCATCTGGCCACTCCCCTGTCTCCCGCTGTCAGAACTAACCGCTTAACTTGGAAAGAATCCTACATGGCACAACCAACCAATGTCCGACCATTAAGACTACTAGTACTGGTGCAGATATCCAGTAAAGCAAGGACAACAATGCATCAGAGACCGGATATGAAAGCAGTGCAAAGACAGAACAAGGTGTCCATTTTGTAGAGTGCTTTGCCGATGCTGCCCTTCCCTTGACGACATTCACATTGTTTCAAGGAAGATCAAGCAATGACCACAGAATACTATGCACCAGCTTTCGATGTTCAACATTGAGCAACATTGTCTAACACCACTGCATTTGTGAACCAGCATTGACACTATGAAACAAAGTGCAACTGTGTATTTGGTAAGACAACAAGGACATGGATCAGATCCTGGTGAATACCGATCACAAGGCGAATTTAAACAAACCAGTGAACAACGCCACCCGTGCGAGGTTTACTTCACAATCCCTGGCTTACTGGAACTTCACCACCGTTTTTGTATGGTGTAACCGGACTGTCTCTTTGCTAGGGATGCGAAAATAACCCTTCATGTCGGGGTGGGGAGCGTGTAGAAACTTCTTCCTCGCTCACCTGCTACCATCATCATCAGTGTTGTCTCATTAAATCGGCATGTTTGCTCATCGACCTCTCTTCCTGTGTGGTCCTTTGCAGGTTTCTATAAAAGTTGCCAATCAGTGCTGCGGAAATCCGCAAGGTGGAGGAACACTCAGTTCCTTTGTACCTTCATGCTTCTGTTAGGTAGATCAAATTGTTAAGGTCAAAAGGCCTTAACACGACTTTGTAAATAGCTCCATCATGTATGTGCATGACAGTGTGTGTATGTGGTGCTAGTGCTTTTACACGATCACTGCGTATACCAAAATTATCACCCAGCACTTGGAGTGGCAAGCCAGGCAATCAGCCTGGATGGTCGACTAATTTTTTTTATTCAGTTAACGATTCGTTATTTTAGCCTTCAATTGATTAATCACTTTTGACACAGGGTGTTTCATCAATTACTAGATTAAACGAAATTTTTGGTTGGCACCTTAAAACGGTTGAAACACAGTAATCTACTTTTGTAGGACCTTATTTTAATGTTTGAGAGGTGGAACCAAAGCTGAAACAGCAGCGTACAAACGTTTGATAAATTATAATTTTTAAAAGCATATTTAGTGCCAGCGAACAAGGACAGAAAGGAGATGACTCCAGAATCGGTGTCGCACTGTGGTGTCGTCTCCCTTCTGTCCTTGTTCGCTGGCGCTAAATATAGTTTCCAAGTCAGTTTACTTGTCAAAGACTAAATATAGTTGTCACTAGTGGCTTTTGAAAAGATAACCAATACATGTTATAAAATGACACTTAGTACCAAATTACATAAGATGCATGGCACTAGCGAATCCCTGTACAGCAGTGTTAAAAATTAATATGGAAAATGTAAAATGTGAAGTTCAACTAAAATATGCAAGAAACTGCAATATGCACAGGGTAAAAGAGAATTACTGGTGTAGGATGTTTAACCACATGCTCTTCTCCACTGGGCAAACGAATGTCAATTGGCTGGGACATTTGGGTGAAACCAACACCTTCTTTGATTGGCCACACAACCAGCACGCGAGAATAAATTCTCATACGCTATGGATTTGCTGGAATATAGAGATTAACTCCATCGCTATGTCAAATACATGCTCCAAAAGGGCGCGAATGTTGTGCCACGTTTTTAGTGGACTGGAACGGGCACGACGATCATCGACTGCACGGTTATAGTATGCCTTGAATTGCGAGGGCATTTCAAGCCTCAGGCGTGGTGGTGTGAGCACTGTGGGGGAAGAGAGGGAAATCGTTTCGTTTAGGTAGGCATCACTCGCAACTCAGAAATGCAGTCGACATTGGCTCTACCACCACAGCCGCACAGTCACTGATTGTGCACCGCCACTCCAGTACGATTTCAAAACCTTCCCGCCACTCCTATCAAACTCTCGAAAACGATTAATCGAACAGGTCTAATCGACTAAGTCGATTTGATGAAAGGTGTACGTTAATGAAGATTAATTGTGTTGTGGGATACATTTAATCGACTAATCATTCATCGATATTACCAGCCCTAAGCCAGGCTAACATTTACAGACTATAATTAAGGTTTGTATTGCTCTTTTCCTTTTATGAAACTTTCTCCACCTTGTAGGTTTCTAAAGAACTGACGCCACATAAGAGATAGCGTATAGCACATTCACATTGTTTTTGTGCAATGCGATGACATGCAAGGAAACCACGCCATTTTAAAAATTGATGATGAAATAAGCTATTAGCTGGGATCAGGCATGTGTGATTGCGAAAGGAAATAATCGAAACATGCTTGTTTATCTAGGGTCATGTTATATTCAAACTATGACGGACACTCTTAATCGAAACAATGAAAATTTGCGACCTGTGCATGCTAGATGTCTCGGACGCATTGTATGATATACTTAAGTGACTGTTTTGTCACTTTTAGTCTAGATTGTGAACAAGGTTCCCGTGCGGGAGCCGAAACATTAACCTTGCTTACACCCTAAACATTAACCTTGCTAAATCTTTTGTGGTCAGTGTCTTGTTTTATTTCATGATGTTTCATTGGGAGCCGACAGGATTCCGTAACACTCTCAATTTCATTTTACAGATTGATTGATGCCACAGTAAATTTACCTATCGATAGATGACTGACAGCAATGCAGGCACTGTGACACTGTGACAGACATAAGTAGGCGTCTTTGACTTGCTTTTGATAGCTCGGGGTTCTTCAACATGTATAGCCGTCAGCCTGTGAACATCAAAATTTGTAAAATCCCTGGATTGTGGAGGGAAGCAGGAGGGTGTAGCTGCTCGGAGTTTTTTACTCTTTAAGCTAGCTCTGAACACATACCTTGTGAGGTGTGTGCTCTGTAACAATCTTCTTTAACGCTTCTTGAACAACCTTTTACCATTAGACGCAACACATAGCAGCAAACTTAGAACAGCATAGACTGACAAGCAGCACGTTGTTTTCAGATCATAGTGATCTTACTAGAAATCTGCTACTGCAAATTTCGCCTGCTGTAATAAGTTGCTTGAAGCAAGCACGCCTCTGGCATTCATTTACCATCAAAAAGCTTCCAACGGAAAGTCCTGTGACTGACAAGCACACATTTTTCATGAATATAATTTATTCACAAAGTCGTAAAACTAGCCCGAATTATTCAGGACTGGCAGGTATGAACATGCTGCCAAAGCTCAGTGCCCGAGCATTATTTCAACTCCACTAAAATGCAACCATCGTGCCTGGTAGCTGAACTTAATGAGAGTGGCATTCCGGGCAAGTTGGTAATCCATTACTCATGTAATATTGCGCAAAAAAAAAAAAAAAACACGGACGTAAAAGAAGAAGACACACCAAGCGCAAATTTTCAACTAAGTTTATTGTATTACTGAATCAGTTTTATACATGTGAAGCAGTGGTGACTCCAAGAAACTTAGTTCTTTTTCTGTGAGAGCCAGTGAAGGGAAGCTAACACACTTACTACCCAATTTTGCAATTGTCTGTGCTTCAGTTATTTCACGGATGAGCTGCGTCCCGCCAAGGGACACAATCGTGCATTCGTCCTTGATAGGTTCGCATCCATGATCGCGGCAATTAATCACCAAGAACCCACGGGTGCCATTTTTTACGTAGTTGCTGTGTTCGCAGAGCAGACGATTGAGGCAACGCCCAGTTTGCCCAATATATTGCTTCCCACATGAAAGCGGGAGGTTGTAAACCACCCGGTGGACACACTCGGGGAACTTTTTGAGGTGATGCTTTCTGCACTTGCTGGTGAGCTTCCCTTCACTGGCTCTCACAGAAAAAGAACCAAGTTTCTTGGAGGCGCCATCATGTGACTCGTAACTATGTTACACGAAAGCGCAGTTCATTTCCATTTTCATGTAAGCGCATGCGCAGTCAACACTGCTTCATATGTACAAAATCGATTAAGTGGTACAATAAACTTAGTTGAAAGTTTGCGCTTGGTGTGTCTTCTTCTCTTACGTCCGTGTTGCTTTTTTTTTTTTTTTGCGCAATGTTACTTGGGTAGCTGAACCTTCTACTTTATTCTCCGTGGCACAACGCCATAGCAACAGCAAGTCACAACAGTACAAAATGAAGCGAAAACCAAGAAGTTGCGCAGTTTTCGTACATGTGTTGCCTTATAGCACAGCAACTTGACAGGAAGTGCACCAAATTAGAGGCGAACAAAACAGAGGTTGCCAGACAACGCAATTACTTAAAAAAACTGAGCTTTAATTGCAAGCTCTAACTTTCTAAAACAGTGGGTTATGAGAGACCGAGAGCTCTACTACTCCGCCACAGTGGAGGGCTACGGATTATTTATGAACACCTGGTTTTTTTTTATCAGGTACCCAAGTACACACGCATGTTTACATTATGCCTCCCCCCTCCCCACAATGTGACAACCACAAACAGGAAGTGAACCCCCATGCCGACACTAAGCAGCAGAATGCCATAGCCACTGCAGCAGGTGGAGAATTGAGCCAAGCGGAGATTTTTCCATAGTGTCTACCGTAGTGAAGGTGAATTTTGTGAAGCACACAGAATGGAATAAAAATTATCTGTACAATGCAGTAACAGACGAGAGATAAAGACGGCGCAGTTCCCATGGCAATTAGAGCTCCTCCATGCTCATTTCTGCCAACCAGGTTAACCTCTTGAGGAGACATATAAATACCTGCAAAACAGGTTTATTTTCTAACTAAATGTGCTAAACACATCGGGAGTAAGCACATTAATGAAAATGTGTTTTCGTATGAATATTCAAAAGAATATGTATCCGCTATAGCAGTAGTGTAGAAGCACCAGGCAGAAAACTGGAAGTGAGCTTCCCCTCAAGCCACCTAGGGCTTCGTTTGGAATTTGTTCAGACAGCTCATTTCATATGCGAACCATAGATGTACACTTTGTTTGCTTTACATCACGTGTGTGAAACAGCTGCAGCCGGACATCTTGCATCGGTCCGTCTCCTCTGACCGTGCTTTCTAAAGAATATGAGTCGCATGCCAAGCTTCTTTCTTTTCCTGTATTCCTGCTCTAGACCAACAAATGACGATTGCTGCCTGTCAGTCAGTGTTGGAAAAGATGTGTAGTCAGAAACTTCATACTCAATATGAAAATTTCGCAAGAAGGAAATACTTTCTGGCATCCTATCTGTAGGCAACACTCGTCCATAAAGCATGAAGTACTACCAACCAATGCCTCCTCATCCACAGTGCTCTGTAGCTCAGCTTCTCGGCTTCCGGTATCAAGTGAAATATGCATCATTTCAGCTTCTTGTTCCAAGTGGAAGCAGCGTCATTTGTTGCCACAGAGGTACGATTCTACAACAGCAGTGAATGGGAAATTCAGGAACCACTGGGAGCGGAAACCCCAGAAGTGAAACTGGCGAGGTTTTACAAATTAGTAAACGGCGGCGTGCATCAAAGGCTGGACAGGCTTTAATGGCGATGAGTGCCAACAATAAAGCAGTGAGGTCAGAAATAGAAAAATTTGATCTTTTATTCAGGTGTGTGTGTATGTGTGTGAATTCGCACATACAAGTGGATCCAATATGAAAGGAAAGATTCATTTTGTACTCAGGACTAAGAATTTTACTTGCTTTAGTGGTGAATAGAAGCACAGAAGCATAGGGTCTTTGAGAGGAGAGTGACATGGTGAGTACTACGACATTAGCGAATGATGTCTGAAGTCCCATTGGTGCAAACCTTTGCCCAAGCATCAATAATATGTTCCCTATCACACTGGCCTTCTCTGTACATAAACACCCATGTACACAAGTACACACAAACATTTTTTTACAGTGAACACTGCTCTAGGAAACCCCATGCAGGCATGTCCTTTCCCAGACAGCCATGTAGACTACTGTAGGATCATGCCTGTACTAGGTCTCATTAGTTTCCCATTCACGACAGCTTCTTAGAAACCCTTACACACTTCTTCGGCCTGCTCTCAGCTAGCTTCAAAGAAAGTTTAGTGATGGATAGCGGCACAAGAGGCAGCACATACTGCAACACCACTGATGCTGCGGCCATTCATTACACAAATGCAACTGGCCACAGTTTACAAATTTCTGCAAGCCAAGCAGACACAATCAACACAACTTCATTTTCCTGTAGCTGCCACGTCTTCATTATTTACGCAAGTAATGAAAAAATACACCAGTGGAAAAAAAATAATCGCAGGAACTACCACATGACAACAAAAATGGACACTCAAATTCTTTGGTGACATTAGGCATAGCAGGAAGAACAAGACTGTATGCACTTTTTGACGGGCACACATGTAAACAGTTCTCTGTCAGCTCAAAGCTTCTTAGAGCCTAGATAAAGGCAAAGAGTGGGCTCAAGAGATATGGGCAGCAATTAGGAACTAAATGTATTTAATGAAGCAAATGCCTGAAAGAGTGAACATTTTCACTCAAGGTATTTACTGCCAGCCACTTGGCCTTACATTTGCATAATTTTTGCACGTATGCCTGCAATTGATCGATCAGTGAACTGAAAAAGATGCGACATGCATGCTCAAGAGATTCATGGAATGTTTGTAATCCACAAGAAAAGTGCAGCAGGTGTCAGTGTACCATCATCATTGCTCTTTGAGAAATTGGCCAACTAACTCAACTACTAATCTTAATAGATTTGCGTGTCTCTGTACGCACATCTTCTTGTATTTTCACAAGTATGCAGTGCTGTATTGTTTCATAACGTTTGCTTTGGTGGTACATTAAGTACAGCCAGATGTCAGCAAGTGCCTGTTTCCTTGTATCTCCCAGTCCCTTGTTTCAGCGCTGCTTTCCACTAAAGTTTCCTTGGAAAACCAGTATAGAAGGTGCATCAGTTTAAGCAAACTAGATACAGTCCTTGATACAAAGAGATATATATTTCCCTGAGATAGCAGCTTACATAACCAGTCCCTCCTATCAAAAGTTTGATAGCATTGATTGACAAGTTATGCAAATGAACTGCTCTCAATTCCCACCCAGCGAATAAATGTTGCGGCAGATTCTACAAACATTGCACTACTCTCGCACGTCCACGCACAAAGGATCGAGCCTTCAAAATGAGCACAAAAAACACGTCAGATATGACTTTAAAGACAATTTGTGCGCTTAGACTAGATGACCCGTATCAAAAAGTACAACTCAGCGACGGCTACCACAATGGAGGCGATGAGTCCGACAAGGACCTGTAGGGGAATGTGGGGATCAGGCAGCGAATACTCAACCGCCTTGTAGAAGAAAGCGAACGTCCCGGCAACAGTGACCAGCAGGTTGACCAGCGCCCACGACTGCTGCTTAACTTGCCGCACCTCTGCTCCAACCTTGGTGAACGGCGATGACCTGCAATATAACCAGCAGTGCAAGGGCAATTGAAATATCACCTGAAACCTTGCTGTCTAACCTATTTTGTTCAACTGAGCAAAAAGAACACCGAATCAAACCAATTTGTTTTCAAGCTATTTACCGAGCTTTTACAAACTCTCTGTCAATGTGTGAACAAGCAGAATCTGACTAAATGAACTCGGCTACACCTTCAATATTGATGTCTAATTGATTGATTGATTTATAGAGTTCAACATTCCAAAGCAGCACTGAGGCTATACAAGAGCCGCATAGTGGAGGCGTCGGGATTAATTTGGACCAGTTGGGTTTCTTTAAAATGCACTTGAATCTAAGTAAACAAGTTTTCACATTTGGCCTCATCAAAATTCAGACGCCACGGCTCAGAATCGAACCCGTGACCTCGTGCTTGGCAGCAGAACACCGTAGCTAGGCGCTGTGCCCCAACGACGGGTGATGCTGCTGCCTGTCGTTGATGTTTGTATGAACAGTTCTGCTCCTTCTTCATGACTGACAACCCCCCACCTATTGCACTACGTACATCGCATCAGAACAAAGATGCCTGGATCAAGCATGTCCATCAAATGTATATTTGTTCGGCGGCTTATAAGATCGCAGTGCAGTCTCACAAATGAATCGACTACATTTAACGCGGTTAGCATTCCTTGGGAACTTCACCAAGATTGAAGTGTGTAACTGATATCTTTCACCATACTGGCAACTCAAGTTGTCTGCTAGCTTGGGCCAATAGGCAGGCACCGATTGCTGTCCTGCCGAGCGGACAACATGGGTTGTTGGGCACGTGCTTGAACAGACAACTTCGGCACTTCACATGTGATATTGGTATGTGCCTATTCTTGGTCAGTCCCTCAAAATGGATGTGTCAAGGTAACACATAGGGTATGCAGCCTCAATGCCGTGCTCGACGCGCAGGCATCGAGCACGGCCACTTGGCTTGATGCCCATTGCCAAGAAGTTACAGCCAGAATACTAGGAATAGTGGGGGTTGCTACGGAGCTCCAAATTGGGTGCGTGCAGTGATTAGAAGGTTTAACGTGCCATGGTATCACTCGGCATTGTGGTTGGCATCGAGAGCGCCACTCCATGTGTCCGCCGATTCGCAGATAGCATAGGATGTGGCATTAAGATACAGTAATCATCATAATAATCATCAAAACATATAAAACATAACGCCAGTTACACATTCTTCATGAGAAAGATTGCTAATCGCATTATCGTCGCCAATCATCTCCAAAGGATGGGTGACCCGCTATTTTTGGTAGTAGCCAAGCGGGCGCTGTAGGGACACTGTAATTGCAAATTCCAAGCGTCAGTCCTGCCTTTCCGAGTCATTTCTGTCGAAGCTATTTTATCTCTACAGTCATGTAAACCCGCTTGGCTCTTGGTAACCAGACAGACCAAACTAATTCAGAGCAATATCGTTCTCCCTTTTATTCTTTACAACTCGTACATCACACAGTTTCCGCTACTGCATCCCTGACGTTTCTGCACTTCACAACGTCTGAAGAAGCGGCGGCAAGATTTCGACAGCAGTTGCAAAAGTGGGAGGTTTTTTTTTTTTTTTTTTTTTTTTTTGTACGCAGTGAACGCACGGTTGGGTTTCACACTTGCCGGCTCATTAACCCACGTACGAACATCTATTAGAAATATTAAATTTGCTTCTAGAAACAATATTCTCATACGCTGCATTTCTGAGCAGCGAACGCTGCGCAGATGTTGCAAGGGTATCAAGTGAAAGTGAGTCACCCGTATGCCCACTGACTAACCTGGCGCGGCAAACGTCCACATCAGATGTCATGCGGTCGTAGTCCCGATTCAGCTGCTGCGCCTTAAGCTTCTGCACGCGAGCTTCCAGTTCGGGGTTGCGGGGAGGCGTCACGGGACTCGGTAAACAGAGCTCCGATCCCTCCAGCAGTTTGTGCAAATAGACGGGTGCACCGACGCCCGCGGCGTTCACGGCTTCGCGCAAAGAACGCAGTGGCCAGAAAGGTATGCCAGTAGCATCGCATTTTAGAAAGTCCTCCGCTTTCTTTCGCAGGTCTTCTTCGCAATCGTGACCATTACACACGCTTTCTAAAAATGCGATTAGCGTGCTGCCTGGTTTGATTCGGACACCTTCGAAACTCAACAGCCCTTTCCTGTGCGGGGCCATGTTTAAGTCACGTGGTTCAAGTAAACCCATTGCCTCCTATATACATAAACACCCTTTCTTTGAAGGGGAGTGCGTAATGGCGTTACCTACCCAACTATCTCCCATTTGTGCATACGTATATGCTCGCATATGTCTAGCATTTAATGTTTTTAATGCTCGCGTAATAAATTTTATTCGTAACATAAAGGTCAGTTTTATTACTGTAAAAATTTATTAAAGTTATTCATTATAAACAAATGTGCCTCAGCTTGTATTTTAGTTATTTTCCTTTGTTAGCTAAGTACCCTTTTGCGCTCGGCTCGAACTGACCAATCACATTCTGCGACGAGTAGACACGCCGCGCGCCATTTGCCGAGGCGTGCGTGGAGATTTTCTTGCGGTGTGGTCGATCGTACGCGTAAGGTTGATTGCGTGCTTGTGCCCGGCGCCGGTGACTCTTCTCACAAGCGAAGTCCACCTCCCGGGCTCGGGGTCTCGGAACAGGTGCGTCCCGACGTGTTACTGTCCTCGGGGGCGACTTTTTTTCGTGTCCGTTGTGTGTGCGCCGTAGAAGCTTCGGAGACAACAGCGAGCCAAGATGGCTCCCACGGCAGATAACGTAGGCCTAACGACGAAGAAAACCATGTCAGAGCTTCGTGTGATTGACTTACGCAGTGAGCTCGAAAAGCGTGGACTAGACAAGACAGGCGTGAAGGCCGCGCTCATCGAACGGCTGACGCACGCGCTGCGCGACGAAGGTGAGGACGCCGAGACGTACGAGTTTGAGGTGCCCGCCGAACCGACGCCAGTGAAGCCGGCCGCGCCGGCAGCTGCTGGCGGGTCGGTGAAGAAGACCGTTACGAAGCGCGTCAACAAGAAGTTAGCGCACGATGCTGAGTCTGAGACGCAGAGCAATGACGACGCTCATGAAGGCGGCGAGTCCGACGAAGAGGACGAGGCAGAGATCGAGACTCTCGACGAAGAGGAGGAGGACGAAGCGGAAGGCGGCGAGGAGAAATTGAACAATGGCGAAGCCGACCCTAAAGAGGACGGCGAAGAAGCCGCCGCCGCCGGCGATGCTAAGGCCGAGAAAAAGAGCGCCGCTAAAGATTCGGCGGCTAAAGACGATGAAGACGCAAGTCATGAGGCCGAGCAGGCCCTGATCGTGCACGCTGACGACAACCACGACTTAGACGCGGACATCGAGGAAGAGAACCAAGCTGCCGCAGTGAAAGAGAGCCCAAGTGCCGACACCCCGAAACCCGCCACGGGCCCCAAGACTGCGGCCGCGAAAAAGGCTGCAGCAGCAGCTGCGGCGGAGGCCAAGAAAGACGCCGCCGAGGGCGCCAAAACCGAGCCCAAGAAAGCCGTCACTCCGAAGGGCGCGAAGGCTGCCGGCAAGGCGGTGAAGACGACGCCGAAGGCGGCCGCAGACAAGGAGCCCGTGCGCAACCTGTGGGTGAGCGGGCTGGCCAACACCACGCGGGCGGCGGACCTGAAGGCGCTCTTTGGCAAGCATGGCAAGGTAGTGTCCGCCAAGATAGTTACCAATGCCAAGACTCCCGGCGCGCGTTGTTACGGCTTCATGACCATGAGCACCGCCGAGGAGGCGCAGAAGTGCATCCAGCACTTGCACCGCACCGAGCTGCACGGCAAGATGATCTCTGTCGAGTGCACCAAGCACGAGCCGGGCGGCGCCTTGCGCAAGTCCGAGGCCAAGACCGGAGCCGCCGCCGCTGCGGCGGCGAAGACTGCGGCCGCGGCCACCAAGGAGGGCAAAGAACCTGCTGTCAAGGCAAAGCCGGCAGCTGCCAAGGCGGCCAAGACGAAGGCTGCGGCCGAAAAGAAGGCTGCTGCAGAAGCCAAAGACAAAGACGACAAGGGCGAAAAGGCCGAGGAAGACGAGGCTGCGGAGGAAGCGGCCGAGGAAAAGGAAGACGCCGACGAAGAGGAGGGCGATGGAGACGACGAAGACAAGGGAAAAGACAGGAAGCACCGGGACGACAAAGAGCGGAGGCGAAGCCGGAGCCACTCGCGAGACCGCTTCGTGCGCCGTCGATTCTTCCGACCGTTTATCCGAGGCTTCAGGGCAGTGCGCGGCTTCAGGCGGCCGTTTATCAGGCGGCCTTTCTTCCGAGGACCGTTCCGTGGCCGCATGGGATCCGACTACCGCGATTCGCGCGAGCCTTTCCGCCGGAACGAAGATGCCGGCTCCTTCCGCCAGCGTGAGCTCGAGCGCCGGCAGCGCGAGGAGGCGTTCCGCATTGAGCGCGAGAGAGAGCGCCTGCGCGTGGAGCGCGAGAAGCTGGAGCGTGAGCGACTGGAACTCTTGCGCCTGGAGCGCGAGAAGCAGCGTCTCGAGCGAGAGCGGATCCAGCGTGAGCGCGAAGAACTTCGGCAGCGAAAGATGGGCCGGGCCGCCGAGTTCGGCGCCGACGCGCCGAGCCTGATGCGGCGCCCGGTGAAGCGGCCGTACGACGAGGAAACCGGCGTGCTGGGCGCCGGGCCGTCACGCGGCGGCATCGAGGCCGGCGGTGACGCCTTCTGGAGAGACCGCAAGAGGCCCCACTTGGGCCCCGGACGCGACTATGACCGTGGCACGGACAGAGACGACCGGCGCTTTGATCGGCCCGGCGGTGACTTTGGCGGTGACCGAGAGTTCCGTGGCCGGGCCCCCAGGGACAGGGTGCCCCGCGAGTCGCCGCCAGTTCGAAGGATGGAGCCTCGCTTTCAATCTAAAGAAGGCTTCTCGGGAGCCGGCGGAGCGTACGGTAGTGGCGGGGCCCGCTTCGGAGGCCCCCAGGCAGCTGGCGGTGGGGGTGATCATTGGAGCTCCGGGGGGCGGGGTGGTGGCAGCTACTCTTCCTCCGGCGTAGGCGGAGGTTCGTGGAACGCCGACGGCCGCAAGCCCGACTCGGGCCACCAGTCTTGGTCCTCGCAGCCGGACCGCTGGTCAGCAGGAGGCGGCAGCATGGGAGCACGCGTAGGAGGCAGTTCCATGGGTCAGGGATCACAAGGTTACAACTCAGGAGCAGGCGGCTCTGGTATGATGGCCCACTCTGGTATGGGCAGCGGTGGAAGCTTTGGAGGCACTGGCAATCGTTACATGGGAGGAGGTGGAGGGGTCAGGCGGTACTGAAGAAACCACCCGGCATGATGAGAGGCCCCTCGCAGTTTTGCCCCCCCTTTCTGTCACTGCAGTGGTTTACCTTAGCAGCAAGCATGTCATTGAGATGTGAAACCCGCCATCTATTGTTAATTTTTTGTTGTCATTTGTTGAGGCACTGCCGACCTCCTTGTCTTGAGCACCATTGAGAAGCTGGATGGAAAAAAAAATGGTGTAAGATTGAAAAGCTACTCGCGCCCATTCATTTTGAAACCTCTCCGAATGTATGCGTGTGCTCGCTTGCACTCGAGTTGAAATTCAAGATGTTCGAGCAAAAAATTTTTCACTTTGTACCGCGTCTGAAATGTTTGTTCCCTGAATGAGGCAATGTGCTGTCGCAAATGGAAGATGTTCTAGGCAGAGATGGATCGCATGCCTCGTGTCATTCTGGCAATTGTGGCTGGAAAGTTCAAAGAGCGTTTAAATCAGCCATTTTGTTTTCAAATGTATCAAATTACCAAGGCAGAGCTTTTCGATGCTCAGAACAGCAGCGGAATCGTCACAAAAAAAAAATGGCCAAAGATTTTCAACGTTTTTGTGTGCAGGAGACAAATTGTTTCTCAAGAATTGATGAGTCTTCAATATTGTATAAGCTCCTGCCTCGAGAAATGTGCAAGTGCAAATTCAATTCTGTGAGATGTTTAAAAAAAGCATTGTGTGAGAAACGTGACACCTCGAAGTCTACACATTTCGCCATCACTCTCAGCGTTTGCCGTTGTGGAATGCTCATGCGTTTTCCTACATGTCGCACCAACATCGTCTCGCGTTTGGCAAAAAAAGGATTGTCGGAGGGTCTGCATTGTAGACCTCCCCATGTTATTTTTTTTTTAGATCTCCATTTTCTTTCAGCATCCACAGTGGTAATGGTTGCGTTGTTTCCCTTGTTTGCATTGCCATTGCCTCATTTATATCATTAGTGTGCAAAAAACAGCAAAGACATTTTACATCACTCCGCACTTAACCCCTTGGTGCATTTGTGCACTTTCTTCCATACACTAAAATTCCAAACATCATTTTGTATTCTATCAAAATGCCTTTGCTGTACTGTGTCACAGCTGTGCCATCACTTGTTTGTGTTTTTTGTCTTAATAAACATTGGTTGGGCCAAGCCAGATTTAATTTGCTTGTACATTAGTGCTTGCTGCAGGTTGTGCGCAGTCATCCTAGTGGTACACGTAGTCCTCAGCATCGTTTAGTAGCAGTACACTGCTACCAAAGGACCTGATTAGGGGCATTAGTAGTATTATAGCCGTGTGTACTTATTGGGAAAAACATGTTTCATCCAAGTGCAGTGCTATTAATTCGTCATGAGTTTCATTTTCAGCTACCAGTGCTCGAGCGCCCCGGGGCCGGGACCCAGCTACTGGCAGATCCTGAATAAATATCGTTCTTTCCACATAACACATTGACGTGCTTTGTGTCTCCTTTGTGTTGTGTTGTGTTTGGCCGCCTTATCTGACCTTCCGAAGTGACAGGAAGGCGCTTTGCGCACCGAGGAAATGAACCGCCCGATATCGCGCCGAGTTCGCGCCGCAGGCCAATTTGTGTAGGCAGTTCATTCCTTGCCGAGATGCTGGTTGTGGCATTGCTGGCGTTCGCACGATTCACTTTGCCGACCCTCGTGCACGGCCTGGGCGGTAAGCCAATCTCTGTAGTCTGTCGGCTAAGTTGACACTCCCGTCGCATTTGCTTATTAGCCGAATTTCGCTCCTTATAGGCATGAGCTCATGGGACCGTCACATATATCCCGTGCTACGGAAGTATGAACGCTGCTCCGACGCGTCTGTGGCAGTTTATGGAGACTTGCCAAGCTGGCCAGTGCCATGAAATGTGCTTAACTTTCAGCCGTAGCGTACCGTGCTGGCTTCTCAGGGGAACTGCTTACTCTTTTATTAGACCTTTTCCGTAAACTATAGTCATCTCGTGCGTGATCATATAATTGCGCGTACGGTACTTGTTACGAACAAGTGCGTCTTGGCGTGTCGCAACCAACGTGTGTGTGCCTTAGGCGCGAACAGTGAATTCTGCTCAAAATTTAGCGCCTGAAAGCTTCGCATGACTTTTGCATGAATCGGGGCGCTCATTTTGTTTAACCCGCCAAACGTCGGTGCACTTGTGCGGCCTATTCTGACTTGGCGCCCCGCTGGGTCTGTGCGGTTACGCAGTCCCTTACAGCCTGGTGGTACTCGGGCACGACGACCTCGTCAACGACAAGACTGCTCGCATATGGGACTCCGATGACAGCACCTGCTTTTCAATGCCTTCGGAGCTGAACGAAACGATGGCGTCCGTGCGGCTCTTCCTGGACCCACCGGTAGACCTCGGCCTCGTACGGGTCGTGTCAGAACCACGTGAGAAAAACTTGAGGGCCTCTTGCAATGTTCGCGCTCCGCTAATCTTGTAGCGAAATCGCGGGTTCGCTACATGTCTACTTCTAGGGTCGTGTAATGTAAGGATTCATTTCCCTTTCTTTACGCGAGGTATCGCCATGGCCAGTATATGCCGCTCGCTGCTACTGGTGGTAAGAAATCAATATAATCGGAAGAGAAGAATCCCTACATAATAAGGCCCCTAGATACTTACCTGTCGCCCACCGTTGCAACACTTTGTCATCGCGAGTCCTGACAAAAAAAATAACTTCAATCTTTCGAATTTGCCGCCATTTCTAGCCGTTTCACATAACGGCATTAGAGTGTATAAGCTTCCTTTTGTCTAAACGAAATCGGCGCGTGGCGCCATCAGATAACTTTTACCCACTGCTGATAAGCTACACAGCTCTCGAGTTGGAATAAGAAAGGCAATCTACATAGCCTCGTGCTTTTCCTTGCACACTGCTTCCTTTGCCCTACCCTTATTAGTGTCACTGTACTTTGGAATTTGCCTCAACCTTAAGCCGATCAACGTCACTAAACCCATGCGTGACGTCACACCCATCGGCGCGATCGTCAGCTGCTTTGGGCGCTTCACCACACATGAACCCAGACAGACACTGCACGTGGATGTGCCCTTTGATGCTTCCAGCACATCTTTCCTGAATATTTTGCCGCTAGTCTGATGTAAACAACAGTAAACTATAATTATATACGTTTTCCAGAGCCAAATGTTGTTTACTACCTCCTTGAGGACAACAGCAATGGGTTCCCAACAGCTGAGAAAGACGACTTGGAAGGTGCGAAATTGAATTACGCCTATTTGTACCAAAGGCAGAATGGAATGCAACTATTCTGGTTGCAATAGATGGAGGTGACTATTAATCACATCTGCAGGCAATGTGTGGATCTACGGCGGTGAGCTTTCAGCCAAGGTCCGTGGTGTCGACATACACAGTGTAACAGAACTGTGCGAAGTGACCATATTCAACATCAGCGACAAAATGGACAAGCTAGGTAAGGAAAATTCTGTCGGCAATTTCTTGTTTTTTGTGCTGTTCAATGACTCAAGTATTGCTCTTCAAGAGCGGAAACACTGAGGTTTCACGCAAGAAGCAAACAGTAAAAAATATCTAATGTGGAGGAGTTGTCATTGTAAACATTCAAAGTGTAGTTTTATTTATCACAAAAATAAGGTTGCTTAAAACTGTCCAAGACCAAAGTGGACCACAGAACACTGTTTTTTAGATTTTTTGCCACAGGCATCTGGGCGCACAGCACCTTCTCGACAACCAGTGACCGCTGGGAAACTTTCGTGGCGGCTAATTTTATGCAAGTATTACATTATAACTTACACACTCAAATAACTATGCTGTTGTACTTGCCAGTTATTAACCCTACTGTGTTGCTTTATACAGATTCCACACTGCCAGTAATAGCTGTTGCAGCAATACTGGCAACAGTACTTTTCTGGAAAAGGTGAATGCATTGATTTGTCCATTAGTGCAAAAGCCTCGAGTGTCTTGCTTCCTGTAAGCAAATACTTGGCATAAAATGTGGGCTACATGTTTTAACCACAAGAAAAGTAACATTCATAACATAGCCAGTGATAACCCAAGAATGCATCGCTGTCCAAAGCAGTGAGAATACAAATAGATGTGCCAACCAATCACTACACTCATTTCAGTAATATAGTCAAGAGTTCGATGAAAGTTCGTCTGGTCAGGTAACATGATGATGAAGAAATTGCGGTCGCCGGCCAAGTCAAGGTGAAAATAACACAGAGATGTTTCGGCATAAAAACGACTTGTGGCTCTCGCCCGCTTTTAGTGTGATCAAGGAACCCGTACGGGTCCCGAAACGTCTCTGTGTTATTTTCACCTTGACTTGGTCAGTGACCGCAATTTCTTCATCATTTCAGTAATGTCATGTTGAAGCCAAACTTCTTTCAATACTGGTGGCCCTTGAGAATTTAGGTCCGTTTGATGCGCCTGTGAACCAGTTCATGGAAGCCCATGAGAAGTTCAGAAATTGTGCCGCTCAACTTCAACGGTGCAAGCGCAATTCGAAGTGACTGCAGGGGTGCAGCCGTAGCAGGGATTTTACTTTGTGCACCTAATGCTTGCAGCCTGCGTCAGTTTTAGAGGCCCCTAATTGGAGGTGTGGTTGGCTTCCGAGGTGCAAACGCACTCCACATTGGGTAGGCACAGCCAGGCGTGTGTAAGCAGGGTTTCAACTGCGCTTACGCCAGTGTATTGCATTGTCCACTGCCTTCGCATCTGCATGTCCGCGCTATGTCTATAATAGGGCTGGCTTTGTCTGCCTGAACATTAACCTAGTCTGTAAACAGCTACAGCTACAAAAATGCTCGTGCGAGAAATGTAACCTATGACAAGGGGCAAGTCACATTTACCAGATGTGCAAGCTGTACAAATTGCAGCATAACGACTGACTCGGAGGCTTTGTTAATAGTACGGTTGCGAGATTGCATCCAGTAAGCAAAAACTTTAGCAATAGATTTTTTTAGTAAGATTAATCTAAGAGCACATCGGAGAGAAACACAGAAGTGTTACAGTGGATGTGCTTGCCTCTCATTGAAGCTCTTGTGTGACCCTTGCCCATGGCTAAAGCTCTTGTACAATCCTGCAAACCAGGAGAAAAGTCCCCTGCCTCCGTGCCAGCTACGTGTCCGAGCTACATCCAGCGAAACGGCAAGGTAGACGACCCCTGCCATTAACACCAGATGAAGAGGAAGACGACATGCTCGCGTTTGACACCAGCGACACGGCAGCTCTCTTCCACAGCCGCATTTCCGGCCAACCCGAGTGGACTCAGTCGCAGAGGAACGGGCAGGATGCCAGCCGACATCGTGGCTCAAATCCCGACATCATATCTGACCTCGCATTCGTCAACCACTTGCTGGAAGCGTCGCACGAATACGCTACACTGGAGCCTCCAGCAGAAAGGGACTCCGACATTAAACACCAAGATGTCTGAGGCACAAAATAAAAACTGTAGGGTCTTCATGACGAGTTTGCATTACATTAAAGGGACAATAAGGAAACACTCCAATTCAGTTTAGGCTGCAAGGTTGTTGTTTTAAGGCTCTGTTTGCATTAGTTTGGTGAGAAAGAGTTGATAATTTAGAGGAAAAAATGAAGCCTGAGTTTCACTTTGAATTACATGATGAAGACCACGGGGTGGTGACATAACAAATTTCACTCCAGCTTTGTTACGATTCACCCGCTTTTACCCTGGAAATGTTTCCAAATGTTGTCAGATTTAGCCTGTGATTTCTTTTGAACATACTGTTGTATCGTCATTGGCTGACAAACAAAAAGGCAGACTTAAGCAGCCCAGGAAATTCGAGGTGGTGTCACCATCCGTGTTCTGTTTCATCATCCTTTCTGGCTTGCTGTCTCAGACCACAGTGAAACTCACCTACTTGGTATTCCTCATGCGTGATGTTCCAACCTAGTTCAGCTTAGTGTTTTTCTATAGTGTTGCTTTAAAGAGTCCCTAAACAGCACTTTCATGATAATATAGCCGGCCTGTCCAGGTGCCGCCCAATTAATAATTTGACAAAGTAATCTTATTTAAATGTTGCTGCAACATCTGAATGATGGGTGTACAGAGCAATAAAATTCCGCTCTCGGCTCTCTATACAACAGAGCTGGTTTTCCTTTTTCATCTTGATTTTACTACTTACTAGCGGCATTGCATTCCCAACCACTCCTCCAATGTTTTCACCTGGGTGCATATTCGCAAAAAAGCTGTTACGCTAGACTTGTTCACAAGAGAAAATTCCAGCCAATCATGATGCTGGACATATAAGTGAAAGTGGCCAGCCAATGGCATAAATCACTTACGAAGGAATATTTTTGCAAATTCGGCCCCTGATCTGATCGCCTAGATTGTGCCGATAACTTTATCACCGTCGCCCACCTTGTCGGGGCTTTCCCACAGCCATATGCAAGCACTGCGATTGTGGCACCAAAGCTAGCATAACAGACTGTGGCTGCGAGAGTCTGCATAGCTGCTGGATACAGAATAGCACAAGTTCTTGTTTGCAAGCCACCAGCTGCACTGATAGACAACAGTAAGATCTCGTTTTAACAAAAACGCATCCAACACAAAAAATAGCTTCACCATATCTGATATTCATTATAAGCATATATTCATTATATGCTAATATCAGCAAGAAACATTATAGATTTACTTTGTGATAGTCACTAATCCATTATACCCTTCTTTTGAATATTGAGGTTTTGCTTCTCAGATAAGATGATCTTGTCAAGGGGCAGCGTTGGAGTAATCGATACCACTCTAAATTATTCACTTTATTTTGACTGTGCTTACAGTTCCTTTAACGAGATGCAGTGTTCTTGTACGTATAACCATACAGCATGACGCAAAAGTGATGTCAAACTAGCTCTTCCTTATCGGCTGTGTAGAACTTGAAGAGTGCTCGGCTAATGCCTGCAGACAAATGCTAGAGTCACGTGATCTCAAGAGCCACTCGTACAGGTGCGGTCAATGCACAGGAAGCATGGCTTAAAATTAAAAAAAAATATATTGTGGTGTTTTAACATCCCCAAACTGCACACATGAGGCAGGCCATAGTGGAAGGCTCTGGGTTAATTTCTACCAGCTGGATTTCTTTAATATGCACCTAAATCTAATTACAGAAGTGTTTTGTTGCAGTCTCCTCACCCCCCCCCCCCCCCCCCCCTTGGAATGTGGCTATAATGAACGGGAGTTGAACCTGTGACCTCATGTTCAGTAGCACCACGCCACAGCCACTGAGCCAACACAACAGATACTGTTGCGAAGAAACACAAGCAGAAGACGCATTATTTTGCTTTGAACACTCTGGTTGCCTTTTTGAGAACACTGACCACTGTACACTGCTGTGTGTGCTTCGCTTCCAGTCATGAACTTTACGAAACAGAATGCATGAGTGTGCAGCGTATAGCCTGGTATGGTACTCATAACAACATACTGGGGTCCAACTTAAAACTACATAGGGAGGGCCCAGTGCAGTTCTCTTATCTGCTGGTGTCCCCTTTGACTAAGCATATTTTTTTCAATTAGTATCTTTTTCCTTCCGCAAGCAAGATTTCTTTCATACTGTGTTGGCGCACTGATGCCTGTATTGCTTCGGTATGCCATGCCCCAGCCTAACGGATGACAGCTGACGCCATCTTTTTCTCAAGTCTTACCTGAAACATCGGGAGGCATAACGTTTTGAGATGGGCAAGTGGTTTTTGGTTCTGGATTTCAGCACACTGTGAATTGCAAGTACGGATGCGTACATTTTTGTTCTTGAGAGTTAACCGAGAAAATTTTCCCTGTGGCGGGCGGCGTCAGCCAGAAAAACCAGTGCGGCTTTTTCTCCTTTCTTTCAATTACAGCTGCATCACTATGCAATTTTTGCAGAACACCTGACATGAACTGATTCGTAGGTTCCCTTTCACGAAGCTCATGGCAGCACGTTCCTGCTGCTTTTCCAGCAGCATGGTGTATCATGACCAACGCTGGCGACTGGCCACCAATGGCACCAATGTTATCGTTACCATAATTCGTAGCTAGTGGCCATGTCTCAGTCTCTGCTAAAAATCCAAATGCATGTGACTGTCTGTCGCAGTAAAGTGAAAAGCACATGCAAGATAACATCTCTCACAACATAAATCCAAGATCTCTTTAGTCTTGAAGCCCAAGCGCAATAAAACAAAACACAGGTGAGCAAAGAATAGATTACCTACAAGAAAGGGTGCCTTTCTATGCATCTTTATCTATCTAGTCCTAACAAGTCTTTTTTTTCTCGTTTTTTTTTTCTGTGGTACTCTGAAAAACTTAAAAGGGTTGTGGCTGTGGATGTATGGACCTGTTTGGCATCATGCAAGCATAATAATGTGACAATCACTGCGCAGAGGAGTGAGTGATTGTCGCCATGGAGAAAGGAAAGCTAAGGAGAGGCTGACCAGTCCGGATATGTTGGAAACAATGTGGCGGAAGTCACATGCTGTCTTTTGCAAAGGACTGAGACTGGTGTTCCAAACATCCTCATTGCCATAACAACTGCGCTCGCCGCTGCTCTCAGCCTGCGAAAAGTGAGGTAAGGTTTCTTAGCCTGGGTCTTTCTCAAAGCACATTCCGTTCGGGAGGCAGGCTGAGTTTGGAGTGCGGTGTGTAAGCTTGAAAGTTGTGTTTTGGGTCACCGTCTGTGTGTTTGAGCGTCAGCCAGCAACAGAAGCACTCGTGTAACCACGCTGCGGATCTTCCACATCTTCAACGTGCGAGAGAAAGACACCGGAGCATGTCTGCTTCACTAAAACTGTTCCAGAGATTATGTAGGTTTTGTTCTGACGCGCATCAGCAGCACACACTTCCAGTGGCTTGTAGCAATGCAATTTCAAAGTTCACGCCCATCTGGTCCGGCGAGCCAATTTCAGATGCAAAGAGAGATGGCACACGAGCATGGCTACACTTCCGGCTTCAAAAAAAAAAATGACGTCGGGGCCTCTCCTATTTTGTTTCTTTCCCCCATGGACTGTCGCATATTACGGCACAAGACGGCAGTCGCCCGTGGATCGAAACTAAAACTGTCTGCAATCTGGGCAACCTCGTGCCCTAGAAGCTGGGATAAAGCTCGGCGGCAACAATGGCAACAAGTGCAGTTGACGAATCGTGGCAGCACTCCCCGTAAGTGCACTTGCCCGCTTGACAGGGGTATATGTTTAACGCACACACTGTTTCATTTGTTTCGTGTTTTTGTGACCACCTCAAAGTATGAAATGAACAAAGTGTTCAATGTAGCACAACTAGCACACGGACACAGAAGAAAAACAGGAAACACACACACACTGCTCTGTGCGTGTCTGTGTCAATGCACTAATATCGCTACCCTGAACACTTCCATGATGACGTGTCAACAAGCCGAAATCACCAACCGTGTATAAACCAAACACGAAATGTCAGCAGGGTGACGAACACACTTCTGAAAGGAGGCAACGCACAAGTGACTCTGAAATGGGGGCGACTTTATTCTTCGTGCACAGCACAGCGTGCAAGAAAATAAGTCGCTAATCACTTCAATCTTCTCACCCAAAACGTCTGCAAACTGCACGCCGTCCAAATAAGAAAAGCACGGTATGCACGTTTCCGGGGCTAAAACTATAATCCGAGCACAATTCGCTCGCCTACGTAGTAGGACCCTTTTAATACAGTGCGTGCAAAATTGTGCCCTCTTGCTTAGAACGCTAATCTTTATATGACCGAACCGTTCGCTGTACAAGCAAAGCAATGAAACGTGGAGAGATGTCCCATTATATGGCAGTGTCTCTGTGATGGGCTGGTGGCTTGACTACGTTGCAAGTATATAGACTATCACAGCTGTGTGGCGACAAAACACAACAACTAACGAGGCGATGAATGGCCAACATGCTGAAATGCTCTGGTATGTGCTGTTGGTGCTCCGAATGAAGACTTGAAACAATGGTGGCGCACTTCCATCTATGAAGAGCCATTACGTCTTGAGACCTGTAAGCATAAAATAACACTAGGCTTGAGATTGGCAATAATACATTTTCACAAAGCAAAAGCAAACATAATAAGATACATTATTATGATGGGAGCACAACAGGAACAAGCACAAGAAAGGGAATGGAACAGGCACTAGTTAGTCTTGTCCTTGTTTTGCTGCTGCTATTATAAGAAACCATTACCAACTAGCTAGCTGGTTATAAGTTCTGTTTTCAGGTAAGATATGTCAACACTATGCGGCTGGAACTACAGGAACTCTAAATCAGTTGTCACACTGTGATGTAAGAACTCCTGTGGCAAAATGCGATAAATTAGCACTTAAATTGTAAGCACTAGACACTGTACAGTGTAGGCAACTATTAAAGGGAACGTGCAGTTAGTACAGTCTAACCTAGACATAACAAACTCTCACATGATGAACTATCGGATATAACTAAGTAAATCTAAAATGTTTCTTGCTGATGTGAACTGTAAAAAATGTATGTTTATAACTACATTGAATATAACGAAAGTATCGTAGTGTTTAATATGACTTCGTCACAATGAGATTCAACAGTATTCTGCCATCAGCTATAGCTGGTTACTACACTGTAGCAGCGTGACTATAGCCTCCAAAGCAGAAGATGGGCTCATGTGCCGGTAGCGGAAGGGTAGAACATACTAGTGCGCTCGATCTGAGCGGCCGTTGGGCACTCCCGAAATCCCACTACACCATGGCTGGCCGGCCTAAATAAACCGTGGCTACGGCGGCTACTTCTTCTTGCCACCTCCCACAAACTGGTGACCCGGACAATTGAGCCCAGCCATGCCAGCGTCTGTGCACCAACCCTACCAAGGCATGAGCGATGTGGCCTCACGCGGTCCAGCAGACGTCCACCGGTTGAGGGTGTCCAGGAATTCTACACTGACATGCCGGGCATCTGGTTCATCCAGCTGGGCCACCACTTCCTTCTCAACAAGGTTCCAGGCTCTGGCTGCTTTCCAAGCTCTGGTCGCCACCCCCCTGGCCCTGACTTCTACGACGACTTGCGGGCAGCTGTCCTTGCTCACTATGTCACCTCGAGTGCTCAGTCACAACCACTGTCACCATTTGAAGCGTTGCGTCATTCCGCTTCTTGTCGTCCCACATCGCCTGCTTCCACCCGCGCCGACCGTCAGCACAAGCTGACCCCAGCATCAGACCTCTACTCGGTTCGTGAGCTACCTCCCCAGCTCAAAGGCAGCTGCCCGACTACTCTTTCCAAGGAATTCACTGGGCCAAGCGTAAGCGCTTTCGGTTACTCTACGGCCCGCCGCTCTCCTTCTTTAGATGTTCTCGCAAGCTGTCCGCTTTCCGTGCAGGGGCACCTCACTCATCACTGATACAGAAGCTCTCCCACCAGCTCCACTAGGCACAAATTTCACTCTCGCAAACACAGTGATGCCACAAGCACATCCTTCGCATTGCCCACCGCGACCCTGATGGTATCAGCATTCGAGATCTCACCGGAAGCAGCAGCAGGCGAACCTTCCGATGTTCTTTGCTCACACCTTCTGCAGATCCATGGCTTAACGAAGTTTTACAGGTGCCCAGCTCTGCCATCTGGTTTCTTCAGCTCCAGCATCACTTTTACATCTACATCGTGAGTGACAAACGCTTGTGCTATCTCCACGCAAGTCCCGAGCTGCCAGAGGGTCTACTTTTGGAGCTTCGACTTTTACAGGCCTGGGCATCTATGAGAGCCTGTGGCAGGTCACGACTTCGCACTACGGTATCACTCTGGCTGCGCCTCGCTCACAACCTATGCTGCCGGTGCTGCCCGGTACATCTCTCTCGAATTGCGTGAACCCGACACTACCAACGACGACACCACCTGCACGCTTTACCTGGACTTTACCATTGGAGTTTATTTCAATCGCACTCCACACTTGGAAGGGAGCCCTTTAGCAGTGCAGCTATCGCCTACAAAGAAGGCGAAGAAGAAGATGATGGGCCCACTTGCAGGTAGCGCGAAGATAGAACACGCTAGCACGCTTGACCTGAGTGGCCGCAGTGTCGGCCGCTCTTGAGATCTTGCTGCACCATGGCTGGCCGGCCTAAATAAACTGTGGTTACGGTGGCTACCTCTTCGCACAGCCTCCCACAGCATAAATGCCCTTGACTAATCCTCTTAGTTAGATGGAAGTTTAGCTGAATATATCAGCCATCTATTTTGAAGAAAGGTGAAGAAATGTTCCAGTTATATTGGCTTTACTACTGGTTAGGTTTTCCCTAGTTACGATCGGCCAGTGGAGGTAGTGACCTCCTAACCTCTCCCAGCCCGCTGCTACGAATCGCTTCGTGAAGCCAACAATGCGCATCCCTCAGACATACTTGCAGCGCCACCAAGGCAAGACACGGTGGACCGAATATGGTTTGTTGGTTCACGGCTGCCTTCAAGGACCAATGGGAGCAAGAAAATTTCTGGGAAAAGGTGCTCCAACTCTTACACCCCGTAACTGTGAACAACACTGTATGATTGGAAAAGGAAGTAACTAGATAGAACATAAGCAACTGAATCCATGATTTCGAATTCACACTGCTGGCATGTGACTTTGAACATTAAACTTGAAATGCTTCTAATGTTGTCTTAAACCGATAAGTCAATGAAGGCAAGCAAGACTCCAAGACTTATTCCTAAAGCACAAATTATGTGACTCAGAAGTAAACAGATCAGGGTTCAAGAAGAAAGAGTGAACTTGAAAAATTCCAGGTCAGACGTTCTCTTGTGCAAGACAAATTCATTAAAAAGAAACACACAGTGCGTGTGAGCGAAGTGTATGGAAAGTAGGGAAACCCGTCAACTTCTGCAGCTAAGTAGACAGGATGCACTGACGTTAAAGGTAACAGCTAATCGGTGCAACAGTAATAGTTACTGCAAGAATGCCACCTCAGAGGTCACAGGCTAGTGCTAGTAACTTTTGCTTAGACAAAGTCGCCAGGTCACGGCCCAAGAACACTTCATTTATCGCAATGCAAGTCGCTAAGTGATGATGATAATTATTTGATTTAACTGTTTCTATTGTTCTTAATTGTCTTCTGCACTAGTAGCTATAGCCTACTCATGAATTTGTGGTATGTTTTAGAGTGATGCACAATACATCAATGTTGTCCGCTTTAGATGTCTCAAGAGGTGAAGTTTGCATAATTGTAACTCTTTCTTTGATTATAGCTATAAGCTTGATGAATTAGTTTCACATTAGTACACGGGAATTTTGTGTACCCTGCCATCATCAAAACGCAGCTGCTTCAGCCAGCCATTGAATCTGTGCTCAGCTGCACAATGCCATAGCCACTAAGTCACTGCAGCTGGTGCGTGAAGCTTTGTGAAGCAATTTTCATGAAGTTGAATGCATTTAAAAGAAAGAGTTAAAATCTATTGAATGTCAAGAGCAGATGCTTTCTTTTTTCTTTTATTTAGGCCATCAATTTCATTTAGGCCTAACAGCGGAAGTGAGGCACAAACTAACCGAAACGTGGGAACATTTTGTCACATGAGCCGCGCAACAAATGCTTCACATTAACATCGATTTTCACAGTGCATGGAACTTTCATAATCCATTAAATTGACAAGTCTTGGCAATTTTTGCCATAAATCACTATAAGCTCGCATCAATCAGAGAATTTAGCTAGCACACTCAAACGTAATGAATTTCATTTAAATAGTTTTTAGAGTATAGCTCTTAGGCACACGTTCCTGTGGCGAGCTTCAGAGTAACTGAGTGAACGAGCACAGTGAAGGATGAAAAAGCGAACGGAGAAAGCAGGGGAGGGGGTGAAACATGCGAGGAGGAAAGTGGAGGAGGAGGATGCAGCGGAGCCACGAGGCAGAAAGTGGAGGAGAGTATGGTGGCGAAAGCATGAGCAGAAAAAAGTGTAGTGCGGCGACGATGGCTACGAGATGGCGCCAGAGTAGCGCCCATCGTCTGGGAGGTCCGTATGCGGCGACTGCTTTGAATCACACCCACACATCATACACGCGCTGCCTCTCACTATTTCCAGATTAGCGAGGCAGCCGCACAACACTTTACTTTGTTTGCAATGTGCCATATGAGAAATTGTCCGCACGAGCCAATATATTGCAAAAACACATATAGAGCTGCGCTCAAATTTCGCATTCAAGAGTATCGTAATCGTTGGTGAAATTTCTCTCTCACAAGAGTGTTAAACATGTATGTACTTGAATAGGGAAACTGGAGTTGGCTCAAAGATTCCTCTTAACAGAAACAAGGGTGTCCCCTTTCATATGACCCATGGAGGTACGTGCAAACACTGTACAGGCATACAGCTTACTTGGCTGCGTTGTGGTCAAACTTTTCAGCATTTTGATGACTTTCTTGCTCCCGTAATGGATTGCACTCCACAGTCCTAATGGGAAGCAAAAATGTACAAAACAAACTTTTAATGCTCAGGTTGATCCCGACATAAACACAGCACAACCTCCAAGCATGAAGGCTGGAACACATTTAAAAGGGCACCAACTGAGAAATGATATATCAATTTACATAGACTGATCTTGTCAAGGCTCTGCATATTTGCTTGCTTTTGCTGGAAAGAGGGCAATTAGTTAACAAAATAAAAGTTACACTCTTTGAAAATTTCATACCTGGCCCTAGCGCCACTAAACAACACACATTCATTCATTCTTTGAAAATTTCATGCCTACACTCGCAGCCGCACAAATGACACCAGTGGGACATCATGAATATTACAGCATTTCTACATACCTATTTTAGATGTTTCTATGCAAAAAAAAACTTTTTAGAAGTCATTGGGTTGAGTCAGTACCTACTTTCAAATATTCAAATACAGTGTAACATTCTTTAAGGATGTGTAAAAAACTGCAAAAAACGTGCAAGAAAAACGACAAATTTTTATTTGTGCATGTAACTTTGATGAGTCTGTAAAGTGAAGCCAGACTAAGTTTTCACCAACATGGCACATGCTAAAAAAATCATACATCAGCATAACATAAGGTGGACTTATCTGCATGAGCCAATAGCTTCAATTATTTGTTACAACAAAGACATGAGTAGACAATTATGTATTGCACAGACAAAGAAAGCCCCCGCGAAAAGAAAGAAAATCAGCAGAACATATCTCACGACTGTCGGCGATAATGCGTTTAGCACTGAATCAATATAGTGACAAAACTTATTGCAGTCGAAACGAGTGATGTATGAGGCGTGTACTACAGCGGGACTCTCCTCTCACAATTCCCAAAGAACACTCGGTGCCATCGAGCGAGGCCACCACGGGGCCTGCGCGTAGCCTTTGAAATGCATGGCGCGCCGGTTCGTGTGTACGCCGAGAAACGCGTAATACGGCAACCGGGCTTCTCTGTCGCGCTTCTTTCTCCACACACTGTGCCATCTAGTGGCGCTGCCAAGAAGTTTGTGTGCGGACTCCAAGACAAAGAGCATGGCGCACCGGTGCCTACGAATGCTGAGAATTGTTCCCTCACTTGCCGCACACCCAGTGGCGCACACTCGGTGACACAAGTTAACGAGAGGCCCGTTGAAGAGCGGCACATCAACAGTGCATTCATGATGCAGCTCGCTCAAGAGTAGGCACGAAAGACGTTCGCTGAAAAGCGGCACAAACCCGGTGCACTTCCGGTGCAGCCAGCTAAAGTGTCGGTTAGAACTCTTGCGACGTCGGTTCGACTCCACAGGCATCAGAGAAATTTAAAGGATCTTTTTCGGCATTGTAGATCAGCGCATTCCCAGTGGCAGGTAGCTGGTTACCCAAGTTGGCAACGAAGACACTCGTTGAAGAGCGGCACACACTTACTGGCATGAGGTTTATCCAAGAAAGAGGTTTATTGAAGACTAGCACAGACTGAGCGGTACATTACCCAGTGCTCCAAGTCAGCGTCGAAGAGTTTCATTGAACAGTGGCACCTAGTCAGTCCCACATCTAACAGTGAGCCATGTCACCGTGAAAGATGTTCATTGAAGAGCGGCACATGTGCACATTGGCTCATGCTCAGTGACCAAAGTTGGTTCGATGGTTGGTTTCGAACCCTGTTCCCTCAGCACAGCAGCCCGATGCTCTACCCACTTGACAATGGACTACCCAGTGAGCCAGGTAGGCAGCAAAACGATTAGAGACAAAGACAGACAGTCCTCAGAAAGTGTGTGAAGTATCCTAAGAATGGTAATGTATTAAAAAACAGCGTTATTGCAGCTACTCTGCCATCTACAAAAATATGATATTGCTTACTTTTCACTAAGATCGCTGGAACTTGGAAAGTACTACAATCCTTTTCTCTTCACTGTCACACTGCTGGTTGGCCTGTCACCATAAAGGTGATTGATTCCCGCCATAAATGGTCCATGCCACGACAAAGCGGATGTTCACATGAACCAATCACCACATACGTCAGCGATTTCTTTGTATTTTATTTGTTTATTTTTTATTTTCTTTATTATTGTTTAGGTCATTCAAACTTTCCTACAATTTAAAACAGTGAGCAGAAGTGCCTAGGCCCTGTGCTTTTGGGTGTGGAAACTGTGGGGATTTGGGGAAAATGTTTTTTGCAATACTAAATGGAAAACCCAATATAAAGAACGGCAGAAAGTGCCATGCCATAAGGTTACAAAGGATAAGTGGGACAAATTCACTCACAACAGACATCAGATTTTGAGAGGCAAGTGTTTGAAAGAAGCATTGCCTGACATGTTGTGTTCCGCTGAACTGAAAAGCTTGCATCACTCACTGCTGTTACGTTTCGCCTACGACGCGCGGTAAAGCCGGCGCGGATGCAACGGACGCTGGGGCTTCGTTCAAAGCGGCAGACTTTTTGGCCCGTTCGGCGCCGCCGCTACGCCTCCCCGCCAAGCGCGTCCAGGCCTGTTCTAATGCCACGTGTCTTCATGTGCGTGTGTGTGTGTATGTGCATGTTGGTGCCCACGCTTGTCGAAGCGCGGCAGCCGGGGAGAGGAGCTCCCAACAACTGTGAAGCGAGGGGGTCTGACAGGCGCCGACACGACGGCTGCTCCACCTTCTCTTCCCATTGTGCCCGAGTGGCGCCGACACGACGCTGCGCCACCTTATCCCATTGTGCGCGAGCGGCACAGTCACGTGCTCGTCTATAGAGGGGTTCCTTCTTGCCCTCAACTGCGAGAGTATAAAAGCAGCTGCCCCCGGACGCCCAGGAGGCTCCGATTTCTTCTGTTGAGTAACGTGCTCTCCCGTCTCTCTACTTCGGTCAACCTGACCGCCAACTCTTTGCGATGTTAGAATAAACAAGTTGTTTTGTTGTTACCTGTCGACTCATGCTTTGCCGGGACCTTCGGATGCTTCCAGTTGTACCCCAGGCCGCCAGGCCAACGCTACCCTTGGGGCTTGCGACCCAGGTGCAACAACGGGCGTCAGCGCCGAGTTCCCAACAACTCGTGCCAGAGGTGCGATTACAACACTGCAAACTCGCAGCTTTGACACATTTCTCACAGTGCAAGTCTCACAGTGGTGTTTTGTTTACTGTTACTTAAAACAAGGAAATTGTTGCCCCCATGAATCAGATTAGGCACGCTTTCCCAGCGCTGCAGCCACACTGGCTACAATCTTCATTGAAACTGATCTGTATGTAATATTTCGAGCACGAGTAAAGAAAAAGCACAGCCACGGTAAAAATGATGAGTAGCAGCGCTTGAATTCTAGTCAGCTGGGTACTTGTGTGACATGGGTATGTGACATGGCCTTGGTGTCTCAGTTTGAGTGACTTAGAATTCAATGCTTCAGAATTGTGAGTGCATGCAATTATGTTTCACCTGGCTAAGCGTGGTAGGGTTTCATGCATGAATTTCATATAGCCAATTTCAACAAGTATTATGTCACTTTTCACTTAATCAAGTCTGGGAATGTGAAGATGGGTGCTTAATGCTTTCCGCAATGCTCAGAGTAACCCGGTCCATTTTTTTTATGGAGCGCGAGATGCATGTCAACCAATGACTTATAAATGCCTAAAACATAAGCAATGGTGCATAATTAAGCACACTGCAGGGCAATTTAGTGCGCCACTATTATAGTTTTGCAACAAACACAAAACTTATTGGGGAGGGTTAAACATAGAATAATGATCACAACTTAATCATAGATGCAGAATCTCATCTTTTAATTAAAGGACACAGAAAAGGGACAATTTGCGATAATATAAAAATGTGATAAGCAAAGCTACAGAGCTGAGCAACAAATCTGGCAACAACAGCACAGTGTTGCTTGCATGCACTCTTGACAGTTGTGGTACTTTCCAGGTTCCAGTGACGTTAACTTTCACAAGCTCCTTATGTCATCTGGTGGTTTTACGGCAAAGCATAGATGCATGAGCATGATGCAAAAGCATAAGCCCAAACCACTTTCACGACAGAATCGACAGTCGAAGCTTCGATGGTCGAACTGAGCTCACCTTCTATATCCCCTTAAGTCATGAATTATGATGCACTGTCAAAACTGTGGTAAATTTGGCAATCTTATTTAGAGGTGTCGAAGATTCCATTGAAAGAAAGCCAAGAGTGTATGGCAACCATTTGTGTATTTACATGAAAGTCCCTGTATATTTACCAAGTAAATGATTTTGAGAGAGAACTTCAATTAAATGCACATTCAGTCATGTTGCTTTCTAATAAAAAAAATTTCAATCACTGCCTCAGAACCACATGCACAAGTTTATCATTGGCTGCAGGCATTACACGGAAGCATAAGCTATTCCTTCACTATTGTAGATAAAGCACAAAGTGTCAAGCATCCCATCAAACATGGTACATAGTGCCTTTAGTATAGTGGTCATATGTAGCAATACTCTGCAGTCTGAAGTGAACTGAAGTCCTCTTGGGTAAGCAGACAGTTTAACTGGCCCATACCTTAATGACTATGGGTTTCTGTTCTTGCCACTACTGCGCAGGATTGGTAAAAACAAATGACATACACAAATGTGTACACCTTGCGACTGAAGGGGATATTCCCAGCATGAAAATGCTCGTACCCTGCCATCCACAATGAAAGGGTTAACAAACTATTAAATATCTCCAAGTCAACAATGTCAAAACCATGACTTGATGCATGACTGATCAGGAAATTTAAGGGCAATGTCATCATCTCTCTTTCATCTTGTGTCCCTTCTGGCATACCAAGCCTCCATCAACCGTAAGACTGGTCCGCTTGGTAATCTAGAAGAGTAATGTACCAACCTACATTGATAAGAAATTTCTTCCAGTGGCCACCTCAACACCCAGTTCCAAGCACCATGTGCTAGGCTATTCTATTAAACCTGTCATAGACCTTGCTGACTACCAGCTCTTCTATCAATTGCAACCACTTATTATGACCACTGCGCTGCAAGCAGGAGCATGTGTACGCATTTCTATTTGCTATGAGAACGGTTATGCAGCAGGGGCTACGGTGACCTTATCAGAACAGCCTAGCACACCATGCTCGGACAAGACTATTATGCTCTGCGCACATGCGCCTGTGATTGCTACTTTTGTTTCTGCGCTCCATGACATGACACTAACTGTGCTGTGTCGGTCAAACCTCCCATCACATTATGAACCTTACTAAATAAATAACTGTATAAGCATTACTAATTATTGATCTAACTAATTACTTCAAGGCCTTCAATCACTTTTGCTTCATTTCTACAAATGCAGGACATGCAACATGCAGAAATAAACCTGCTCGGCACTCAAGGCATGACCGCTCAACAGGAATGGGGTGACTGACACCCAGTTCCAATATCCCTTACCAAAATTTGTCGCAAAGCAAACAGTTACTACAAAACTTATTGAACGTATACTGATGTCTGCTATGTGGACATCAGTACTATGTAGCTTCTACACACTGGGAATCAATGTTTGCTAGGCATTTCGCAGTTAACTGTCTGCCTAGCATTATTTGGGCTTCTGCAAAGGTGTTACCAGAGGGACCAGCCTTGTTTGTGTAAGGTGACAAATTTTACGTCACAACAATGGAAAGGGACGGCATGATGATGACGATGATGGCAGCATGACAACTGCTTCATTGTAATTCAATTAAGAAATGTTACAACCTGCTCCGTTATGACACGAGCTCGTCCCAATGACCGTACAGTCGACTTCCGTTAATTTGACCCTGACGGGACCAGCGAAACTTATCGAATTATCGTGCGGGTCGAATTAAACAAGATGAAGAAAAGAAAGGCCAGAACACACCGCTGATTCATTTGCCAGTATTCATTTGCCAGTGCCCCCGAATAAAACTAGCGGCCACTTTCTATGTGCCCACAGTAGAAAATTATCGTATAAATGATTTAAAGCTCCTAACAAAGTAGAAATCTAATGCACACTCGATTGTTTAGCAAGAAGAATGGGCAACGGTCTAATATGTGTTGCACATTGGTGGCCGGTTTCCTAAAGATCATCCTTGGTGAATGGCCTTTTAGGGTCAGGTTCGCTGAAATACAGCATGTTTTTGTGGCACAGCATATGAACATCACAGACGCTGTTTTGGTGTTGTATTCGATTGCAGAGCGCAGGCGATTTTCGGCCCAATTTTCAAGGAAAAAGAAAAGGCGCCATAGGGGTCAGGCAGGTGGTTGCTGACTGGTCAAGTTCAAATTATCAAGTGAAGGCCAATTTTAGAATTGAAATAACCAAAATTTGGGCGCATATGCATAGGCACCAGGCGGGGGCCATCAGTCAGGATCGAATATCTGAAAAATCTAATAACCGAGTTGAATTAGCGGAAGTATAGTGTATAATGTAACACAGCCTCTCAAGGCCCTAGCTGCCACAGAGGAGTATGGTACAGCTAGCTTGCCCTTGCACACAGTGGAGCAAATTGTCACTATGCAATGTGATACGCATGCCATGCATGCATCTGTGACCTAATGAATACAGCATTGGGCTGTTGCCCTGTGGAACCCGGCTCAAAGCCCGCCATCGGACATGTAGTAAGCGGCCCCAAATGAAGTGAGACAAATCCCTACCTGTCGCCCAGTGCCTGCCAAGAGGTAAAGCATGCACATTAACTCTTTCCGTGCCAACCTTTCTTTTCCTCAGAAAACCATCGAAGCTTGTTGAATTGTTTTTATGACTGATTCATTGTGAATAGCTTTCATTGTTGCAATATCAGCAGTTTACTCATTATGTTCTGTTGTCTTCTACTGCCAATTATCTTTATTTCATGTTTAGGCAAGGAACAGTCTATACGAAGCACAATACTTGGGAACAGAAGTCGAGCCCACTTTTGTTATCCTCCATGCGACACGTTATTGCTCACTCAGCGTGCTAACGAAATCGCAAAAGTGCTGGCAGCAAAGCGTTTTTGTGGAGCTGCATCCATTACGAGAGCGGTCACCAGAAATCCTAAATCTTCCTCGCAATCGTTAATACTGAGCTGAAACCACAAAAGCAACTCGCTAGAGATTTCCAGGCCTAATTGATTACTTGAAGTGAAGAAACATCCAAGAAGACCATGATTACAGCTTTGAAAAGGCAGCTGTTTGTCGATGCAGCCTCCTTACACCGCACCGCCAATCCAGGGGAGCCAGACATCCACTTCGTTCTCACCAACTGTGCCCTAAAATATTGTTTTCTGGGAAGCCGGTGCCATGTAATGCTGCAGCATTCACACCCAAATGATGGTACGAACTGCTACTTGTCTGCGACACTCAGCAGACAAAAGGAAATGCCTGGAAGAGTGAGTCAGTGGCATATTTTAATGAAAACACCTGAACGAGTGAAACCCGTCCTTAGCACGGAAAGGGTTAAAAGAGGCACCATTACCTGTACTGCAAGGTCTTCAAGAAAGCTGGCTCTAGTTGCCTGAAGCAGGTGTTGTGTGAATGACGATGCACGTGCGTCAATCTAGCACTGAATGTTTCCGCTTAGACAAATGAGGCACAGCGTTTCAGCTGGTCGAGTCAATTTCTTGCACCATGTGAACTGATCGGTCAGCTGGCCAATTGGTTTGCTAGCAGTGCCATGAAAGAAGAATCAGCAAATGCTCACCAGCTGTGATAATGCCTTTGGCAGTTTGGCCCCAACTTGACCGCCACACGATGCTTGCCACGGCTGCCAGGGAAAAACAGGGAGAGATGCAATCACGTTTGCATGCCATTCGTTGCACGCACATTTCATTACGTCACATTTACCAGCAGTGCATGTCTCTTTGTAATACAGTAATCAAGATACACAACATTTAAGCTGTCCTAAGATGACACTCTTATTTTCCACACTGGTGTAGATTCTAAAGGAGAGAGTTTATACTATAGCAATAACCTTCTTATAACGAATCCACACAGCAGTGATCTTGATACAGTGAACAGTTACTGCAGTCGCTACATCGCCTACTATAGTCATGATAAACTGCAGTTATAGTGAAAGTAATGATATAGCGCAGTTTTTCCAGCCCATACAACTTCACTATAATGAGGCAATATAATGTGGCGACTAGCAACGAAAGGTTGTTGCAATGAGTCATGACCACTGACTAACATTAGCCTCAACATTGGCATTAACCTGTCGGCATTCCTGCTTTAACACAAACCTGTTTTGAGCAGCCTTTGTTGCTTTGTCTCGTAAATGAATGGAGTTTATGTCATGCAAAAAAGTACAAAAATAATTTTAGAGCTTGTTTGCAGTAAAAGATTCAGCACTGATTTTGATTGGGAGAACACAGATGCCCATACAATGGCTGAATGGGATTATTAAGGGCTTTCACTGCATAGGGATTATAGTCATCCCAATTGTACTAACACCTCAAGCTTCATTAACAAACTTAAGCTGGGCATTCATGCATAATACTCTAAGCAAGATAGCAACAAAAGTCCTCAACTGCAATAAATTGCATCACACATCTACATATACTATTAAGCATCTACTATACCTGGGTGTTTGATGCAACTGAACCAAGCATTCAAAAAACAATGTTTGCATTAGAGACAGATAAGGTCAACTGCACACCATTTCGAGTGCCTCAGGGAAAAAATGTAAAATGCAAATTGTAAATTGTAAAATGCATATTTAGCTAAATATAGTTAGGATCACTAGGCAAATCTTTGAACGCTCGCATAGTTCCAGGAGCAGCATCGCCATTTGACAAGTTGTGGAATGTATTTGAAAGCACACAGTGTGCTTGATGACTTCACTGAGCTTCACTTAACGTCATCCTGGTATGCCGCTACACATACCCTCCTCAATGAACACGCTGCAGTGCGGGTCATGTCCGATGGCCTGGAGAACGTCCTCCAGGTCACGGTGCCTGCCGTCCTTGTTCCAGACTTTGAGCAGGTGGGACTGCAGGGATTTGGGCAGCAGGTTCAGGTGGTGCAGCTTGGCATCTGGGCCTGGCTCTTGCTGCGAGATGAACAAGCGTAATGGCACACTAAGGTCAACTCATTATTTCAATAGAGTTGACACTGTTAAAACGCAGCAGACATCGATAAAACTAAGAGAGATGGACTTAGGAAATAAGAAAGAGTTGCCTGAATCTGTAGGAACTTATCAAAGGTTGCCCAGACTGTTCAACTTATCAGCAAATCCGTTATTATTTATGTTACTCTCGGAGCCATATTGCACTAGAGAGGGGAGTAAGTTACAAGTGGATGAGCTAGACTAACAGAGTGAGATGTGTTGATAGCATTTGACTAAAGGATGTTAACTAACATTTCACGAGAAAGTTTGTGATCAGTAATGTCCATGACAGCAGAAGAAATGCGGTTCCATTCTTGAAACATGGTCGGTTTAAAGCCCCGGTAGAAACATTTTACTGCCACGGCAGTTAGAAGCTTGAAACTCAGCTTGCTGCGTGTGTCCATCCGTTTTCCGTTATGACCCACAGCTGTTAGAGCTGATATCATCAGGCCACTTCCTCGACCTCAGCTTTACCCTTGCCACAAGGTGGGAAAAAATATGTTTAAATTTGCTGCCACCACAGGGATGAGAATTGATAACCCTATGGCAATTTACAGTTGGGACATACCCGTATGCAATAAAGTACTGCGCTATCACAAAGCTTTAGAGCTGGGCAACTTTTGCAGGGGTGTGTACCAACTACACACCCTTTGAGTGGCGGCATCTGTGCACATATTTCAATGGCCACAAAAGGCAATACTTTAGCAAATGGGGACAACCTTGTGTTCATTGAAAAGTTCTCGAGAAGATGGCAGTGTTTACAGTGACAGTCTGCTGCTGTTGTAGTAAAGGAGTTAAGAACTGGAGTAATTGCAAAAATCCGTTGATACTATTTTTTCGTCTGCTTGATGGTTCCGTTCCTTGTGTCAAAGGGGGTCAAAAGCACGAGTGGCATTAGCAGGAAGAACAACAGCACGAGAACCAGGGATGTCTACCTCGAACGTCTGTGTGGCTTCATTCCAGGAGACCATCTTGATGAGCTTCAAGTATGGGTTGTAGAGCTTGCGGAATTCGCTCAACTGAGCACCCACAATGTTGGCCACCTTGTTCTTGTCCTCGCCGACAATCATCCGGAAGTCACCTGCACCGGAGGAATCACTGTCAGGCATAGAGTTTCCTACTAAAATTACCAGAGGGGGGCGCTGCGATCATTCAACATATGGATTTGTTGTCTGCACTCCTATGCTGGTGGCTTCAGACGTTTTTTCAGCTTTACTTACTGCACTCTATCTGCATTTAACAGCCTAAATGACAAAGGAATTCTATATTTCTAAATGCGGAAGGCAACAACACAGGGTACACATACAGAATTATTGTAACTGATGCGTCCGTAAAGAAATATTTTGTTGAAAATAATCAGTTTGCAAAGTCACCAGTCCTTTGAAGCCATAAGGTTGAAGTTTAGACAAATTCACATAATAACCATCACTTCCGTGTTGGCTGACCCACCACGCTTGCAGCTGCCATAGACACTAGCACCAGAATTCCCCCTAGTAACTTTTGTAGGAAGCTCTATGCTCTCAGGAACTCGTGCCTGCAGGTCCCATGCAAGGACTAACTCCAAATAACAACATAAACAGTGGACAGGCATTATCTGCACATATCATGCCCTTATTGTGTTAGAAACATCCCGCAAGAGAATGAAAAGCCAGGCCAGTTTGACAGCATTGTTCATATTGAAAGGTTAAGCCTATAGATTCAGTTGTGGGACTTGATATTATAACATAACATAGTGTCTATGAGATGGGATGGTAATTCGTAAGGGCTGGTAACTGTTGAGTTTTTCGTACAGCCTACAAGTAGCCCCTCAGATGATGCAAGCAGCTGGTGGTTAGCAGATATGATGTAGATCCCAAACAAACCACAGCCTCAGAGATTTTCAACATGCTCCGAGCACTGCCCAGTCTTGGAGGTAATGTCCAAGCACCTGGACTGGACTGGTTCTCAGAATTCCAAGTTCTGGGTCATTTCTGGCGAGTGATAAGGCTATTTCTATTATTTTTTTAGTTCAAGAAAATATTTTTGCGAGATTTTTGTGACACATCAAATTGTATCTCAACCACAGAAGTTTTGCATGGAGGCTGCTCTATATTTATATACTATGTGAAACTTTTGCTTTTTCAGCGGATCCAAATCTTGTAGTTGGCCTTTCAGTACAGTACCATTTCTACGGCCTAGGATTTGATCCTGCAATCTCGCGCTGAGAAGCATGTTATTTATAGCTACTGAGCTTTAGTCATGCTGTCTCCGAGAACCATGTTCTTAGGTTTACTGCATGTACCAGGGCTATTAACTTGCATGCCTGTTCCTCTAGCAATATCATTTCAATGGGTCAAATGTTTCAGGTTTGTTTCAGGCAAGTGTGGCATGAAAACTGTTTGTTCCATTTGCCAAAACATGCGGGACGCCTTGGCTTGAGAGATACGTGTTATAATTCATGCTCATTTAATCTCTTCCCCTGTTGGGTTAACATTCAATAAACAAGAAGAATGCATGAAAGCTGAGAATTCTCACACTGCACACTTAAATGTGACATTACTAGCAGATTACTTGTTCTGTTCTTAAACTCTACCTTGGAGTTTCGTGGAAACATGACCAATTCTTGTTGCCTGCAATGCCCGCTGGTCAAACTCCATCACAAGCCTTCACACCACAGACAATAAAATGTGGGTGTGCGTACCTCAATCTCCAAGACTTAAAGCCCATGTGTGACTTTAGATGTCATGTCGTGCATGACTCTCGTCTGCCACGTGACTGTGCGCAGTACAGACTTTTCCCTCGCCGGTGTAAAAAGGCCGCGAAAAGGGGGTCCCGCATGGTGTGACAGCAACTGGCAAAGAATCAACGGAACTGAAAAGGCTCGTTTTTGTTGTTGCTGCTGCTGTTGTTGTTGTTGTTGTTAATCAGAAAATAAAATTCTGGGGCTTAAAGCCTAAAACTGCCCAGTGGTTTAGTGAAGGCAGTCAACAGTATTACGAAAAATCACCTAGTGAGGGGAGGTCATAGTAGAAGAAAGCTTACACTTGCCAGAGCAAAATAAAACGTATATTTTATGTTTAGAGGCCCGTACAGGTGCCTTGATACCACAAAACGAAATGCACAGCAACAGCCATTCAAGGTGTCACTGAAAATGTTTTAGTTTGAACTGGCAAATGTACGCTTTCTTCTACTATGGCTTATAAGGGATGCCATATAGTGGGGGGGGCCTGTATTAATTTCAACCACCCGTGTTTCTGACAAAGCCAACAGACAATGAAACTAAGCAAAGCACAGAGGAAATTAAGCGTATTTCTGGTCGAAAAGCAGAAATATTAGGAAAAAGGAAAGTGAAAGTGGAAGAAAAGACACCTTGCCGATGGCAGCAGCTGAACCCACAACCTCCACAGCACGTGTGACGTTCTACCAAGTGAGCTGCTGTGAAGCTGTCCCCTCCCACCTCTGTCTACTCTCTTGGGTATTTGCATATGTACGCTAAACCTAGCCCTGAGGGTGTTAGCCAGCATCACTTACGGCCGAGGTGGCAGGTGTGGAACATCCTTTCGACTGCAGGATGTAACGCGGTATCTGAACTTTCCATTTTCGTTTCCATTTGCCTTGATTCTACATTTCAATTAAAACATTTCATTTCCCCTTTGCTTTCCTTGTCTTCACTGTTGTTGGCTTCATGTGGTAGCAACTGACAAAGTTTCCTAGAAGGGTGAGCTCGGTGGATCAGAAAGCATTGCCTGGCTTTCTCTCTGGCAATAAGAACACATCCCAAAAGAATTGAAAAAAAAAAAAAACGAGAGAGCACTCAAGGGAAGTGTCAGTTTCAAAAGCAGCTGTAAGCTTTGATGGCGCTGCCTACAGTTTAACGCTTACACTTCCACACCCGAGATAACTGGAAGACCCACCCCTACACACTCCCTGCTACTCCAGAGTAAAGGTACTCATCTTTTTATTTTAAGATCGCTGCCTAACCATCCCGAAGCAACTTGCACAAAGTAGAATATTGTGGACCCATTGTGCCACCCATAGAGAGGTCAGTTAAACATATAGAACTTGTAGATTAAGCTTTGGACATTAGGTAGGGTCTGGTGCTCTTTCTTTGTCTCAGGAGGGCAGCCACAGTGAGCCAAGGTGGCAGGTAGTACATCCACACTTTGACATTATGAAGAAATTTATAAACTGTTCATAGTTACTGAGGCAACAGCATCTATGAAGCATGAAATGCATGCTGAATCAATGCACTAAAGAAAAACTGGCAGGGGGTGAGAAGCAGCCAAGGAAAAAAACGAGATCACGAAGGCCCTACTCACTGTGGAATCTAAGTTGAAGTCTAAGCAAAGCTGTGGTAAGCCGGTAAGACAAAACAACACATCTTGGGAACAGACATACTTTCAAACTCCCGCCCCCCCCCCCCCCCAGCACCAAACTCACCTCACAAACCATCAGCTAAGCAGTGGAGAAACATCCCACTGTGCCAACGCCAACTACAGCGTCTAAAACGTTCGCGGAGGTCACAAAGCTCTCATATGAATGCACACCCGCCTCAAAGAGCTAGCTGGCAAACGCATAAATGTGATTGAGGCCACATAACCCTCTGACCCCTAAAATAAGAGAGGCTTCCAAAGAAAGCTATCCACATTAAGGGCGGAAGTGGGTTTCAGGAGAAAGAAATTTTTTCTTCAAGATGTGGTGCTGAAAAGATGGACATATATGTAATCATATGTGCTTATTATTTTAATATGCAGTCCATTTTTGTTTGTCTCCTCTGGTTCTAACTTTATCCGCGCTTCCTGTAAATAATTTTCTGCAAAGGTTTGCAAAATATTTCAAAAGGACTTCTTGTTGGCCAATTTGGTGCTTAGATTTTCTAGGTATACTTGATTGTGACACAAAATACATTTTGTGAAATGGGGACAGAAGAAAGAAGACAGTGAAGCACTTCACTGGCGCTTCACTGTCTTCTTTTTTCTGTCCCCTTTTCACAAAATGTATGTTGCACCATAATCAAGTATACCTAGGAGATGCCAAATATTTGACCACTACATTTCACTGAACAGGGTATCAATAGCTTCTGTATGATTCAAGGAATGCTGTAAGATCAAACTTATTGCTCTGCCCTACCTAAAACACGAGCTGTGAGACTTCAAAGCACCTGAAAAACACTCTTCCAAGTATCTGCTTCAAAACCTTGCAACTCGTGTTCTAGGTAAGGCAGAGCAAGAAGGCTGGTCTTGCGGCATTCCTTGAATCACACAGAAGCCATTAATACCCTATTTAGTGAACTCTAAGCATCAGATATGTTGAAGATCTTTGGAGAAAATAATTAAAGGATATTTGCGTAAAATTAGAACCAAAGGAGATAAACAAAAATGGACCTCATATTTGAAATAAGTGCATAATATTACATATGTGTACAAGTTCCAAGCACCATACCTCGAAGAATAAAGGTTTTAAATATTTTCAGTCAAATACCCACATTTACCCTTAATACAAGAATTATGCATTTGAAGCTGTACTGTATACCTTATCTGTTGCAGTGACAATATTTAGGTTGTGTTTGTTGTTTCACTGTGCAAGTCTATAGAGAATAGAGCCAACCACCAGCTCATCTGTGGGGTTAGCACGGATGGCTATCCGTATAAGGTGACTCATTAAATATGTGCTGTTCTCTTTTGAGCTATTCAAATAGCAAGAAAGCAGCAGCAGCAGCAACAGCCACGGTCACCAACCTTTGGGAGGGTTTGCTGAGAAAGCTTCGCTTTAGAAAACCCGACAGTCAAAAAGTTAGCAATCACTTGCACATGCTACAAAGTCTCATTTCTGAGAGTACACTACCACACATATCTAGCAAAAGGCAAGCATACCTACGTAGGAGAGCCCCGCAATCTTGAGGTAGAGCTCTTCCTCGGTGAAGATGTCCGGCAGCATGAGCAGCGCTGTGTGTATGGCCGTCATGTAGTTGAGGCTCATGGCGCGCTTAATCTCGGCTGTTGGCTCTTGCAGGATTCGAACCTGCGAAGCGACCCGTTCTGAGACGATAGTCAGATTGGTTCACTAGGTAAGGCCTTTAAGATGTTAAAAGGACCATACTGGATAAGCACACAGACACCAAAACAAGCACTTCGTTTTCAAAACTACAAGTGTACACTGCTGCGCATGTTTCATTCGCTTTTGCTACGCGGCTGTTGCGAAAGGATGCACTTGTAGTATGACATAAGTCCAGACTTTTGAGAGTAGTAGTACCATGCCAAGAGACAGGCGCATCATGTATCAGTTTGTAGGAAGACTGCAAATAGGTGATTGTGGCACTCGAATTTACCTTATCGTCATGAGTGCACCTGGAAGGTTCAATGATGCATCTATAAAAGCAGCAAGATGCATGTGGCTGTCATTCAATTCAATGAATACTCCTAGCACTTGTTACTGTTGCCATCGCTGAGCTGTATCTTAGTTTGCAGTGCACGGGTTCACCCAAGAAACTGTTTACAGTTTACTCTACCTCTGTATGCCTACGCACAGTCACAGCCATGTGACAATATGGTTGGTACAATGCGTGGGCACGACAACGCAATTGACCACCTGTGTCAAATATTAGCAGCAGTTCGCACATACAGAATACTAACAGTATATAACTGTATAAAAATTAAATGTGCCTCAATTTCAAGAGTACCAAAATAAAAAAATTTGGTGACTGACTTTGTTGCTTCAATGGGTAGATGTTGACCAAGGCAACCACAGCATGAAGGAGAGTCTGACGTTGATCCAGTTGATACGTATCATCGAAGCCAACATTGTGTCTGCCTTCCTTCTCCTGTTCATGAACTCTGTTTCACATTTAATGACAAAATATTAAACTTCAGCTGTTCCAGCATGGGACAACTAATTTCGTGACCAGTACGAAACTTGCGCTAAGTGCGCTATGGCCTTATGGATTAATGCAACATCATGGCACTTGAAGGCGGTGATCACATCATATAAAAAACGCAGTGACACGTGTGCCAGTCAACTCGGTAGAGCAACCTTGGATTACACTGAACGACAGAAGGCCAAGTGTGTTTAACTGTACTCTGCGGCACCAATTTTCTTGCACTCTGATTAATGCTTCTTCATCCACATGGGATAAGCCTCAAATAGGGAATGCTCCACTGCTGCTATTCCGGAAGTGTAGGGCACAGCTCTCTCTCAGATGCAATTCCAAATATACCTCTGAATGTCAGCAGGTTTTCCTTGCTAGCATGCCCTTAGCTTAAACCTTCTTGAAAGGCCAACTGCAACAAAAGTATATACTATCGCAAATCTTGGCAAAGCTGCAGGGCTGGTAACTGCCTAACTTTCTTATTAGCAACACTTGAATAACACCTAAGCAGGCGCCACATGCATTTGATGGTTAGCAGATATGATACGAATCCCAGCATGTTGCCTTCGAGATTTTTCAGCCTTCCACCGCCGGCTGTGGGTGCTGCCTAATCTACGGAGGTCATGCCAAGAAGCCATGCTGGGTCATGCGTCGCTTCGGGCGAGTGATAATGATGGTGTACTTTGAATTTTTTTCTGTTTGTGTATCAGGAAAGGTCTATTCTTGCTAGATTTTCGTCATGCATCCACTCAATTATGAATACAGAATTTTCCACAGTATATTTACACTATCAAAGGTATTATTTTTATGCAGACTAAAATTTCACTTCACTTCATTTTAATACCTTAAAGACCCCTTCACATGGGTATTACATAAAGGGGGGGAGGGACAACAGTACATATTAATAATAATAATAATAATAATAATAATAATAATAATAATAATAATAATAATAATAATAATAACCAAACCAATGATTTGGCAACCATATGACAATTTCATATTATAATGGCTTGTGATGCATAAGGAGGTCACGTCATTTCAAGAAAAATGTAAGGATGGTGATACAAGTTATTTCCGTACAGCCCTTTGAAGGAAACCCAAAAATATTCCATAACATAAAATTATTGATATTGCAATTTTTGATTCCATATCTATTTTGCTTGCAGATCTTCACAGAGCTTATTTGGTTATTTCATCATATGTTGCGCATACTTCTAGAAACAATGCAAAATATAAATAAAGAGACCCTGAAACAATATTGAGGATTTTGTACAAACATACTGAGTTGTTAAAGTAGGTCCTTCTTTAAGCACTTCACGTAAAGCATGTAATTTATTATAAGGAGTTAAAAATGTGCACCGCTGTCGAACGAAGCGGCACTACTGCCCCGAAATTTCAGCCACCCTGTCACCATCTACGTCGCGGGTCCACGCGATGCCAGTCAGGTGAGCGATCTAACTGGCTACCCACAATGCATCATCAGTAATTTTTCCAAATTTATGGTGAACAAATGTTGCTAATAAGAGTTGGAATATCGGTTAACTCGCTTTGCTAAAAAAAGTAAAAGAAAGATCATACAGAATGACAATTTATCACTACACTCAAGCACTTCCGGCAAACAGCAACTGTCGCCTGATTGTGCTCTCTGCCTCGTGTCGATGCTCGCGAGCTACGCAGCAAGTGTTGGTCTCAAGGTTTCTTTTCGCAAACACCATGAATCACCCTTGTTGCATTGTGGGCTGCAAATCTAGCAAATGGCAACATGTCACGATGCGACATCATGTCCGTCTGTAAGGCAAGAGGTGAGCGGAGTGGCCGCAGCACATCGGGCTGCCGGTATCAGACTTTTATTAGTCAGATACCGGCAGTTGGATATTGGTACAGCCCGACTTTTATTAGTCATATCATACGAAGCCAACAAACAAAAAGACCAAGGACAGCAAGGGGGAAACTGCATTGACTTATTAATTGAATTAAGGAAAATGATAAATTAATGGAAATGAAAGTGGGTGAAAAAACAACTGGCCACAGGTGGGGCACGAACCCACATGTTCACTTATGTGTGCAACACTGTCCTTGGTGTCTTTGTTGGATTTTTATGATATGACTAAAAAACGTAGGGCACTCAGTTTCCTTTCTTCTCAGTCATATTGATACATGCATATTGCGTGTTTCTTGTGGCCAATGCACCCGGGCACCCCGACAAAGACGACGAACGATCTCTAGCTCTCTAGCTGTCGGCTGAAGTGGCTAGCACTGCATTATCCTTTGTAAATACACTTTGTAAATAGTCTCCAGTTCTTATTCCTTCGTTCACGTAACATTTTGGTGGAGCGTGCCGTTCCCCGTCCTCGCCACGGAGCTCCACGGCAGCCACATCATCCTGCTTTCCGCAATGGCTCCCGGTGATGACAACTCATCTGCTTCTACTTCTGCAACCCCACCTACCACGTACGTTACGATTACCAACCCCCATGATCTTGGCATATTTTCCGGCCAAGATAATGTTGACGTTCAGGACTGGCTCACCCTGTATGAGCATGTCAGCCAAAACAACCGCTGGGACCCTACCATTATGCTAGCGAATGCCCTATTCTACTTGGATGGAACTCCTCGTGTCCGGTTCTGGACACACAAGGACGAGATCTCCAGCTGGGATGCTTTCAAGGAGAAGCTCACTGACCTCTTCGGAAATCCCACCGGACGGCAGCTGGCTGCTAGAAAAGAGCTTGCTACCCAAGTTCGTGTATATGTGTAGCTACACACACACACACACACACACACACACACACACACACACACACACACACACACACACACACACACACACACACACACACACATACATTGTAGAGAAGAAAGATTGGAACGATATAGTGGGTTGTCCTTCTCAGCGCTTTTGCCCGTGAATGCCGCTCGCATTCGGAGTCCGTGCTCTGCCGACACTGTCGCCGCAGGGGCTGCTCCTAGTTCGACCAAATAAACACCTTAACATTTGGTGGAGAGTGCTGTGACCTCAAACCTCCCACCCTGGAACTTCGACCCCGTACCATGCCATCTACCATGCCTCAGGACGCCTCCCAGCAAACACGTCCCCCTGCACTCACCATGTGTCCTGGTGTACCTCGTCACTGCGACCCTGCCATCTTCGCTGGCGCGGCCGACACCGATGTGGAGGACTGGCTCACCACATACGAGAGTGTTGACACGCATAACAAGTGGGACGAACCAGCCAAACTGAACAATGTGCTGTTCTACCTCGCAGGTGTTGCCAGGCTATGGTATAACAACCACAATGCAGACTTCCCGACCTGGTCCGCATTCAAGACTGCCCTTGTCGATATATTTGGTGGTCACCCCGCTGTTCGTATGCTGCGCTCTCAGCAGCCGGGTGAATAATTCACCAGTTACAATGAAGATATCCTGAATGTATGCAAGAAAGCGAACTCGACTATGGTGGAGTCTGATCGGATCAGCCATGTACTGAAAGGTATTGAAGATGACACCTTCAACATGTTGCTCACCAAGAATCCTCATTCTGCAGCCGAAATCATTACATTGTGGCAAAGCTAACAATCCCTGGCTCCGGACAGGCCACCATTGGAATATGAACCTGGCAACGTTTAACGCTAGAACATTATCTAGTGAGGCGAGTCTAGCAGTGCTATTGGAGGAATTAGAGGGCAGTAAATGGGATATAATAGGGCTCAGCGAAGTTAGGAGGCCAAAAGAAGCATATACAGTGCTAAAAAGCGGGAACATCCTGTGCTACCGGGGCTTAGCGGAGAAACGAGAACTAGGAGTGGGATTCCTGATTCATAAGAATATAGCTGGTAACATACAGGAATTCTATAGCATTAACGAGAGGGTGGCAGGTCTTGTTGTGAAACTTAATAAGAGGTACAAAATGAAGGTTGTACAGGTCTACGCCCCTACGTCCAGTCATGATGACCAGGAAGTCGAAAGCTTCTATGAAGACATGCAATCGGCGATGGGTAAAGTCAAAACAAAATACGCTATACTAATGGGCGACTTCAATGCCAAGGTAGGCAAGAAGCAGGCTGGAGACAAGGCAGAGGGGGAATATGGCATAGGTACTAGGAATAGCAGGGGAGAGTTATTAGTAGAGTTCGCGGAACAGAATAATATGCGGATAATGAATACCTTCTTCTGCAAGCGGGATAGCCGAAAGTGGACATGGAGGAGCCCGAACGGCAAGACTAGAAATGAAATAGACTTCATACTCTGCGCTAACCCTGGCATCATACAAGATGTGGACGTGCTCAGCAAGGTGCGCTGCAGTGACCATAAGATGGTATGAACTCGAATTAGCATATACCTGAGGAGGGAACGGAAGAAACTGGTACATAAGAAGTCTATCAATGAGTTAGCGGTAAGAGGGAAAACAGAGGAATTCCAGATCAAGCTACAGAACAGGTATTCGGCTTTAACTCAGGAAGAGGACCGTAGTGTTGAAGCAATGAATGACAATCTTGTGGGTATCATTAAGGAGTGTGCAATGGAAGTCGGTGGTAACTCCGTTAGACAGGATAGCAGTAAGCTATCACAGGAGACGAAAGATCTCATCAAGAAACGACAATGTATGAAAGCCTCTAACCCTACAGCTAGAATAGAACTGGCAGAACTTTCGAAGTTAATCAACAAGCGTAAGACAGCTGACATAAGAAAGTATAATATGGATAGAATTGAACATGCTCTCAGGAACGGAGGAAGCCTAAAAGCAGTGAAGAAGAAACTAGGAATTGGCAAGAATCAGATGTATGCGTTAAGAGACAAAGCTGGCAATATCATTACTAATATGGATGAGATAGTTCAAGTGGCTGAGGAGTTCTATAGAGATTTATACAGTACCAGTGGCACCCAGGACGATAATGAGAGAGAATAGTCTAGAGGAATTCGAAATCCCGCAGGTAATGCCAGAAGAAGTAAAGAAAGCCTTGGGAGCTATGAAAAGGGGGAAGGCAGCTGGGGAGGATCAGGTAACAGCAGATTTGTTGAAGGATGGTGGGCAGATTGTTCTAAAGAAACTGGCCACCCTGTATACCCAATGCCTCATGACTTCGAGCGTACCGGAATCTTGGAAAAACGCTAACATAATCCTAATCCATAAGAAAGGGGACGCCAAAGACTTGAAAAATTATAGACCGATCAGCTTACTGTCCATTGCCTACAAAGTATTTACTAAGGTAATTGCAAATAGAATCAGGAACACCTTAGACTTCCGTCAACCAAAGGACTAGGCAGGATTCCGTAAAGGCTGCTCAACAATAGACCATATTCACACTATCAATCAGGTGATAGAAAAATGTGCGGAATATAACCAACCCTTATATATAGCTTTCATTGATTATGAGAAAGCGTTTGATTCAGTCGAAACCTCAGCAGCCATGGAGGCATTGCGGAATCAGGGTGTACACGAGCCGTATGTAAAAATACTGAAAGACATCTATAGCGGCTCCACAGCCGCCGTAGTCCTCCATAAAAAAAAATAAAATCCCAATAAAAAAAGGCGTCAGGCAGGGAGATACGATCTCTCCAATGCTATTCACAGTGTGTTTACAGGAGGTATTCAGAGACCTGGATTGGGAAGAATTGGGGATAAGAGTTAATGGAGAATACCTTAGTAACTTGCGATTCGCTGATGATATTGCCTTGCTTAGTAATTCATGGGACCAACTGCAATGCATGCTCACTGACCTGGAGAGGCAAAGCAGAAGGGTGGGTCTGAAAATTAATCTGCAGAAAACTAAATTATTGTTTAACAGACTCGGAAGAGAACAGCAGTTTACGATAGGTAGCGAAGCACTGGAAGTGGTAAGGGAATACATCTACTTAGGGCAGGTAGTGACGGCGGATCCGTATCATGAGACGGAAATAATCAGAAGAATAAGAATGGGCTGGGGAGCGTTTGGCAGGCATTCTCAGATCATGAACAGCAGGTTGCCATTATCCCTCAAGAGAAAAGTTTATAACAGCTGTGTCTTACCAATAGTCACGTACGGGGCAGAAACCTGGAGGCTTACGAAAAGGGTTCTACTTAAATTGAGGATGACGCAACGAGCTATGGAAAGAAAAATGATAGGTGTAACATTAAGGGATAAGAAAAGAGCAGATTGGGTGAGGGAACAAACGCTAGTTAATGACATCTTAAGTTGAAATCATGAAAACGAAATGGTCATGGGCAGGACATGTAATGAAGAGGGAAGAGGGAGGGTAAGAGGGAGGGAAGAGTTATGGAATGGATTCCAAGGGAAGGGAAGCATAGCAGAGGGCGGCAGAAAGTTAGGTGGGCGGATGAGATTAAGAAGTTTGCGGGGACAACATGGCCACAATGAGTACATGACCGGGGTAGTTGGAGAAGTATGGGAGAGGCCTTTGCCCTGCAGTGGGCGAAACCAGGCTGATGATGATTATGATGATGATGATGATGAAGAGTTACAGCAGCAGCGGTCATTGAGCCGTTGCTCTTTATTGCGTGACGTTGACCACTCGGTGAGTGGGGGAATGGTCAAGAGGGTGACCCACTAGAAAGCGCTGGAGAGGACGAGCCACTATGTTGTTCTATTCCTTCTCTACAATATATATATATATATATATATATATATATATATATTACCTTTAATGGTATAAGGCAATCACATGAAGGAAGATTACACCACCAAGTGACGCCAGTTTCTGGGTGGTGCGAGAGAACTCGGGCTGAACTGTCTCCTTTTATGAGGCCTTGTAAATACTCGCATAAGGCCGTCACTTCATTGAAGAATTCTTCAAAGTCACGCAACGTTTCTTCAGGTACAAGTGTTACTAATACTGCTTCGCCTCTCCGTTAAAACTGCAGCTTCTTTTTTTAGAGCAAAGCTGTTAACCGCTCAGTAGTAAGCATTTTTCGTGTCCGCATCCGTGTTAAAAAGCGTGAGGTGTTCCCAGAGGATGTGCAATACCGGACCAACCCGTGGCAGAGGTGAGGCAGGCTTCAAGCACTCGGAAAAGTGGAGCGAAATGTGCATATAGCCTTTCGAATAACATAAACAAAATGCAGACCAGCATTCATTTCAATAAGGAACAAACTCAAAACAAGCATCCAAACCACATAATTGATGACAAAGTGCTCCTGATAACAAAGCATGTAGCACTCCCTGCATACGTTTTCCAGTAAAGATTGCTCTTGCGGAAGCATCTGCGACTACGGCAGCTTGCAATGTGGGGTGTGTCATCACTGGCCTTTCGTATATAAGAGAACCAGCCTAGCAACTGATTTCATTGTTGTTGCAGCCCCGCTATGTGCAGGCAATGCATAGTTAAGACTCCTGAGGAGCAGCGGTAATACGAGGAGTGGCAAAGCATAAATGAAACGGCAATGCGACCAGCGATGGAGTGCTGTCAAAATTACCATTTCTCCCATTACTCTAAATTACTCTTACTACCATTACTCTAATGCAATAGAGCATTGTATACCCCACTCACCAGTTGTAGTGGTGGTTTTCAACAGCTTCGCTGGACATTCACTTTCACAGGCCCGAAACGAGATAGCGGGTCTCTTTTACTGTGAGTTCGAGTATAAGCACTGCTGATCATGACTGCTACTGATTCTGATTTTGAGTGAATTCGGCTTATTTTCATTTCGATTACTGAGTGAATTATACATATTTAAGACTTCTGCATGCAAGTAGTGATGTTTCAATCCCTAATAAATGTTGTAAATTATTAGAACAGTTTTTTTAATGGATTGAAAGTATGGCCTACTGGAAAGAGAAGCAATACTGAGATACATATCATTCACGTGCATTTCACACGCCGTTGATGAAAGACTGCCAGAGGGGTCACGGAAGTCTGCAGGTTTTTTTCGAGGTCAAAAAGCACGCAAAGCAGTTTGAAGCGAGGTGAACATACAGCAACATAGTCATTCTCTAGTCATAGTCTGTCCATACCATTAGAAATAATTGTTAGTTCGCTGGCTCCTCCTCTTTAAAGAATATAATTGCTGTGTACACAGGGTGTCCCAACTGTTATGCACCAAGATTTAAATATACACAAATTTCACGCATCTGGACAGAACCAAGGCAACATTGTTTGCCATTGCTTGAAGATACTCAGATTATTTATTGCATTCTGCCTAATTACATAATTGGTCTTAATTGATTATTCCTCGATTAGTTGGCTTGCAACCGCTCTCAAGATTGCTGATGCATGCAATCACTCAAGTTTCTGCATTGCATTATTAGCTCTTCTTGCCGAATCTCTTCAAATAATTATCTAACTCCTGCTAAACCATCTGATACTAGAAGTCACCACCACCTAAATACTGCGCCTTATTTTGCCAGTGCGGACAAAATGTCTTCAGCATGCCCTGAAGCATACTGAAGGCATGCCTTGAAAGCATGGTTACCCTAGCACATAGTTGAAAACGTTAAAAGCGAGTGACTTTCTTCATGGCTTCTGAAATGCACACGCGGTGCTCACTCATCTCGGCAACCATGTCTATGTCATTGTTGGAATGGAGTGGGGGGCACGCTGCCGTGTGCCCAGTTCGGTCGCAATTCCATGCTCCAGAACTTTGCACGATATTGAATTGTTTGTTGTAACAGTATGGAGCTGTTGAAAACATTTGTTATATCTGGGCGCAGTTTCATTAGGCAGCGTCGGAAAATTGTGAATGCAGTGAAATGTGGTCGTTAAAACCAATAGATCGTTATAAGTGGTTATAAGTTATAAGTGGTTATAAGTTATATATATAAGTTATATTATAAGTGGTTATAAGTTATAAGTATAAGTGGTTTTGCCTGTATCTGCAAAAAAAAAAGAAAGATATCTTGTGGCTTTTAGAAAATAGTCACTAGTCTCAGTCGTGTGATATGGTCAGGGAACCGCAGCTCTTAGCACCTTTGCAAAGAGGAGACAGCACACACAGGATGACAAGGAATGTTTACATGCAAAACACTTAATGCAACAAATGCACACTAATAAAGAATGTCTGCTTACAAATTGCCTATTATTCAACACAGCTATGGAAAGGAAAAGATGAACGACAGTTATAACGCCATGTTGTTTATATTCACATTATGTTTGTTTTTCTTGTTGCTGTGCCATATTAAGCAAGTGTAATAACATGTTGTTGTAAAGGCAGCACACTTGTAGTCTCGTGCACACACACACCAAAAAAGAAAGACAAACACAAACACAACCACATACTGTCCTGTTTTCTTTTTTTTCGTATTTTTTATTGCGTGGTTTGCCATAGGGAATACTATTATCAAATAAATGCGTGTAGTTCTTTTTCCTAAAGAAGCTTCATAAGTGAACTTATAATTACAGATGTCTACAAGTGCACTGTTTTTACAACAATGGTCCCACCCTGCCCCCCAACCATCCCACCAATAAATCTCTTCAGGAAGTAGTGGGAGTAAAAGTGTCAATTACTTAACCACCTTTCTTGACAAAAGCTGTGGTTTACTATGCTTGACGACCTCTATACTTATCATAATACCCACAGCACCATTGTCAGGCATCACAGTGGGTGTGGGCGGGGGGTAGGAGGTGAAAATTAAAAGGTATGCAAAATACCACCACGCGCTGGTGGCAGGAAAACGAAATAACATTGTGACAGAAATAAAACAAAATCGTCACACATAAAGACATCACAGCAAGCAAAAAAAAAAGAATCATATGATGTTATGGACACTAGCTCCTCAAGCAATTTGTTCCAGTCTGAAATTATTTTGGGGGAAAGAAAAGGCATTTTACAGAGGTCAGTTCGGCATCTGCATTCTTTAACTTTGAGCTAATGGTCACTTTGTACCAACACATAATCCAGCTTGAAGCCTGGTACAGTAGAAACTTTAATTGGCAATACAGTCACCTCAATTAGACCGCCACAAGAGCTAGTACTGCTAAGGTTAGCAGAAGGAAATGCCACAGTGCAATCCCCCAACTATTGTGGGAATCATTGATTGCCCACTGATATTTCTACAATGGCTTTCTGTGATATGGGATGGATTTTTGGGGGAAGCACAGTCTGGCTGTCTTTATATTTTTCTTCAGGTTCAAATCTGTCATATCCCTGTATCACAGTGATTCTTTATTGCAGCTGGGTGCATTGCATACTTGAGTATTAATCCATTTTACCACATACGTTTTAGTGAATGAACAAACAATGACACTTCAGGGGATGTGCATAATTAAATCACGATGATCACTTGGCGGTGACACTGTATATGTTTTTCCATTGGAATGTTTGAAAAAGTTCAACATTGTAGCAGTCGTAGACCAAAAGAAACAAATATGGCTAACTTGTAGTGACAAATTATGTTTGCAAACGTTAATTTGAGAAGCCAGAAGGGCATATGTAATCACAAGAATGAAAGGTAGACAAATTTATGCACCACCTATAAATATTCATGCTGACTGATACACTAATGTTGCAAGGAGATTCTAGCACATTCTTTTGCATAGCTTATGTAAGGAACTATCCAAGAACACAGACATTTTTGTTACATATGTAGCTGGGAGTATGAACTCACACAGAAGCTCAAGCATAAACCCATGGTCACTGTTCCAAGAGAGGGCCCAAGAAATGAGGATATAGGTGACCATTGGCGACTACAATAGTATGCAGAGAGTATAATTAGCCAGCCATGGCAATGACTTCGCAAGCAAGTGTCTGTGAGATTATATCATCCTTGACACCAAAACCAGGAATGAAGACCTCACCTTCACAGAAGCCCCACCATAGCACCTTGCTTAAAACAACAGCACTCACCGGTTTATGTAACCGTCCGCTTAAGTAGAGTGTCTCCCAGTCCAGGAGATCCGTGATAAGACGGTCTGTGCTGATGACTCCGTACTTCATCAACTGCAAGTAAGCAACAATCAGCATACACGTATCAGCATAGGCCTCAATATGAACCAAGCAACTCATGTCCAAGGTGAACAGCATTGGTGAAGAAAGTCACAACTACACATAACACAACAACGTAGTGACAAGTGCTATCCTCAAGGTATTTGCTGCATGCTCAAATTATAGGACGCGCATAGCAGGGGAATACACCATAGAGCATTCACAATCTTCAAAAATACGACACCTACCTGCCTTCCCCTCTTCATTTCTCTCTTAAAAATACAAAAATGGAGATGAGCGTGAAGCATACAACAAAACATTGGTTTACTTCAGGCTAATATCTCCGATGTCAATTTTCTAGGTAAGAGCCTGTTATACTGACTTCAGTCAGAGCAGGAAAGATACCTATTAGCATTGTTTCTAGCTAAATGTTGATGTTGAAACAGTATGTGTAGCGACCAGAACAAATGTACAAGTGGCTTTTCCTTTAAAGTAAACCTACCGCACCTTTGACAGTAACTGCAAAATATGCCTGGTATTAAAGGGGGGTCTCCTTATTGATATTTCCCAACAAAACCTTTTTGAGTGCTTAAGATTTTAATTGAGGTATTGGCAATGGAATTATGTTGTGCTGCCAATAACACGCAGTTTTTCACCACTTATCATAGTACCTAGGGTACTGAAATCCGCATGCTTGCCTGCGCGAAACAATGCTCACTATGCTCCACAGAATTAGTACCAGCACTACCTCAAGATCAAGTGGTGCACTTTCAACCATGGAGGCAATGTATCTGCAGTATGATACCATTATCTGCCACCAGATAGTGCCACTGGCCTTTCAGTGTTGAATCTTTCTGCTTTTGCCACAGGCACTGCTCAGCTTTAAAGAAACCTGCCCAGTAGGTTACCAGTTTACTCTTGCATAAAGTAGTTAGAGGAAAGGTCAGGGCAGTTTCTTGAGCAAAGATGGAGGCTCCCAGATTCCTGCACTGGAATAACATTTGGCTCACATGTGGTTATGAAAGTTTGCTTATCATGATCATCATTACCTCTGCAAGGACCCGTTTAATGAACACAGATTTCAAATGTGGCGACAAGTGCTTGGCTATGCAGCATCAGTGCAAAGGTCACTACAAATCACTACAGAATAAAAATAACCATGCTCAGAGTGCTTTCAGCAACTTTTGACTTAGAGGGCTGTACACATTATTGAAGATCATCAATGGAGTGTGCCATCTCTTGTGCTACCCTTTATAACCCAACATTAGGAAAACTAAAGGAGATGGGCAATGAATGTGTGACTCAGCCTCATTCGGACGACTGCAACTGCCCTTGGAGGATGGCAAGCAGTTTGGCCAGAGTGTGAAAGGTCACATGGAATAAAATTTTTCAAAGTTTGAGATAACGTAGATTTATTGCCACCTCCAAGCAAAATTTTAGATCTTAAATAAAAGTGCGTGCATCATGAAAAGCTTGCAGAAAAAGATGTTTCTGATACCGAAAAAAAAAATCCTCTCATTAGCAGTCTCCGGAAATTATGTTGAATTTAGAGGGTTGAGAACCAGCGTGGCTCATCGGCATACACTATAGAATCAGCATGACATCTGAGATCAGGCAGCGTCCGCGGCACACTGAACATCTTGGAAGCAATGTGCGTCATGTCTGCTAACCACAGGTGCATGTGCCGCGGACTAAGGTGTTATTTAAAAGCTGTTAATAAGAAAATTACACAACTTCCAGCCCTACAAACTTGCCATGATTGCTTTAACAGGTGAAAGCCGAGAAGGATTACTGATTGCGGCATTACACGGCAGGAATAGTATATAGTGTTCTCCTACATGGCCCCGACATTTCACAAAAGAGGGTTGGCAATCACAGTGTCAACACAGCATGAAGCGGATTGTGTCGAGGCAGGTTGTATCATTGCAATGTCAAATATGTGTTGTCAAATACGCAGAGTGCTGCAAAACTCATTCACAAGGCACAAAGAGAACCTCCAGGTTTCATTTTGTTTTTTGCCTGTTCTAACTATAGTCGTCAGCAGCGCAGGTAAGAATGTTTTTACTTCACGTATATACTAGGTTCGAAGTTGCCACTGTCAGAGCTGCACTTGAAAGCAGTGTTACTGTAAATATGCCCATCCGACGAAGCTCTCCTTGCACAGACTGAAAGTACAACAATTAAAGAGAGGTAGCCGCACGCAGGGAGACGGTCACCCAACGAATTTATGCATTCATCAGCTACGCTGGTTGTGGACGTATTTGCTAAAACAGTGTTGGCAATATGCGGTGACAGTACAGCTTCGGGCAAGAGCCGCCATGACTTACCCCATCATCGTACGGCACGAACGTGTTGTAGTAAACATAGGCGCCGAAGTCCATCTGCACTTTGTTCACGAGGTATGGCCCGCCGTACCTCAGGAAAGAGTAGTGCCTCCAATTCTGCTTCAAGTTTTCCCTGTGCCACGACAGCGGGTCGTCCACGGCGAAGATTACGTCCAGCATGTTGCTCTGCGAGGTCCAGAGGCGTCACACCATGTTTGAGGCTTTCTAAAATACGCAACAGTACTCGAGTCGCCATTAGAGGTTTCCGCGTCGAACGCGAGCGCGTTTAAATAAATGACGACACACGATCGAAGGCACGCATGGCTCAATGGAAAGGTCAGGACAGGCGTCGCGAAGGGTCATCAAAGTTCAACGAACGAAGCTGATCGCACAACTGGCTGTATCTATCTCTTTCTTTTTTTTTAAATCTCGTTGCATCCCGACGACATGGCGCGAAGGAAATAACGGTGCTTTACCAAACAAATTTAACTGGAAAATGGACTTTAACGTGAAATAACACCTCGAATCGAACTCATATGCGAGTAAAAGTCGTCTGCTAACCACACCCGTTATATTGAAAGAATCAACAGCATGCTGGCAATCGTGCGCGTTAACGTTCGGCATTCACAGCTGTTTGCGGCTCCATACGGAAGCGTGACACTACTATCTGCGATGAGGAAACAGCGCACTGTTACTGTTTAAAGTCGCACTATGCGACCAGCGAAGCTCGACGGCATGTGCGCAGTGCGCTTTTACAAAAACTTTTAAAAGGATCAAAGTAAAAGGATAACTTACCTTCGTCTGCGCGACGCCCTTTTGGGGAAACGCGGCGGAGCCATAGCAAAAGGCAAACGAGAACTTTCCAGGGAATATACTTAGCATTCTCGACCATGACGCTGGGTCGACAACTCTCGCGGACGCCGCCATCTTGAGGCGCGGTCTGTCGCCCCCTGGCGGCGGCTTTTCGTAGCCTGCGCAAGGTGAAACGAACTGCTTGGAAGAGGTTTCGATTGCTCTCACTCGTTTGGCGCCTCTTTTCCTCGCCATAAGTGCAGCTACGCAGAAGGGAAATGCGGACGCGGGCCTATCAAGAATCGCGGCAATATTCATTGGCTTCGAACAGGGATCAGGTGACCGTCCAGTGCCAGTAGTACACGCTGCCGCATCGCATCGTGATGGTTACCGTGATTGACCGTGATGTTCGACGATGTAGGGCAGAACACGGACGCTCGTTGACACATATCCGCGCGACTGAACGCTTATCGGTGCGCGACGCGCGGCGTGGCGCTATGTCCTATGTCCGGCTGATAAGTGACAACTCCTGGATCATATGCGTGCGATCTCGCCGAAGGGGCCATTCGTCTCGAGCCGGCGCGCGAGATATCGTGCCTGCTGGGTAACGAAGCCCATACCGTAGGTTATAAACAAAATAAAGATAAACGTTAAATGGGTGTTAGGTTGTCAGCTAGAGTGAGGTTGTGGCTATATTTGTGCGTCCAGAGATCGTAATTTAGTCGGTCATTTCTGCACGCCAGAGCTTACAACGAAAAGAACGCGTCGCTTATTTTTCCGCGCTGAACGTCTGGTACAATTAGATTTGGACACGAAAGGTTGATGTTGGGTAATGGGTCAACAGAAGACAAGGACGAAACTTGGCTTGAAGATCTCTTTTCTTATTCTTTTTTTTTCTTGTAGTTTGTGAAGACAGCTAGGATTATAAACCGGATCCCAGACTTTACTCCGATGTTCCTGGCGTAACCCTTAGCAGCACAGCCTTGCGCTAACTGCAACATATCCATGACAGCCGCGGTTGTAATTATGGGATTCGTTATCTTTGCGCTATCGTTGCTATTGCAGCGTCCGATCATTGTGATATGCGTATATTAGAAACCTTGTGCTTACAGTGGCCATATCTTACGTTGAGTATGAGTTCTGGGGCGACTTGCTCGAACATTTAATAACGAAAATAATAACGAATTTAAGAACGCGTTCCTGTGCGGACTGGGCGTTGTCTATGGAACATTTAAGAACGCGCTCTTAAATTCCTTGTTATTTTCGCTATTAAATGTTCGCGGAAGCCGTTCCTAGACACAAAGGCCTATTTTTTGACGAAATGGCGGGCTTGTCTATATAGCTTGACTACGTAGTTTGACTTGCCTTTGCTTGTGTTTTCTCCCCTTCCGGTGATGGGTTACACACACACACACACACACACACACACACACACACACACACACACACACACACACACACACACACACATATATATATATATATATATATATATATATATATATATATATATATATATATATATATATATATATATATATAGCATAGGTCAGGTTTCGCACGTGCGCTCTTTTAACCGCACCATCGGGTGATATCTAGTGGAATACAGCACTTACCGTTTCCTTACAGCAGCGACTTCTGTAAAATACGTCCGTTGGAGATTGAATTGACGAGACTAGGCTGTCGAGTTCTACCCCTAAGTTTAGACATGCACAAATCTGGTCCGGCTATCTTGGACTCCATTTTGTCACTTTCGCAATGAATTATGAGCCCTCGGTCATTAGATTGCCCTCAGCTAGTTTTATTTCACGAGGACTGTAAATCCCGAAGCAGCCTTGCCCGTCCTCGAACTCCGCCGGTGTTCTGCTCATCTTTGGGGGGGCTTCTGTGCCGGCTCACCCCCGCGGCTTATATATGCATTGCCAAGGAAATTAGGTTCGCGGAGAAAATAGAGAGTGTTAGATTAGGGGACGCAAGCCGCTTGCGTCCCCTAATCTAACACACAGAGAGTTTTAGAATAGGGGCCCCAAACGTTTTGGGGCCCCAAAGAAATAGCGTCGAAGCCACTGCGCATGCGCAAGACGCAAACTCCGTTTGGGTTTTGCGTTGGGAACGCTATTTCGCCGATTTAGCGGGAGCCCAAATAGCGGCCCCAAAAGCTTTGCGTCGGCAAACATGGCGGCACCCATCGAAGCGACGGCTCTAACCTAGCACAAAACTGGGTTCGATTCGCGGTAACGCGTAAAGTTCGCATGCTAGGAGAAGTGAGTGTGGTTATCGCTTTCTCTCAACTAGCGTGTGTTATGAAGATTGACTCATTAGACGCCGCTGATTTTGAATTCGATTGTGGATTTTATGGCTCGTAGGCCTAACACGGCTAAGCTTGGCTGGTGAAGGCTAGTAAAGTTGGTTTGCTCAAAACTAAGCGCAACTAATTGTTTGCTGCTTACAGAGAATAACCTCTAAATTGTACTTAAACGCGAATACACGCAAGTAAACATTATTATTCCTATTATAAAATGGTATATTTTATTTAATTATTTCTAATAGTTTTTCTTTGACGCCGTAGTGGCGCTGTCAGCGCAAGACGCTATCCGCAAACGTCAAACCCTATTCTAAAACTCTTCACTCCTACGTGCCCCAACGCTAACAACCGCAAAGCTCTTTGGGGCCCCAAACTATTGGGGCCCCTATTCTAAAACTCTATTATCTCCGCGAACCCTAGGGATTTAGTTGTTCAGGGTATTGTTCATTTGTTTCTTAATGCTTTTTTCATCTCTCTTTAGTTATGTCTTGCTTATTGTGTAATCTTCACGATTTAATTAATCCTGATAATAGTGTTAAGATGCGCGGTGAATCCATGCATCTTGGCCAATCCCCCTAAGTGAGGTAGGTGTATACTGATATTACATTTCCGACTTTTCATTTTTCGCGTTACAAACGAAGTTCCCGGTCCGCAAAAGTCTAGAATAGCGGCATGCTTCTGGGTGCCGTAAATAATTTGGGGCACCCTGAGGCACCTTTTCCCTTATATCCGAAATAAGGCCAGGACCTCTACCATATATACTTATACCCCCACCTTAATTCAGAATTGCGCAGTCAATATAGCAAATGATTGTAATAACTTTTAAACGCCGAGTTTGTCAACACTACTATGATGCCCCATGAGATGGGCAATTTGCAGAAATAATATACCGCATGTTTTTTTTTGTTTTTTTTTTAATCTGACCGTACAGATTTTACAAAAATCGCAAGCGGCAGCACGATTGTAATCATCGAACTGGATTATGCTCAGAGAGGCGCACGTTACTTGCAAGAGAAATAGAAATGCACAATTGACTAATTGACAGAAATTGGGGAATTAATTTCGTCATGAATTACTTAACCGCACGTATCGCACTTTACGAATTGCAGCCAGTGAGCTCGCGAGGCGTAAATCCACTTGGAAAGAATTTTCAGAGTGCCACCGGTTTCACCAGGTTCAATGGCACCAGGTTATAGGCGCCTAAGACAGAATTTCTTTTTATCGCCTAGACATCCGGTTTCTACTGATAAGCAATTAAAACATAAAGATAATATCTGCAAATCCTGCTCGTACCGAGGCACCAATGAAGTCTGTGTTACGTCACAGATTTCACATTATCTTCCGCACTGTATTTGGGGCCATTTTTATGCGAAGCATATTAACGTAGGCTTCGGGCCTTCGCGCGACGCCCGGCGGTGGCCACCATTGACCCTGAAGTGGGGTCACGTGACATGACGTCCCGTGATGACGTCACACAGGCTGCAGATGGGGCCTCATATCGCGCCGTCGGTCGCCTCCCGGCGGTGGCCACCATTGACCTTCAAGTAGGTCACGTGACATGACGTCACGTGATGACGTCACACCGGCTGCAGATGGGGCCTCATATCGCGCCGTCGGTCGCCTCCCGGCGGTGGCCACCATTGACCCTGAAGTGAGATTACATGATGTGACGTCACGTGATGACGTCACACCGGCTGCAGATGGGGCCTCATATCGCGCCGTCGGACGTCGCCCGGCGGAGGCCTCCACGCTTCGGTTCGCGCCGTCGCGCGCGACGCGGCGGCGGCGCCACCATCGCTGCATCACGTGATATGTGACGTCACGCCAGGGATGAAGCGGCGCGCGCCCGCCGTCGCGTCAGTCTCTGTGCCCGCAACCGCGCCAGCGTCTTTGCGCCGGGCGTGTATGCGGTCAAGATGCCTCCAAACGCTAAGGATACGCTAAGGTTAAGCCTTCGCATCCACTGGGCTTAACCTTGATAAGCCTCCAATTTTTTTTCTTTCTTTCTTTCTTTTTTTAGAGCTGGACAAGCAGCAGGCGAAAGTCCGTTGGCCGAGTGGTGACGTCACGATACATCGACTACGCTCCGTTTCCGCGATTTCTGCAGCTGGCACGTGCATGCGACACGCCGCGGTGGCTCTAGGTCGCAGGTTCGATCCCCGCCTCAGCGGCAGCATGTCGGCGGGTTGCAATGCGAAAAAGCTCGTACCGTGCGTCGGTCGCACGTTTAAGAACCCCCACGTAATCAAAATTAATCCGGGTCCTCCCCAATATGCAGCGTGCATCAATATGAGATCATGGTTCTGGCACGTAAAATCCACTAATTTATTTCTCTCTCTCTCTCTTTGCCACAAGCCAATGCAGTCAGAGGAAATACAGTACACATGCTAGCCTTCTTTTGTGGGCAACGTCATCATAGTTAGCCTTATTGCTACTACGCAACGCGTCATGACCAATGTTTTTAGATTGCCATGAGCAAAGATTTACTTAAACCTCCTCTGTCACGACTATAATGGCTTAGTCATGACGCTATACGATGATGTCGATGACACCAGGCAGGTCATTTCCGGAGCAACATTTTAATCGCATTAAAGCATCTTGCGAAAGTATTGGCCTCGAGCTCCACCACTGGAAAAGCTGGCGCCACCGTCGGCGTGACGTGCTAGGAGGGATCACGTGGACATAGCGGCCGCGTCTGCTGCTTCGGGAGTGCCGAAGCGAGCTGAAAACGAGTTTGAATTCCCTCGTACGCTGCGGTCCTCATTTAGTGGCGAAGTTTTCCCGCTTCGAGTGTCTCCTTTACAACGCTTGAAAGTACTACAATAGGTAGTGGCTGCCTTTGAAGGCGCGCAACATGGTAGGCTACTGCTCGGTGCCGCAGGGCCGGGCGCACGTAACGGAGGCCGGCGTCAGCCTTATTCACACGTAGCCGCAGGACAAGAAGCTGCGTGAAGCTTGGCTCGCAAAACATAAAACCGGCATACAGTCATCGGCTACAACTCGGGTATGCAGTAAGCACAGACGCGAGGAAGATTTCTGCTACGGCGCCCAGTCTGCGATGTTCTGAAGACGCGCACTGAGACGCTCGCCCGAGTCTGCTGCACGACTAATGTCATGACGGTTTGGTCTATCAACTTGTCGATGCTACAGATACTGGCAAGTTCAGTGGAGTGGAAAGGCAGCGGTAAGAAGCACATTTAAAGAAAGCATGGCACATGGTCATGTTTGTGTTAATGTTAATTAATGCACTGGATTACAAAAAAAGGAGCAGCGGGATATTGAACGCTGAGAACACCGATAAACATACAGTGCGACGCAACTCGAGAAATAATATTGAAAGGTCAAAGAATTTAGAAGAAAGAAAGATTGAATCGTCGCGACGGCACATCACAGTCCCTGTAGGCGTCGAAGTCTCTACAATGAAATTATTTTTGTACAGTTCTGATAGCTCCCACGCAACAATGGTTGCTTGTATACTGTCAAATGCTCATATTCTGCGGCCTAAAGCTCATGGCACGGTGCGAGAACGCGCGCGCGGAGAAAGCGAAACAGTGCGCGGACAAGCATGCAGACGCGCAGTCGGTCGCTGCTAATCTGCGCGATCGCTGCATTGAGGCTTTTTTCTATTACGCTCCATTTAGTTATACAAACACTATAAGAACAGATTTCGTATAGTTTGCTCTCAGCGTTTACCTACCTTTCACGCAAGAAGCCGGTTCGGGAGACTCCATCGCGGCGACCGCGCGCAGTGGCGTTCACTGTGCGTATTCGGTAAAGAGATAGCGTCTGTAAACGATTGTGTGCTTTCAGTTTGCCCAAGATTATTATTTAGACAGTAAACAACTTCTCTCGTTTCGAAAGTACTTACAGAAATGTCCGGGAGAGCTCGCGCGTGGTGTTTTCAGTGAGCGCTGACAGCGAAACCCATGAGGAGCGCGCCGCGTGATCCCTAATACTACGCCAGCGAGGCGCTTCCGATAGATGGCGACTCCGTAACTCCTCGCCGCCAATTTCCCAGCCTTCATATCTGCCGGGTTTCGCCCTTTCGCGTGCGAAAACCGTATGGCAGAGATTCTCCAACTTCTAAAATATGACAGCTTAATTCGGCAGTAGTAGCTTGGCTGCATGGGGACGCGACTGTTTCACAGGTCAGTTCGAGAAAGTGGGCATTGACACCGCGATAACACCGAGTTTGCTGCAAACGTTGATAGGGAACTCTACGCTAGCTGCATGTGCCCGTGAATTGTGCCCTTGATCACGTACGTTTCTTGCTGGAGGATATTTAGGTTTAGCGGAGAACTGGAGAGGTGACTACAGGATTTAGATTTTTTTTGTTAATTCGCTGTTTCAATTAAAGGGAATCTCTTGCACTCCAGTTACGTGCGAATTGTTACTGTTTGTCATTCGCGCGAGATACTGCGGCACATAGAGGTGTTTTTTTTTTTTCGGCCAGTTGAGCGAAGGTTCAGGTATAGATGAAGAGAATCCTTAACTGGGTTGGAGCTACGCCTTATTCACCTCACTTTATTCACTTTTTCAGACAATACATTGTATTGCCTACAAGCCAAGACCAAAGGAGAAGGTAGTCTCCCGACTGGGTCTTGGCCTCTCCTAGCGAATCAGCAACAGTGACTAGCGAGGCGCTCGAAAATAACCACAATTCCGTATACATATCGGTCATATGTATACCAGTCAAATGAACACATTACAGCAAGTACATACATATGGACTGTTAACCACAGTAAACGATGTACCAAGAAATACATAACCCTTTGTTCGAAATAAGCTAATGCGAAAGAAAAAGCAACGAAAAACAAGGAAAGAGCAACAGCAAAACAGGTGAAACAGGTGATAAGCGTAGCAATTAGGAAGGCTTCTCCTATTTAAGCTCTGCACACAGCTGAGAAAGAAAACGTGACACATTACTTAAATACATTTAGGCACAAACTAACATCGCTTCCACTCTAAGAGGCTGTGTGTTCAAATAACGAACATATAAAGCGCGCTCTGTGCTCTGAAATTGAAACCATATATTTATAATCTTCAGCAAGGTTAATAATATCAGGACAAATGTTGTGCAATGATATAATCTGGTGTTACATTTGCTGATTGCCCCATAATTAATCCACGACATTTCCTATTCTACAGAGGTCTGACGTAAAACATATCCGACACTTCTATTTAATCAATTATTAGCGAACTCATGTTTGTTCTTTTATTACCTCTTTCATACACAAGTACCAACTGATTTTGATATTTTTATGCCAACGTTGCATACATGTTGAGTCCAGCTCAAGTTTCTCTGGAAAGCAACCCCCGAGAAGGAATGACTGTCGACATGTTCAAGTTCTAAGTTCATGTAGTGTAGTTTAATTTCATAGAACGCAGGCTTACTTTTTTTATAAAAGGCCATACATTTTGTTTTGTTTCTTAGCGTTGAGGTCAAGTCTGTTAGCTAATAGCCACTTAGTGAGTTGCATGCAGCCAAATACTCGCAGTTTGTTCAAGTTGCTTAAGATCTGCCGCGGAAAATAAGTTATTGATGCCGTCGGCGTACAATATGGTTTTGCTGTTGAACGGTTTTTTTTTTCTACATCATTTACATATATTATAAACAACAAGGATCCCAGAATAGACTCCCGCTGAACTGCGTACTTAAAGACGTGATTTCTAGATTTATAACCGTGCAATGACGTGAATTGCAGGCGCGATGAAAGGTAACTGTGAGTGCGAGGGCAATCCCTGTTGATTCCATGGTGTTCCAGTTTGTGCAACAAGATATCGTTCTTTACGGAATCATGCCTTCAGGAAATCTAAAGAAATACCTAATGTGTAAAGATTTTTGGGATATTAGTAAGTATGCTTTATTTAATACACAAAAAAGCGCCTCTTCCACCAACTTTCCTTTCTCAAACCCTTACTGGCTGTTACTAACGGTGGGCCTTGACGCAATAATGAAAGCTATTTAAACGGGTATATATGACTTGCTCTTTTTGATAAAATTCCCCACCGTGGTTGCTTAGTGGCTATTGTGTTGGGCTGCTAAGCCACGAGGTCGCGGAAACAAATCCCGGCCACGGCGGCCGCATTTCTATGGGGGCGAAAAGCGAAAACAGCCATGTACTTAGATTTAGGTGCGCGTTAAAGAACCCCAGCTGGTCCAAAATTATTCCGGAATCGCCCATTACGGCGTGTCTCATAATCAGATCATGACTTTGGCACGCAAGGCCCCATAATTTAATATTTTTCTTTTAGACAAACGAGCACTGAAACTGGCCTATAATTAGTAAGATTGCTGTGAGTTTCTCCTTTTCGGATTACTTCGACCCGGGCAATCTTCATGTTCTATAGAAAAAGGCCTGACTGAAGTATGAGGTAACATATGCTCGCAAAAGGCGCACCCATGTCATTAGCAACAGCTTTTTCCGACCTGCTTTTCAAGGAGTTAATAACAGCATCAATAGAATAGTCAGATGAAGCATATTAGGCTATGTCTTTAACTTTAACACTCGTATTCTGACTGTAGAGGTGTGGTAGGCGGGGCTGCGCGGGCAGTTGCAAAATGATTATTACACATGTCCGTCAGCGGAACTCCTGAGTAGCACACCCTGTACAAAAAAAAAAAAAAAAGCTGGACACTTCAGTCGGGTTACTGTTCGTTAATTCGCCAAACATCTTCCAGACCTCACTGGTGTTGTGTACAGAAGTTTCAAACTTTCAGGCGAAAAAGTCACGTCCGTTTTTTTTTTTTTTTTGCGTTTACTCTATATCTTGTAGTTTTACAATCTTTTAACGTTCCATTAGTGTCCATGCAATCGAGCGTGCGCAGAAGTGAAGGAAATACGCATATTCGATCTTTGGCTTCGATATTGTCCGAAATGAGCAGTTCAGTAAAATCTGCTTGGGTGCACCTCAGGTATAACAGCACGTTTACTATCGTAACTGCTAAAACAGACCAATGCCATAGGATAGCGGCGCAAATTGCGCGACATGCTTAAAGGGAGACTGAAGACGAACTTCACTAGAGCAGAGATTCGGGCCATGGTTTGATTGTCCACGGCCATCGAATATTAGCGCGCAAAATGAGGGACGAACGTTGAAGAGGCCCACACGGCGCGTTGACTTCCAAGTGGTCTTTATTTCTCAGAGGGCGCACATCTGTATCCGACGCAGCAGAAAGAAAAAAAAAAAAAAAACAGAGGAAACAGTTTACACCCGTGCGCAGAAACGCCTTTTTTTTTTTCTTGTCAAGAATAAATATGGCAGCGACGCTCACACGTTACTCGCCAGGTCTGTCAATCAAAAGTGCTTCGATAATTTCTCTAATTGTAATTCGGTCTTTTGCCTCTCTCTCTCTCTCTCTCTCTCTCTCTCTCTCTCTCTCTCTCTCTCTCTCTCTCTCTCTCTCTCTCTCTCTCTCTCTCTCTCTCTCTCTCTCTCTCTCTCTCTCTCTCTCTCTCTCTCTCTTTTTTTTTTTTTTTTTTTTTTTTTTTTGAGCAAGCACGGCACTTGTCAAACACCGGAGTAGCACTGTCACCGCGCCCAATGGCGAGCCAGCTTGCGCCTTGCTCGCATCCTTCTCTACATTGCACGTGTGCTCAAGATAATCTGAAATTCAAACATCGCCCGGTTTGATTAGCATGTACATTTATATATATATATATATATATATATATATATATATATATATATATATATATATATATATATATATATATATAGGGCGCGGTGCGGTGTTTTTCTCCGGTGTTTGAGAAATGCTGCTTTTGTTTGAAAAAAAAAAGAAAGCAACAGAATCAACGTCAGTTACAGAAATTATCGAAGCAGATTTGATTGACAGACTTGGCGAGCAGCGAGTGAGCACCCCTTCCATATTCCAAGGTGTTTCAGCGGTGTTCGTAAACAGTGTTTCGGTTTCTTTTCTGTGTCATCTGTAAACGTACGCCGTTTGGCAAATAAAGACCACTTGCAAAAAGAATGTTCGTTTCTCGTTTTGCGCGCAAAAAGAAAACAAAAACAGGAAAACAAACTGCCGTCTGTCTGGCGCCGTTTAACTCACCGACGATAACCATGATTGCAGTGATGGCGTATACAACGCCACCACTCCCCCCGGTTGGGTGGGGGGAGATATGAATTGCGATAAGGGTACGCGGGCCCCTCAGGCGCATTTTTCTCGTAAACTAAGTCTTTTCTTGGCACGAAACACGCGTTGCGAGGTTTCCGGAACGATGCTTGAAACAGTCCACGTCGACTTCGTATTTGCCTTTAGTGTCCCTTTAAGAGTACGCTTTAGCTCAGAACCAGCTCCGATTGCGCATAATCGAATACGCGTAAACCGCAGGCGATGCGCTCAGACAACCGCTGGACAGATCTCTATGAAATGTGTTGCATTTAAGTACACATGTCAATTCTAGGAAACGAAATCTTTATATAAGCCTTCATGCGTAATTTTTTACAAGATTTCGCAAGTTCATAGAAAGAAATACATGGGGCCACAAAGTTTAGGAATCCCTAACTTTATGCCTAGTGCTGCCGAGTGCTTCTGATTGCAGCATCTAAAGCGGACAAATTTGACCGCATGCGGATTTACAGCTTGCGTGAAACTGCTACAAATGCTTACGATGGTTTAGCGCAAGTCCTACTCACAAATTAGCGGTGTATAGTAGGAGTTAGGCGAATGTACGAAGTTTCTGTTACGAATCGAAACACTACACGTGTTTGAATGTAACCAAATATTTTTGCAACAACCGCATGCTAGGGTGGGGATTACTGCTCTTCGTCTGCAAACGAAGTATCCCAAATCATCACAAGGAAGATAGCGACAAGAGTCTTCCAAGCAATACAGGAGCAAAATGGTTAAGGGGAGCTTTGTTTTCGGTTTCGCGGCAGAAGCCTACATGACGACTTGTGATCTTTGCTTACAGTCGGCCGTTTTAGTGTTTCTGGCAGTCTGTTCATGTAGCTGTTTTATCTTTTACGCTAGAACCGGTGATGTTTTCTTTGCAACGGGCCCTTTTGCATGTGTCTACGTTACGTAAGTCCCTAAAGGGACACTAAAGTGAAAAATTATTTCTTCTGCATCAGTAAACTACCGTTCTACAACATAAGACGTTTGGTAAGCCAGAAAAAGCGCAAGAACGAAATACGGGGGTGCGACGCCTACTTAAGTTCCCGCACCTTGGGGGCTGCGACGCCTTGGATTTTGATGGCATCTTCTAGGGCCTATACTAAATATATATAGCGGTACAGATTGACTACATTGTGTTCTAAAGGAAGCAAATATTAAACATGGCAAGTTTCGGGAACCTTTATTCAGCCAACGCGGCCCAAATGCGAAAACGTACTTTGGAATCCCTGACGTCACGCTGACGTTCCGGCGCTGGGGTTTCGGCGCGAAATTCAAATACTCATACTTGGACCTTCACTTTCTCATCTTATAATCAAACTAGTTTTTTGATATGACTGCCTGCAGGGTTCTCAAACAATGCTTTATTAGTCTAAACTGATTTATTGTTTCGCTTTAGTGTCCCTTTAAGCAAATTTTTCTCTTTTTTCACAGATTCTCAGCTTTTTCAGGCAATTATATTATCTAGCATTTTTTGTAAAGCTAGTTTTACAGCAGTCATTCATTCTTGCAAAGCTTAATTGTTTGCCACTAGCCTGTGAATTTGTTGACAGGCTAAGCGCACAACTGTTTTAATGAAAATTAGTGACTGTTTAATACTTTTTGTTGCTGAAAATTAGCTGCCGTTTTTTACTATTCCGTACAAGCATGGTAGCCATATATACCGACATAATTATTCCTTCTGTAATTTAATACATCGGCGTCATAAATTCGTCATACATCAATTTGTCCGCTGTCGATGCCCTTGCTGGTGCAGTTACGAGAATCAAGACAGCCTTAATTTATTACCGAGTCACAAAGTTAAAAACTCGGGTCTTCTTTCTTTCTGTGAAATTTTCAACAATTTTTATAAAATAACTGTGTCCTAACTTTAAACTTTACTTGAAACAGTCGCTGGATTTTACTCTTCGCTTTCAAATGCAACAAATCAATAAAGACTTCTCCTACGAATTTAAATAGGAGCTTCCGAGCTTACAACCAACGGCAAATGTTTTCGGGCCACTTAAGTGCCCAGGTAATATATATACATATCCTCCGGGAGTGTGGCTCGCTCGACCCTGGCATTTCCTGCAATCGGTTTTCAGGAATGATTAAATCCCAAGATAACAACCCTCAAGTCCTGGCTGCCCAGTACGCCCGTGATAGGGCTAGGAGCCCTGACCTTCCGGTCCCAACATGAGACTAGCCAGCCAAGTGGCAACACCTTGTACAGGACCAGAATAAACCTTTTCCTCCTCCTCCTCGCGAAGAATTTCGTTGCGACATCGCTACCGCACCTCGAATTTCGGCGGAACAACGTGGGTGTCTTGCGCCGAAGTATGCGCTGCTCCGTTTCGATTTCAAAGTACCTTGATCGCCCCCTCATTTCTGTTTCTTTTTTTTTCGTATACCGTACTCCGAAAGCTTTTCGGGGTCGGGGGCAGTCGAAAGACGAGAAGTACGTAGTACCTACCTGAAATGCAAAGAAAGCGCTGCAAAACTCGTGATCAGGACCCCAAGGGAAGCAAGCGCCGATTCGCTATAACCGAGCTCAATACTGCTATACTTTTCGTTATATCCGACGCATGTCCCTGCTAAAGCCCATCCAAGTAGAGGAACATTGTCGTACTGCGCCGGCTCTACCGACGCCGGTATCTGGCTGCGCGTTCCGACGGTCTAGTAGGGCTTCATTGCTGGCTTTCTTTATGCCGGCGTCACACGCCCCCTTTTGACCGCGATCGAATTTCTCGACCGCGATTGGCTCCCTTCCGCGAAGGGTTACTTTGTTACAATTAATTACAGTGCAGGGTCCCTAAAAAAAGTGAACCTGTACCGCGACTCTAGCACAACGTAGAGAGGGCGGGAGAGAATAAAAAACAGGGTGCTTTTAACGATTCGCGTGGTGAACTGTGTCATTGCGTCCAAAGAGGTTATAAAAAGAAACTCCGGAGTGGCAGCCCTCGCAGATTCCTATCAGCAGAAGTGAAGCCAGCGCTTGCCCCTACTTCACCCTTGAATGCGTGCTGAACGGCAAGGAGAGCAGTTCTACTGCTCTTTATCTGTTAATATAAATTTTAGTTAATGTTGTCACGAGCTAAAATATTACCATAGGCTGAGTAGTGACACCCTGATCTTCCATACAAGTTGCCAAGACCTTCAAGCTTCACCCTAAAACCAGCGACACAGACAGACACATCGAGAAGCAGCTGCACCGCAAAAGTGGGCAAAAGTTATGGAACTGAGGAGAAATCACTTCCTGTTCTCCTACAAATACCAGCGTTAATCGATTGCCCTGGCAGGATGGAGGTGACCGGCTTCACCTTTAGGACATGATCTCCACTCCAGAAGTTATTTTTTTTTTTAAAACCTCCTTGGTTGCGTCTTGTTATTTGCAAAGCAGTGAATTAAGTTGTAGCGCCGTACATAGTTGCATAGGCGTCGTTCAGGGAGTTCAGTAGCAACGTGAGGACGGATGATGATGATGATGATGATGATGATGATGATGATGGCCTCATGTTATGGCTCATACCCACACTGGGGGATTGGCCAAGAATTGCGTGCTGAAACGTTTACCTATTCTTTTGAAGTGCCACTTATTCGATGAGGACTGCCGTAGGTTCTTCGTTGTCAATACTTGTCCCACGTGTGGGCAGTGACAAGCCACACTCGAACACAGGAGGCACCCCAAAGCACGAAAGAGAGAGGCAGGAGCTTAAAATGGATAAAAGATACTTTATTACTTTTTTTTTATTTCTTGCACGAAAAAGGGAGGGAAGCGTGGTTACAAAACTTCGGCACATTCGCACCACAGGGCTACCTGCTCTGTTTTCTTCCTCGTAAAAAATACTTGTGATGCTTTTAAAAACTCGCTGGCTGCGCAACTCGAGCCTCGTATTGGTGGACCCACATTGCTATGAATGGGACGCGCGCGTCGCACGATGAGAAATACGATGAGACAAAAAGAAAAAAAAATGCAGTTTGTTCGTGTGGAGTTTTTATCCACTCGCCAAGGTTTCTTTCGGCTTTACGATAACGTGTCGTGCGAACAAAAAAAAACAATAATAACGATTAAAAAAACATGCACAGTACGGACTGAAGCTTACGATGAAAACGCAGTTGACATGCAAGAGAAGCGACGTCGCATGCCGTCAATTCGCCGCCTTGATTGTGGTGTGACAATGAGTTCAGTGAGAAAAGCTGCATATAAAAACTCTGTTTCATAAAAAAAAAAATGCAAACCACGACGCCGTCGCGCGTTACGAGTAAAGATACAGTAACTTTCACACACACACGCGCGCGCACGCACACACAGATATAGGCTAAGTGAAAAATACTGTCTCGGCGTGAGATTGCACACGCACGCATACACACGTAATATATATATATATAACTTTTTTTAATTATTATTTCTCGTCTCGAGCACCACGGAATCGTCGCGAAGTTCCAGAGCCTGCAAGCGTCGAACGACCGGAGCTACACATCTGAAGTGCGCCGTACAACAACTTGTTGCTAAATTTAGGTCGCTTTGGCCCGTGTACCCCTCGCAAAACCGAGTTTCTGAAAAGTCTGCGTTGCGAAAAACGCTGAGCAAGTCGTCATCGTGGAGTGGGGCATGCGAAGGCTCACGAGGTCTTCTTAGGCTTAGCGCCCTCGGTAGGCCTAAACACTTAGAACTCCGGAGCTACACATCTGAAGTGCGCTGTACAACAACTTGTTGCTAAATTTAGGTCGCTTTGGCCCGTGTACCCCTCACAAAACCGTGTTTCTGAAAAGTCTGCGTTGCGAAAAAACGCTGAGCAAGTCGTCATCGTGGAGTGGGGCATGCGAAGGCTCACGAGGCCTTCTTAGGCTTAGCGCCCTCGGTAGGCCTAAACACTTAGAACTGCGTTAAAATGTTCATTACTTTTTTTTTGTCTTGTTTCTTCTAGGCTATTCCTTGCGACAAGTTTGTACTATCCGTCAGTGTTGTTTAATGTTATCTGGCTGCTTCGAGCTTTTAACTCTACACGATCAGCCTCCGGCATTCGCGGACGACGGTTCTGAAAATGCACGACCATATCCGTGGTGTTTTGGTTGATGCGCAATGTTATATAAGGCACAAAAGAAGGGTCTTTTCTTGATGGTTTTTGATGGCAGCTTTGTGTTCCTGTGAGCAAGTATACAATGATATACAAAGTGCTGTTGCAGGGCCGCTACGTATAGTAGTACACTCGTCCACACGCGCACAGTGTTGCTAAAAATAAATTGTTAACGGCGGTCCGATACGAACCACGCTGCACTATACGGGGCTACCTTTTCACCCTTAAAATGACGCTTGACCGAACGAAAACTCTGTTAAAGCTCCTCTACCATTACTCTCGGAGCTGTGGCGACAATTTAGCGTCGACCGACGCGCTCCGACTTCCACAACACGCGTACGTTAAAGCACAGCAAGAATCCGTGAAAAGGCCTTTAAGTTCTTTTAAGGCCGTCTGTGCAACACACTTTGGCCAAGCAGCGTACAAGACTTGACAAGCCCTTCTTGTCCCGTGTTTTGTGCTGCAACGCCACGTCACAAAGAACAACCGCGCGTAGTTTTTTATTGAGCAAGATCCAACAAGCCCACTCATCAACACGGGTGGCCTTTCACTGCAAAACTGAGGATCTGCCTAATGCCTTAGCTCGAATGCTCGTTCGTACGCATTGTTCTTTTGTTTTTGTTTTTCTGTTTCTCACGATATTGTTTTCGCCATCATCAAGGAGGTGGGCAGGTGGGGAGGGGGATGCGGAGGTCGGACTGCCAAAGGAGAGGGAAAGAAAAACGAGACTGGCGTGGGGTAAGGGGTTGTTGGGCTAAGTGCGCGACGGGTCAGAGGTCATCGAAGCTCGGTGGGTGGGCCTCGCCCCGTTGCCAGAGAGTCGACGAGGGGGGGTGTGGGTCCACCGCCATGGGGGCTCTTCCCCCCGGCTGTTCTTCCGCTGGCCTCCGCAAATTTGTTCCGGCACCGCCTCGTCCGCTGCCGCTGGCTCAACCGCGGAGACGGGAGCCACGGAGCGCCCGCAGCGCCACCTCACGGGTCGTGGGCGAAGTCGTTCTTGGGGTAGACCTGCGTTCGGGTGACGCGCACGTCTCCGGCCACCTTGCCGATCGACTGGAACACCGGGTCCAGCAGGGTTCGCACGAGGCCGCCCCACACCTGCGCACATCGACGGACAAAAACGAGGTCATCAGGTTATAAAGGAACATGTGCCGGTGTTCTCCTGCCATTCCTTCGACGGTCAACGAGATCCTCTGCGGTACTAGGCCTCAGCTGATTACGACGACGGATCTTTGTCGGAAGAAAAGATAATGGCACGTTGGCCGAAGTATTGCTCTTGTATGCATGCACGAGGCCAATAATGCGCTGCTGCGCTTCTTGAACATGACTGGACTACGCGACCATCTGTTACTACTTAAAAGTGAGCATTGCTCTGCGGGCATGAACATTGATTCTCTCTATTGACTACTATTTTCGTTTCCCTTTCCCTAAGTGACGGGTAGCCAATCGGGCACGACCTTTAACCTTCTCCCCGTCTATTCCATATCTCTCAGCGACGACGTCAAGCTTCCCGACGAAAAACCATATGGTCCCAACCAATGAACGTGCGTCATCTCCGACAAGACGGACTTGCGGAAGCACGCTTCTCACGCGTCGCGTCCACACAGACTCAGGGACCGAGCGTCGTAAGGTTCATAAAGTCTGAAACTGCAGGCCACCCTTAGAACTTATAGCAGCCGGTTTCAAGTTGTCTGGAGAGAGAGGCGACATAGGAGGTCGTGTACCCGAGGACACCTGCACAGCAGTTGTTCGAATTGTTTCCCAAGCAACCGCAGGAGTCGCACGTCGTGCGGAGAAACACGCGAGGAGGAGCGCGCGTACCCTGTGCACGATGTGCAGCAGCACGTCGAACACGCGCAGCGAGGGCGACACCAGCCACACTTGCAGCAGCGAGAGCAGCGAGAAGAGGAGGCCCCAGGTGAGGCCGCAGGGCAGCGCCAGCAGGGCGGCGAGCAGCCGGTAGCACCACAGGCGCGTGCTGGAGAACACCAGGTAGGTGAGCTTCCAGGCGCCGTCGAAGCCGTGGCTCGCGTCGGGCTCGGCCAGCACGTCCTCGAACACCAGCTGCGGGACACGCGCGAAACACAAAGGGCTCGGGTAAGGCGATGTCAGTGTATAGACTGGCGGTGCGCATTTTTTGGGGGAAATGGACACTGCGTGGGCGAATTGAGGTCTGTGTTGGTGCACAAAGAAACGACAGCAATGCAGAGAGGAGAAAGAGCTAGCCGGCAAATGCCACAAGGAGGGGGCGGGGGGCACAATGCCTGCCGGCTCTAGAAGTAGAGAAAGGAAAAAAAAATGTAGTGACTGGAGAACGGCAGCGAAATAAAGGGTGAATGATGGAATGAATATGAGTGAAGGAGAGATAGAATAAAAGAAAAATGGTGGGCATAAACAAAGAAGTAGTCAATGGGTAAACGCACATACTCGAAAGCAACACAAGAACAAAAGATGTAGCAAACACTCGTCAGACGACACTTAACGTCGGGCAGGCTGTGCATAAAATTAAACGATATTAGCGATCAGAACGTTTAGACTTTAATTGGGAGTCTAAATGCATCGCCTTCGAAAGTTATGGAAGGACAAGCCACGGTGACCGAAAAACATGAAAGCGCGGGCAGGGCAAGTGCCCATTTTGTGGTAGCTTCAAGCGAAATGATCAGTCGACATATGTATGCATTTATTTTAATCCGTTTAAACAAAAGAGCGGCTATTTCAGAGCAGCGTACGCCACGAGCTGAAATTGTGAATAAGGGTCGGTACCAGCGTTACATCCGTGAACATCTTGAAGGCGCAGCGCAAGATGACGAAAACAGAAGGCAGGAACAAACGCTGTCCTGTGTGTCCTGCGCTGTCCTGTGTGTTCCTGCCTTCTGTCTTCCGTCTTATTGCGCTGCCCCTTCCAAGATATTCAACTAGCACCAACTCGCCCAAATGTCGATCCTTCTACACATCCGAGAACGTTTGCTCAATGCTTCTGCGTATGGAGAGCACGCCCAACTAACAAGGACGCGCGCAATTTCAGTCGATACGGAGATGTAGCGGGATGGGTGTACTATAACAGCCAGGTGCGATGAAGCGTGGTTGAATGGGGAACACATTGATGGTACCCTCCGAATCATTACCGTTTGAAACATTTAGACGTGTCACGCCTTATACAGGACATTGCATAATGGAGGGAATCATGCCCTTTGTGAACGTTTGGCGGCATATTCAACCGCGATCTCCCCAGTCACTGCCTTCAATTTATGTTTATTTATTTTTGCGCGAAGTGGACGCGAAACCGAGCCATGCTAGAACCGAGAACCGAAACAAGCGGCGTCATAAGGTACGGTGGACACAATAAATGCTCGCCTGAGAGACACTATAGGCAGATTGAACGCTTGTCGCCGCATCTGTCCACAAGACTTCTTGGTGCGCTTCAGTTTCACAGTAACTTTTGGCTAGCAATCAGTTGCCGAAGGCACAATCGTGCTATAGAGCCAGAAGATCCCAAAGCGATATCAACTGATAGCGTGGAAAGGACGACCGACGAAGGCCACCGACGCCGCACAGAGGGAGCCAGTGGAGTTATATCGCTACGCCAGTGTGACTGTGCGACGACTGAATTGTTTTTTGTTTTTTTTCTTTGCCCAACAGGCCGCCAGCTACTTTGATCGGAGACGTATCGCACCGTCCAATAAGGTTCTTTATCGTAGCACAGTGAAAGGAACAGCTATCTCTACGAGAGACACCGAGCAAGATGACGAACGCACCCGATCTCTCTCTCTCTCTCTCTGTCTCTCTCCCCGTCGACGTGTGAAGCGCTCGTCATTGAGATGGGGGCCCGGCGTTGCCCCATCACATCGCGCGCGTCTCGGATGTAACACTTTTCCAAAGATTGCGACGGCGTACGCACCGGGCAGCATGTATACCTTACGTTGGCGTAACCGCGTGGGCCCGGTCATCAGCCTTCCTTGGCTCGCAACGCGGCGAAGAGACCCTCCCGTACAATCATCTCGGTCGCACGGGGCCCGTCATGACACCCTCGGGCGAGTTCTCCGGAGAATTATATAGCCCCGCAGCGCGAAGACCGCCTCTCTCTCTCTCGGGAAGGCGTCGAAAGGCGGTGGCGGACTACGACGACGACGCGGAAACGATCCCCCCCTTCCGAACAGAAAAGGGCCCGACCAACTAGACCCAGCCACCCGACCGACCGCCGTATAAACTGCAGCGGCGGCGCGAGCGATCCCAAATAAAGCGGATAGACACGCTCCTTTGCGCGCCGTCAGCGGCTCGCTCGAATCAGCCCGAGCAGTGGGAAGCGGCGGGCCTTTTCTTCGCACGCGAGCGTCACAAGTGATGGGCTATACAGTGGCGCAGAAGGGGAGTTGGGGGGGGGAGGGGGGGTTGAAGAGCGCGGACAAAGGCGAGCCTTTTCTTGCACGACTCTCGTGTATCGCTTAACAAGAACGAACGGAATCCAGGGCTCCCCCCTCTCCACCTCTACTCCCCACGGCTTACTTCTCTCGAGCTTCAAACCCCCACCACCACCACCACCACCACAAGCACGCTCAAAGGCACACGCCGCGCGCTGTGGCAGCGAGAGATGCGGCGGCAAGCCGAGTTTGGGGTCGAAGGAAGAGGCGGAGGCCCTCGGGAATGCGGCGTCGGGCCCCTAAAAAACTCGCGGGCGGAAGCTTATAGCCGAGGGCTTCTCTCTCAACGCGGCCCACACAGCAGCGGCGTCGCGGCCGTAGCGCGCTACGCGTCGTCTCCTTCCGCCGTGGCCGTGCGTATACGCCGTTACCGCCTCCCCCCCCCCCCCCCGTTTTCGGCGACCCGCGTGGTTGTGGAAGGAAGGGGGGAGGACGGTGCCTGCTGAACGTCAAGTGACGAAGACGACGATGACGGGAGAGAAGAGAGTCAGGCATGCGCGTGACGGGGAGGCCCTCCCGCCCGCGTAAGGGGTGTAGTGGCCGGCGTTGTTTGGTGCTTGGCCCCTCCGCGGAACTTGCGCGCGTGCGTACCCGTGGCTACGCGCCGCATTTTCTTCTCCCGTTTGGCACGGAAAGATCGCATCGAGAGAGCTCGAGCTGGAAACGAACGCGAGGATGCTTTCAACCGCTTTGCCGGAACGGTATACCGCCACGAGTCCACATCCGGAAGGTTTCGCGAGGACTTCAGCGGTGCTCTGTGTAGAGATGCGCGTAAGCCGTCGGAGGGAGAACAAACAGGAATAGACGAGAATGACAAATTACAGAATTATAAAACCGCCCAACGTAACACTCTTGTCGCAGCATAAAAGCGGCGATGACGATGTCATTCGCGATGTCACAGATTTCGCGACGCAAAAAAAAAAAAAAAAAGTGATTCAAGCGTTTTGCGTGTCGAAACTGCGATCTGAATATGAGGCACGTCGTAGTAGGGCGCTTCGGGATAATTTTGACCGCCCATGGTTCTTTAACGTCCATCCAATGTATGCTGTACGTCAAACACTGGAGTAGTGAAAGTGCATTCGAGAACGGTAGCTCTGCTGGCGAAGTTTTATGGAGCGGTCAACAACCACAACGCCAACAGAAGCATTCTCGCTTTTCACGACTCCTTTCTTTGAGAAAATAAAATGTAATACAGAAATTAAGCCGTGGTCAATTACGCGACTACCGACTATTTCGCCACCAGCTAAATGCAATACAGTCTATAATAACTGCAACGACAGCTCTTCAGTGCAGCCGTACGCGACCATTGCGTCTTCCGCTGTCACGGAACCCGTCCACGTTGGTCTGTTGCCGGTCTGCATAGCTCTTCATATGGTGTGTGTACTGAGTCACATTGACCGCCATGACAGGGAGCTTTACAGATTTTTGCGCACCCAAGACATGTACCCCTTTTTGCAACCCTTCGCAAACCCGGCTGTTCGCGTCCCTAAACTCTGGGCGCGCAAACTCCTTAATGTCGCACGAGATGGCCCGTCGTTTAAAGAAACGATGATTTGTCTCGATCTGGTGGTGTCCAACCCTCCTCCAGCAGCACCGTACAGAAGTTGTGAAAAGGACGATACGTCATCCGTGACGCGTGAACACGTGAACATATACGCCATCCGTGACGCGTGAACACGTGAACATTTGTCTTTAAGTGCGAATCGCTTCCTACGTAGTCTTTAGCCCAACAGGGACAACCGTTCGTATTGGAACCCTGATCGAGCATATTTTTGGCGTGCAAGAAAAAAAGCATTCCGCGGTTCATGCTCCCCGGCTCCTGCGGACAGCTAAAGAAGGAAGGAAGGAAAACCGATCGGAATGCCTCGGTGACGGGAAACAGCGTAGGAGCACGATTTGGCGCGGTCAGTACACCGCCGAGAAGTCAGCAGGCCGCGGCCCGCGGAGGCGCGGCAGACAGACCTTGGCCGCGAACGAATGCCAGACACACCGGCCGCACGTCAGCGCTCGCCGTCAGGCGTACACATACATACACGGGGGACCAAGGGCCCCGAGTAAGTAAATACACAGGGCCTTGCACTCTCTGTGGGCTCCCCGAGCGCATATATGTTATCTTTACGTGCCATTGTCCTTTCTGGCACCGCGAGCTTGCGGGAGATTGTGCGCGTCCCACGACGGAGTCCTTCTTAGCGACCCTGCAGCGGAGCGACCTTGTCCGTTTGTGTACGGCGCGTTACAGGCGTGTACAGTACCATCGGCGACTGGTCTGCTCTCTGCAAAAGCGTGATAACTGCCAGGATCGGGCGTTTCCGGCCGAGCACGCTGGAAGGCAATCGTGTAAACACGCCAGGCTATGGTGGATAGCGAACAGAGCGCTCTGGGGAGGCAATACGCCAGGCTCAGACTATGAAAAACAAGAGTGCTCTGGGGGGGCATCTGCCATCTTGTCATCTTGCCGTGGCTTCGGTGTATACGAGGGACCGTTTTATTTCGCATGTATGGGTGACGAGCCCCACTATTTCTATCCTATAACAGTTCGCAGTGGCTTTTCACTCTGTCTATTCCTCTATACAAGATACATAGTCATGTTGCAGCGGCCGTAGCTAGCTGGTGCGTCCAACTATAAGAAGCAGGCTCGGCTCTCTCTTCGGCTGAGAATTGTTTCACTAGAGCGTTCGAACCTCTCCGACTCCGTGTATCAGTTGGGTCATGTACACTTTGGCGGGGAAGGAAGTCGTAAAAAAACGGAACGTGGTACAATGCGCGCGGCGCTCGTTTTGCCGTTCCCCTTACGAGTCGCACATACCAGGCTTCGGCCCGTTCCAGAAACAGCTTGACGTGGAATTGCTCACACCGAAATGCCTATAGCGGACCGACTCGAGACGTTTGCAGCTGCATTGAACCTATTGGCCTCGAGCTCCACCACTGGAAAAGCTGGCGCCACCGTCGGCGTGACGTGGCATGAGGGATCACGTGGTCACAGCAGCCGCGTCGGCTGCTTCGGAAGCGCCGAAGGGAGCCGAAAACGAAAGTTTAAAGTCTCACCTGCGCCGCGGTTCTGATTAAGTGGTGCGGCTTTACCGCCTTGGATGTCTGCTTGACAACATCTGAAACTACTGTAATAGGTAGTGGCTGCCTTTGGAGGCGTGCAGAATGGTAGGTTAATGCTTGGTGCCGCAGTGCCGGACGTATGCAACAGAGCCCAGTGTCAGCCTTATTCACACGTAGCCGCACGGCAAGGAGCTGCGTGAAGCTTGGCTGGCGAAACTTTGAACCGGCAGACAGCCATCGGCTACAGCTCGCGTATGCACCAAGCACACACGCGAAGAAGATTTCTGCTACGGCGCCGGGACTGCGCGATGTTCGGTGAATAGAAGAAAACGCGCACTGAGACGCTCGCCCACGCCCGCTGCCCGGCTAATGTCAGGACGGTTTGGTCTATGAACTTGTTGATGCTAGATACTGGCAAGTTCTCTGGAACGGAAAGGGAGCTGTAAGACTCATATTAAAGAAAGGCATGACATATGGTCATGTTTGTGTTATGAATTAATGCACTGGATTAAAAAAAAAGCAGAGGGAAGACTGATAAACATACAGTGCGACGCAACTTGAGAAATAATATTGAAATGTCCAATAATTTAGAAAACAAAAAAAGGCTGAATCGTCGCGACGGCACATCACAGTCGCCGTAGGCGTCGAAGTCTCTATAACGAAATTATTTTTGAACAGTTCTGATAGCGTCCACGCAACAATAGTTGCTAGTGTACTGGGAAATGCTCATATGCTGCGGCCTAAAGCTCACGGCACGGTGCGAAAATGCGCTCACAGCGAAAGCAAAACATTGTGCGCGGACATGCATGCAGATTGGCAGTCGGTTGCCGTGAACCCGTGTGATGGCTGCACGCATTGAGGCCTCGTTCTGTTATGCGCCATTAGGTTATACAGACCACTCTCTATAAGAACACATATCACATAGTTTACTCTCAGCGATTGCCGACGTTTCACGCAAGAAGCCGGTTCGGGAGGCTTCATCGCGGCGACCGCGAGTAGTGGCGTTCGCTGTACGTATTCGGTAAAGAGATAGCGTCTGTAAACGATTCTGTGCTTTCAGTTTGCCCAAGATTATTATATCGACAGTCAAAAACTTCCCTCGTTTTGAGAGTACCTATACGTAAATGTCCAGGAGGGCTGCCGCGTGGTGTTTTTATTGAGCGCCGTGAGCAAAACCTATGAGGAGCGCGCCGCGTGATCCCTCATACTACGCAAGGGAGGCGCTTCCGACAGATGGCGACTCCACAACTCCTCGCCGACAATACGGGGAAACAAATTAATTAATCTGAACGGAGTCAGAAAAAAGAAAGCCAGGACACGCCGCACGTGGCTCTCGCGTGTTCTGTCTTGTAGACGAGTCCAAGCCTTTATTATCGATGTGTCCACCGATAAGACGGTAGCTACGCCGATGGGATGCTCTGAGGGAGTGAGGGAGGGGAGGAGGGGGCAGTAATAATTTTTACAACATAGGGCTCTTTAACGTGTACCCAAAGTACGATATGCAAGCGTTCTTTCTTTTGTTTTAAATCTCATGTTAGACCTTTCCCGACAGCGAACAACGTCGTATAACCATCGAGTAAAATACAGGCAGCACGCTCGTGCGACTCCTATACTGAAAGCTGATATGTCTACGCAGGAGAAAAAAAAAAGAAAAAAAGAAAGCAGGCGACCGCAGTATATGGAGCGAACACAGTGCGAGCCTCAGAATGCGTGGCTCGCACCTTTAAAGTACAATAAATAAAATATCGTAAAAGAGAGTGCATGTTTATACGTGGTCGGTTGGTGCTCCCGCGGTTGGGGTAAGCTCTTAAATTTTGGCTCGCCAGCGGAGCGGCGGTGGCGGCTGGCGTAAACAAATGCGCGCGCGGGCCCCCTGTCGAAAACTGCGTAGACTTTTGCGAGGGCGTTTAGAAAAGAAAGAAGAACGAACGAAGGACCGACGGATTTAAAAATATCTTTTTTTACCGCGTCAAGGGTGGCTCTGCAAAGGCAAACACCACGGCCGCCTGGTCCAGCGAGGATCCCGGCACGTAAGACGAACGATGTATGGGAACAACACGGAGAAGCCACTGAGTGGGTTTTCAACGCGGGATTCACTCGAGCGAAAAAATAACGGCATGACGCAGCAAGCTTTTTCGCAAAAGCACGCAGTACAAACGCATCATACTCTTTCTGCAACGGCGCTGGCATACATTTGTTTAGCTATTTTCTCCGCAGTGGTATAAATGTGGGCAAACGCTAAAAAATGAAATTCTGGGTTATCACGTGCCAAAACCACGACTGATTATGAGGTGAGGTAGTTGGAGACTCCAGGTTAGTTTTGACCATCAGGGCTTCTTCGTGAGCGTCTTAGAGAGCGCTTGCTATGTAGACATGAACAATAAAATTTCTCAACTCAGGAAGCGTAATGTACTTCGTAAAAGGCGAAGCACTTTCTTTTTTTTTTTTTTTAGAAATGTGTGGTCAATAAGCTTTTAACCGTCAACATAGGCAAATTCCAGCCCATATTTAACTACGCAAGTCCCAGATGAGTCTCTCCAATATGCAACGTCACTGTCATACAATTGATACTTGGAAAAACGGGAATGTTCCACTTACGGTATTCGAAGTTTGTTTCGGCGGAGCCTTTCCCCTTTTTTCTACGAGATCCCTTAGCGAATTCGCAGAAGTATTTATCGGAAATGAACTGCTGATATGCGCGATAACGTCATTAAGGAGGAACCTCACGCTAACCGTAGGGTGAAAAGAAATACGCTGCAAACCATACATGACCTCCGAGATGTAGTCGGAGGCAAAGTGCCCGCGCACCGACCGATATAGGAGACCATGGATCACGGAGGCCTCAGAACACCTATAGCCAAACGTGGCACAGGCATAGAGTTTCTCACTATAACACCTAGAGGGAAATCTGGCGCCACCGTCTATGGGGGTTTCTTAAGGGGGCACCGTGCCGTCATGGGAATGACGGTATATGTGTCTGCGAGGCTCGCGTTGGCTAGTGTTGTAAGAGGCTCCGTCTAAAACGTGGATATGGCTACACAAATAACGCGTTCTCAAAGTAAAATTTTCATGAAATGTTTCCATTCACGCATATTCCAGCTTTACTCACCTACAATGCATGACGACGGGAAGAAAAGCAAGAACAGATGAGAAACTGTTTCAAAGCGAGCGCGAACCTTGTCGTCTGTCCTCCAACTTTAGCGGCCCGCTGATACTTTTTACGTAACATATAATCATACGCGCAATAACAAGTTCTTATAGTTAAACAAAACATGTTTTTGCGTAATAATAAAACCAAAACAGCTTTTCATGTGCTGTTTTAGTAGAAAATGAATCATTGTGACAGACGGAACGGTGCTAGCCAAGCGCGTCTTCAAGGGGTCCTGTCTCTCCAAGAACGATGCCAATCCGAAGTCACAATATACCGGCATTCCCACGCATACCACAGCGCAGCAGCGCCAGATTTCCCTCTAGGTAATGTAGTGAGAAACTCTATGGGCACAGGTCTTTCTTTTAGTCACATGCGTGTCGCAGGACCTCGCGTCTGGCTCGCGTCGTCACGGGACGCGTTTTCCCGCAGCGTCACGTGGTCACGTGCGTGTTAGGTAAGGTTGCACCGTCGGTTCGGCAGACAATCGCGTTACTCGAACCCGCTTTTGTCCCTGCCGCGACGCGGTCACCTATTGTTGGCAGCCGAACCCTCTACCTTGGGTCCACCGGAAACGCGGCTCTGGTTGTACCTCTCAGCGTGTAGTTAATGCTCGCGCGTTTAACCACGTGGTGTGTACGACTCCGCAATGCATAAAGAGGACGACCGAGAAGAATGTAATTGTTCCATGTAGGAGCTCACGTGACCTGCGCGGACGTCACGTGATATACCATTCGAAACGGGTCTGGACTGCATCAGAGGCGTAAAGTGTGGCATCCCAGAGCATCGCACCCACCATTTCCAACACTACAGAGTTGCTTGGCTATGCTAGTGGCCTGCATGATTATTTGGTTGTTTGCAAATTGGTGGTGACGTTGAGCGCAGCACACACACAGTTAGGAAGGTTCATTTGAAAGAGAACTGACCAATGATAATCAATTTCAACTCAACGAAAAGTCACTGAATAGAAGAAAAAATCAGCAGAGATACAATATTTCCACGATGGCGTTTTGCAAGAGTTCTGTTCACAGTACACGCTTTCTTTCTTTCTTTGTGCGGGACAGTTTCAACATGTTTTCCTATCGTTAGCAATATCAGTTTTTCAGCAATTGACATGAACTTTGTTTGAATTACACGTGATTTCCACAAGACCAATACGGAAGAGATACGCAATTGCTCGGTTACTCGACTGCATACGGAACTTTTCCACTGGGGTATTGCAATCCAAAATGGAGTTACCAAACAGTACTAATCAAGTTGGTTTATAGCTTATCTAAAAATGAATATACGAACTATTCGCCGATGGCTACAAAAAAAAAAAAAAAGAGTTACTTTGTATTTATTTCTTTTCGCGTAGACTCCGCGACCTATGTTCACCAGCTCATGCGGAGCGTATGTGTGGCTGCTGAAGTTTGCCCGAGTTGGGCGCCTCCTAAGCGCAGTTCTGGAGCTGTTTATATGCTTCACTATACGTGCTCGGCGTTCTTTGCTCCGTGCCTTATCTCATTTGCGTGCAGACAAGAGAGGACAGGATTACCCGAGCGCGCCTCGCCAACCTATGCGCACGTACGTTAATGGCCGCCGAACGTATAGTTTCGTAATCGTGACTGATTACCCTTATTAGACGGACGCCGATGCCGTGGCGGCTCCTTCATGCCTGTTCTAGAGGGCTTCGGACTATATAACGCCCTAAAACCCAAACCCCGGATACATGCGTCACCGCGTGAAACACAGTGGTTGAAAACGCCATCACGAGGGCCCCGGCCTCGCGATGAGCAACGACCGGTTGCTTATACTTGCGTGGTAGCTGGCCTGCGTATACATCAAGCGTACGAATGAGGAAACGCTTCCATCGCCAAATTGAGGCATCGTGCCTGTAGTCTTACACCGCGGGCCGTCGGAACTGAACTGCCTCGCAACAAACAACGGCGAAAAGTAAAGAAAACAAAATAACGACGAACTTGATAGCAAGCTTCTCTCTCTCTCTCTCTCTTCACCAATACGCGGTCTGTCGAAGGTCTGTAGACGTTTTTCTCGGTGTCTATAGCCGGCACGTAGACTCAGCGACCTTGCAAACTTAAAACAAAAGAAGCTCTTTTTGTTCTCTCTTTCTCAAAGGAAAGCTCTTTTCGAATTCGGCCACGAGTGAGTGAAATGCACAGATGAAGCACAGATTGTTGCGACAACCGCGACGTCGATACATGGATGGCGCTTCACACTTCAAGGCAGCGCCTACCATCCCCGTAGCTATGAATGATGCCGTATATAGTTCACGTTTCCGGATCGATTATCAGCATGGGTTGTACAACACCGAACTTGCCAAGTTATGGCAACGCTTCGTGCCGGCAGTCTCCTTTACTTGTTCTTGGTATTGCTTGGCGCGGAAGAGTCGGCGAGAATAAAGAAGGCAAAAAATAAAGAAGGCGCGAGGAGGTGATTGGGTGGGGGGGGGGGGGGAGGCGAGGCGAAATAACTGCATAAGTTCGTTACCAACTTCGTAACGGAACTTTGCTCGGAAGTTGGTTACGAACTCCGCAATGAAATCCAGCACTTCTCGCCGAATTGCGTAAAGCAGGAGGAACAGAGGCCATTCATTTTCTTCCCGCCGAGTCTACATGATCTGTTTAACACCGCTTATTTTTCGCATTCCGTCCACGGTCACGAGCGTCGACGCATTTTTGCATAAACGCGTAATAGATGCTCGCTGCAACGCCTGCGACAGTGAGCGCCCCTCGTGCAAGCGGCGGGGAGGTTGGGAGGGGTAGGGGTGGGGGCAGGGAGGAGGACACACGGCGCGGTCCAGACGCGACGACCCGACCCACCCTTCCGGTCCTGCCCTTCCTCGTTCCACTTTGCCTGTTTCACGTCTGCGCGTTTGGCCCCGAAGAAGAAGAAGTAGGCAGACAAACCGGAAGAAGCGTGGCGTCTTTTTTTCTCGACGCAAAAGCGCGCACGCGACGACCTGCCCTTGCACCCCCGTGACGTCGCCTCGCGCAGAGACCGTTCCGTCTTTGCTTCTCCTGCTTCGTAGCCACAAGCCAAGACGAAGCCGATCACGAGAAATAGAAGCGACCAGCGCTCGCTACTGCTACCAATCCGGGCGTGCGTGCCTATAATTCAGCGCGGCAGTGACCGCGAGCGTCTCCCTCCCCCACCCCCTCTTTCTCTCTCTACTTCGGACAACTCGTTACTTCCAGACATGTTCTCCTTCTCCTTCATAGCGGGTGCTCGCGACGGGCCATCAGTGCATCTGCATGCGAAATTGAGGGAGGTGGAAGGGAAGTCAGAGAATCGGTGGGCTAACACGAGAGGAGAGAGGGAAAAGACCGGCTGTCTGTACGCGGGCTTGAGAAGCCTTAAAAGAAGCCAATGTCGGGCCTGCGGCCCGGGCCTGAGGAAACAAAAGACAGGCGCAATGAGAGGTGGACAGCAGAGCGGGGCCGGGCGCTTTCGAGGGATGGACATTTTCGCGTCGGGGATCGCAGCTCGCCCGGGCACGCATGGCTGACTGCTGCCTCCTCTTCCTCCGCTGAGCTTCGAGTGAGTGAAGCGGCGCCGCTTTTCGACGCTGCTCTGTGTCTCTGCGTGTTTGTGTACACGTGTGTATATATATGCTCCTCACTTGGCCCCATGGAAACAAAGTTGCGGCTACGCGTGAACCAAAAAAATAAAAGGAAAACGTAGAGGAAAGGGGGCAGGTAGGATGAGAAAACAAGAAACAAGCCAGAGAGGGAGACGTAGAATGGAGAGGAGGAAAGCGGAGGAGGAGGCGGAGGGTTGATTGGTCTCCCGGAGGCAATGGCAACAAAGCCTGACACAACGAGCAAGCAAACAGATGCATGCGAAAAGAAGGAGCGCGTCCGAGTCGGTGGTCACGCGAACTGAACCAGAAGAGGAGGGGGAGATTGTTGTTGAAGGGCGGAGAGTCCAGGGGGCGGTAAGAAGGGGGGGAGTGAGGATGATGGTCTGCGAACCGCGAAGTTCGATGACCGCTGCCAGGCTTAACACACCGCCCCCCACCACCCCCTGGTTCGCCCCCCTCCCTTTTCCTCTGACGCTACTGCGTCCCCGTCACACAACATGGCGACTGCGCGTCTCTTTGAGAGAAAGGGAAAGAAAGGCTGTTGAGCTGCTGAAAGTGGATGTGGAGGAGGGAAGGGCTAGTGCGATAGTCCGGACGAGAGGATGTCGTCATCGTCGTTTCAATATTTTCGTTATTCCTTTGTTCTTGTTTGCTTTTTTTTTTCCTTCACTTGATTTCTCTTTTGGCGAAGCGTCCGCTACCCGCAGCGGAAGCAGTTGACGATCGTCGTCCCCCACTTCTTCAGCGGAGGTTCGTGTGCTGACCACTGGTCTAGCGTCGCTGTACTCGGGAACAACTGCACAGGCAGCGGAAAGACTTCGGCAATCTTGACTCGGAACTTTCGACATTACCTAATGGCTACGAGAAGAGACGACATCGGTGTCAAGAAGCACTTACTAAGGGCACCGGCTCATTATTACTAACGCACGGCGTGCGTCATCACACAAGCACACGCAAATACACAGGCCGTGGGCATTAGATCGGTCAATAGAGCCACGTGGAAGCGCCACAGCTAGTGACGCAACCGACCCACCTGAGCCAACCTAATGAAAGTGCCCGTTCTTACGATATACGCCTCTTTCTCCGCCCATCTTCTATTCTTTTTGTTCCTCACGAAGAGGGGCGTTAGCATTCATATGTCTTTTGTACCGGATCTCTCCCACCGTTCGGTATTCAATCAAACCGAACACAGAGGAGGGAAACGCGGTTCAGGGCACCTGTCCTTTTGTCTTCGAGTCAATTGTAGCGCTGTGAAAAACCCGGACGGAAAAAGAAAGAAAAAAGTAAAAGAAAGGAAGAAGGTTCAACCCGGGGACCTCCTGCATATAAGTGGGGCGACGCTCGCTGTTTAAAAACCTTTTCACTGTCGCCACCTGTTGGAAGTGCGTGAAAGCTGCACGCACTACCGAATCAGGCAAATGATAAGTAGCGCGAGAAGGGACCACTTTCCCTCCCGCTTGAAGCTCGAGAATCGCATACAGCGACGCATTCGCCAATAAAATCAGTAAATTTAAGACACTTACTCGCATGCAGTTGTTACGTGCTCTGTCAGTAAAGGTATCGACAAATAAAAGTGGGAAGATATGCTGAATATTTCTGGCACGCGTGCGCGTGCGCAAATTGAGCAACGTTTCTGATCTCGTTAGTTCGAAACGCCCTGCAAAGTGGGTGCTCATCGTAACTTCAGCTACTGCAACGACCTTAAATACTCCGTCCCGCCATGTCGTGCAGTGAGGGCAGAGCTATGCGGGTCGCTTCAGCCGATCCGGGAACGAGAACCAGAAGAAGGACTCATTCCTATTTCCGCACACTAATCCCTTCGTGCGGTGACGCCAGTTGTACGGAAGCATCACGGGTAGATTACCAGCGCCCAGTTAATTAAACAGATTAAGCAGGAAAAGTGGAAGAGCCCTTCGGCTTTTGTTCCTCTGAGGCTGGGGAAGATCTATAGCTGCACGGATGTGCTGGTCCACACGTCACGAAATAGGCATATTCGTCGCAAAGTAGTCAGAGGCTTTCTTTCTTTCTTTCTTTCTTTCTTACGCGTTGCAATGGAGCGCACGAATTCTGTCGCATTCCCGAAACCGAGACGAACCGCGCGCAGCTACGCGCCATAAAGCGATTTCTCGCGCATTACGGGTCCGCGCACTCGGAAAAACCCCCGAAAGAAACAGAACGCAGCGGTGATGCATGCGCGGCCAGGGTCAGTGTACACACAACAAACACACCGCAGCACGGTAGCGGTCTGCGAGAGGCGCGCGGTGGTCGTTTTGTACGCACAGGACATTAGCTTATATGGCGGCGCCACTGGACGTTCTCCCGCACACGCACGCACGCTAGGAGGCGCACCTGCAGCATCAGGATCCGCGCCCGGAGAAAGGACGCGAGTCATGGCCTGCTCTTCTGGCGGGCGGCGTCTCGACTAATGGACCCCTTTTTTTCCTTCCTGCACCTGCGCACACGCGAGTTCTAAATTGCGTCCCGTGCACCCCTCCACTTCGGCGTCGGTGGGAGGGGACGGCCAGCGGCCCCCCCCCCCCTCTTTCAGCGGCGTCCGAGTCGCCCCCTTCCGTCGGATGCGAATGCGCTTGCACACGCACTGCCGCTGCAGAGCGCAGCGACCGACCGGCGGACCACAAACGGCTGGACGCTCCGGGTCCCGGCCGAGAGCTGTACCGTGATATTCCCCGTATGACACGTTCACACGTGCGCGGTATGCGTTTTCGTTGTGTGTGTGTGAGAGAGAGAGAGAACTTAAAATCAGGCACGTTTACCGACGTAGCAGTACTCGCCTACATGCTATTCTACAAGGAAGAGGGAAGAGAAAGGAAGAGGCTTTTTGTTGTAACTTTCACTTGAACGTAAAATGAGTGGTCGCAGCTACCATAAGCCGCAACAATATCAGGTAGGAAATAGCTTTTCTTTTAAGTTCTGGCTTACGGAGTTTGCTTCTCATGTATTCGAGCACTAATGATTTAGGCATTTTCCTGACTTCTTTATTTCCTTTTTCCCTTTTCACATTATAAGCAGATAAGTTGCTTCCGCGTTCCCACCTTTTTGGGATCCTGCCATTCCATTTCAGAACAAGTTTTCGAAATAGCCACCTAGAGAGAATACCGTAGAAAGAAAAACGGTGCAACGACGTCATAGCGTACTTGGACGGGGTAAACAGCGCGTTAGACGAGCACACGTGAAACGACGACAACACAGGCGCCGACTAACAACCTGCGTTGTCGCTCCTTAACACGTCCTCGTCTAAAGCGCTGTTTACCCCCTCCAAAAATACGAGACACCCCAACTGGCTCAACGTCAATCCCTCATGTCACAGCGCATGCGCAGATCCCGAACTCTGCTGGCCAGTGCATCCTTGCGCACGACCAATATCGCTGACTAACCCTACTGGTCTGTTATTTCCAAAAAAAAACTCCGCTCTTCCGTTCTAGTTCGCATGTTATACGCGGCCATTTACGGTAACTCGACTACACTGCCAGCTCTCACTCCCCCCGCTGCGAGGGTGGGCTTTCCTGCGACGCGCCGCCATTGTGCGCGTAATTCGCGCCGAGGTCGTTGACGCCGCGCACCGACAGACACCGTGTGTCGCCCACAGCAGTGCCGGCTGGCCACGCGTTTGCGTCCCGTCTCTGGCTCTGCTGTGCGCGCGCGACTGCTGCACTACGCGTGTTCTGGCGGTGCTTGCGTCTGTCTCCCGCACTTGCGCGCAGTGCTCACGTATGTATAATGGCGCCTGCAGCGACTGTGAGAGACGCTGCCGGGTGCGCACGCTTCGTAGCGCAAACGTGTAGTTAGGTGCGTCACGCAGCTGCACCCGTGCGCAGTGTGTCGTAACGGAGGAATCGGACACCGGGAAACTGCGGCGCGTCGAATGTTGAGCCCCCGAACTTCTGCCGTTTCCCGCGAAGTGTGTACATGTACACGGCGCCTAACCCTCAAAGGGGCAACGAGAGTTGAAGAAAAAACGTACCGGCCGGTGTTGTGTGAGAATTTTTTGTCTCCCGTCCGTTTCTATTCCCTTCTCGTTATTCACCAAAAGAGTTTGCCAAGAAACAGTCGTCTGGTTCCGACTATCTCCTATCAAAATTCACGACTTCACGGAGATACAGCACGAAAACTCGAAGGCGTCGTCGTACGACCTATTCAGCCCCTCTACCCCCCCCCCCCCTTCTTTTATTTTCTTTCTTTCTTTAACGCTTTTGTGTCTTTTATAACTTATCAAGTTTTCCGGCGCGGTAAAAAACAAATTTTTCGATCCAGCTTAGCTTAATATTAAAATTAAGTTGTCGGCTTTAACGTTCTGAAGCTGCACTATGAGTTAAGGACGTCGCATGCAGTGGAGCGCCTTCCAATTAATTCTGGGTGTTAATTCTGGGTGTTAGCTACGCCTCACAGTTCGTTTTGCTAGGCAGCTTCTAGAGGGCCCGTTTCACTTCATTCCTGCACGCCTTTTGCACGGCTCATCGTGCAATCTTACTTTCTTTCTTTTTTTTTTAAACCCAACACACGTAGAACTCCCAACCCGTCTCGACACAGCGTATCGCAGATGCCTAACCTGGCGGCTCCGCACAAAGCCTGCCCGGTCATATATATATATATATATATATATATATATATATATATATATATATATATATATATATATATATACACAACGCTGCTAGAGAGATAAAGAGGTAGGGAGGGCAGGCAGAAAGCGAGCCTGCCGGGCACGAAGCAAACGAGAAGCCAACCAGTTAGCGATGCCCCCCCCCTCCCCCCCTCCTGTCCGAGACTGCTTCCGTGTATATATATACATATACATACGGTACCAGACGCACGCGAATCGATGTGCGCACGTTCGATTAGCTCCGTTGAGCTGCCAGGTCCCGCCGCAGCGCGGGTTCACCGAGCATCGGTCGTAATTTATCGGCTGGAGACGACCGGCAGTCTTTTCTCGCCGCACGAGAGCGCGCTGCGCGGGGAATCGGTTCTCAACGCGACGCGAGTTCCCGTTCGCTTCGAAGTCTAATTCGTGCGCGTCCCTAATGATGTCGCGTCGACGAGCAAGGAGAAGCAAACGAGAGAGAGAGAGAGAAAAGAAGCGTGTTCGATTTGCATCGTGTCCACTGCGGCCGCTGATAATGCGTGGATGAACCCGATCAATGTCTTAGTAAGAGTACGAGATGAGAATACGCGTGAAAAAGATAGAACGATATTTTCAAAACAATAAAAAAAAAGAGAGAGAGAGTAAAGATGAGCATCCCTCGGCGTTCTTCTCGCGTGGCCCCGATAGCCAGGGCTAGTCACGAGACCGCGTGATCGGCTTCTGTAGCGGTGGCGCAACTGAAAGCGCTGCCCCGAAACCAACCGCTGTTCTTTTAATTTATTCTTTTTTTTACTCCTGTTGTTGCCGGCCTCCCTTCATTGTGTTCGTTCTCGTCTTCTAAAGCATTCCACCGTCAGCGGGAACTGTGGCTTTTCTGCAAAGCACCGCGTCGCGCTCGGAGAGCCCGACGCTCAGGGGCGGTCACTGACAAGATGAGCCACGAAGCCACGGCTTGTGGTAACGCCTTCGATCACCACATGGACGGACGAAAATGGCGTTTGAGTTGTTCTAAGGTAGCCATTTGAAGCATCATACTGAGCGTGTGGTAGTCCGACAGTGCAGTGTGTTGCGGTTCAGTAATGAATGCGGAGAAGCTTGCGCTTCTAGAGTTCCCGCCCGAAAAACGTTAGGAAGTAAATCAACAGCACAGGTTCGAACGACTTTATAACAGAGTTCTTGGGCCCTGCGAAATCATTCGCTATACTGGTCACATTGTTGTAAAGGTCACGCACCGCCCAGCTCACAACAGAACGGGAACACAATTACTCCTTCGTTATACAGGTCATTTCGTTGTAAAGACGTTCGTTGCAGAGGCGATCGACTGTATTCGGTTGGTCGTCTTGGAGAGCTCTGGCAGCGTTATAAGAAATAGCAATGATCAGCTTTCGAAAGCTGTATTACAGGAATAAAGCGAGTCTAGTAGCGATTACCCGCAGCTGCATCATCGTCGTTGGAGCTCGCTTACGTTCGCAGTAAACCAACGATCAGTTGCCATCTCGCGGCACCTTTGAATAGTAAGGCGCCAGAAGTGCTCCATAACGACCCATCCGTATACGCGCACCATTAGTTAAAAACGCTAATCTCATGAAACGACTCGCGCAACGGTTTTTGGCTGAAGGAAGGGGGGGGGGGTCTCAGCAGCGCTCTAGCAAGAGGCAGAGAGCGCGGCGATAACGAGGTGGCGGCGCGCAGAGACCACTTCTGGGAAGCTAACGGCGAAGGAGAAAAAAAGAAACGAGGAAAAGAGTCTCAAGAGCCAGAAGACGAAGCAGAAGTCGGCACCGAAAAGAGATTACTGACCCATGACAAATTGGAGCCACCGCGCGACCGAACGCACCCGTCTTGGGCGCGGCCTACCTTCTGCGAACGTTGGCGCGCGGTCGGGAATGCGACCGCCACGCCAACACGCGGTCGCCGAGTGCGAAGGTGCCGGCAATGGCGCTCACAGCACGGAAGAGCCGGAAGAGGAAAGGAAGACGGCTGCATCTCGTCGCTAGCGGGATTGGTAATACTCCCAAGGGCCAGGCCAACGCACACACACCCTGCTGGTAGAGCTGTGAGGGTCTAGTTTCGAGGTATTGCGTTTTTACTTGGTTACTTGGATGGTTTTGTCTTCTACGCCGTCTCTTCTCGCCCGATCTGACGGTTCCTATAATCCATTAGGGAAAAAAATGGAAGTGCGTGTAGATCAGTCTTGGACCATCGCATCGCCTCGTGCGTTGCCTGGGCTAGCTGAGTGAAACGGAGACGAAGGCGAAGCTCGTAATTCTCCAGTAATGAAATAGGCTATACCGGCCTCGGTTGGCAGCGCAGCGGGATGACCCCGGTGCCCATTATTGCCGAGATTTCGCGCGTTTCTACGCGCGCGTGGCTTGTGCATGTTTGTGCATGTGTGTGCAGTACCAGTGCGTGTAGGCGCTTAAAAACTTTGCGCCGAAATGGGTGTTACGCCACGCGCCCCATCACGTGCAAGGGTCGGGCTTGTTGGCTCACTATTACAGAGGGGGAAAAAACAGCGCTATACCTGACGGGACGGCGAAATGTCTGTGTCCTCCCTCTTGTAGCGGCACGTCAAGTAGTACCTAATTTTCTTTTGCAATTTTTTTAACCATGCGTGCCCGTTATTGGCAAGTTCTCTTCAGAATGGTTGCAGTAAAAGTACGTAACACTTACGCGCCCAGAAAAAGAGAGAGAGAGAAGCGAGTGCCAGTGGCACTTGCGCAACCTTCGACCTGCATGTTCGCATAACTTGCAAATCACTTGTGGAACGCTTAGACAAATGATGCCGGCTAAGCATTGAACGGAGTGTGCACACGGGCTTGCTAAGCAAAGGTGTGTACTGTGCCGTGAGAAAAGGTACACGGAGCACAGGCTCGCCGAAAAAAAAAATTAATTTATTTGTAAATCATAAGCACAAACTAAAATTGACCAGTGTACTGGAAGTTCTAGTGCAAAGTTGGCAACTGCGGCCCTCAGTTTCAAGTTACTTTCATGGGCGGAAATCAAAACTGGCTTTAGATAGATAGATAGATAGATAGATAGATAGATAGATAGATAGATAGATAGATAGATAGATAGATAGATAGATAGATAGATAGATAGATAGATAGATAGATAGATAGATAGATAGATATCCAGCGTAGGTAAGACACACATCTTCGAGGAATCCTTTGCGGCATTCAGCGATACCGAGAAACGTGTAAGACCCGAGTTGCCCCACTCCTCTTTTCCACAACATAAGTTTGGGAGGAGCGCCACCTGGTAGCACCTTTGTCAAACACCTTGAAGTAAGACCGTCAGTCTTCGCACCACGCCCACGCGCTTCTTCTTTGGCAAACTCGCTTTTTTTATTGTTTCGTTTCCTTTTTATTTAATTTTTGGAGGGTTCACTCGCGCGGACGCGGTGGCGGCCCTAGGTCCTTTCCTCGGAGAAACTGGACGCGTTTCACGCCACGGGAGTCTGTCCTCGCGCGCTTTCCAGCTTGTTTAACAATAACGGCTGGCACCGCCCAGCCGGGATTGCGGAACGAGAACTCGGGATGGTAACGGCAGCAATCAAGCAAACAAACAGAGCCAGCTATCCTATACACTCTTCTCAGACAAACACTAAAATAAAGAAAAACGGCCGAATAGACAAAAGAGAAGCAGAGTGAACGTGTATAGCGAACCGTCGAGTGAGCGAAATCGATTACAGCGAAAAGGCGCGTTGCCGCGTTCGCAGACCAGCGCGGACTCGCGTCCCAAGCAATTTACGGCTGACCCGCTCGAGCAACGAGCCACCGCAAGCCACGGGCGTCTTCTTGCCTTGAGAAGCGTGGAGACGGGCTCTCTCTCTCTCTCTCTCTCTCTCTCTCTCTGTTTCCTCCTTTATTTTTCCCCCCCGAGGAATGAAGAAACGCCTACTTGTGTAGCTCGCCTACACACGAGCCCAAGCGAGGAGAGATTGGCCTTTGAAGTGTACGGCTGTGTCTTACACCCTCCCCCGTATACGCGGAGAGTCCAGCGAACCAAGCGCACAGCGGGGCCATTAACTTCCCTCCAGGTGTTAGATTAGGACGTAACTAAGGACCGATAACGAGTTTTGGAAAATGGAACAGTAAAAAATACACAAAAAAGGAACGTCTCTCCGCGGCAAAGGGGATTCGACGATATCCATCATGCATGCGCGCGAAGTGCGCCAGGGTAAACTTAACCGAGCAGTTCTCTCAACCGGTGTTAAAATATATACTCGCGTCTGCAGCATTTTTCAGCCTACGAGGCGTGGCACCGACGTCCCCGACAGTATAGTCGAAGGTTTCCACGCAAGTGCGCCCAATGCCAAGACAGGAGTGAAAATAAAGGTCCGAGTCAATACCACGAGACAACGAGGCTTTTGTTGGGACATATCTGTCGTTTCTAGAGAGCGAAATGAACACATGCAGAGCACGACGGGCTATGCGAGAACGATAGCCTGTACACCTTAGGGGTTAGCTGGATAAACTTCTGAAATACCTAAGTGCATACCTAAGTGCATACCTAAGTACATACATACATACATACATACATACATACATACATACATACATACATACGTACATGAAGCCCCTCTTTGCTCGTAGGGATAACTTAAGCAACGCGTGCAATTAAAATACCACTTGCAGAGACTTTACATCCTGCATTCTAACGAGGGGGGTCGCTATATGGAACCCTGGTATAATTCCGATAACCAGAGCAATCCATCAAGGAGCACAGGAATGTTAGCACATGGGCGCCTCTAAAATCATTAAAATTCCTTCTAAGCGCAGCCGTCGCCAAGTATAGAACGCGAGACCAGAGACGCTTAAACGCAGATAAACGCTCCGCTAACGGTCAATGCCCCCGAACCGCAGTGACTCCACGCGGAGAAGTGACACTTCCTTCAAATCCACGTCAACATCGTCCATCTCCGCGAAGGCGCCCACAACGACAAGACGCGCAAAGAAAAAAAAAAAGAAAGAAAGAAAGAAGCTCCGCGGTTTTACGCTGAACAGCTCAACACGAACCCTCTTGCGTATGCAACGCACTGCAGCTACCAACCGCACGTTAGTCTCGGTCACGGGCCATTCGCAACGCCTCTGCCGACCGCGGTGTGACGTTCCTCCATTCAAGTTTCCTGATTAATGCCGGCCTTAATGAACTTCGAACCACCGGGCGTACATCACGTCGGCGTGCAGCCTCTTCGCAATGCACACACTAAAGCGCGCGCGCGCGCGCTCGATTTTCTTCACGCCTGTAGACACGCCGCTACGTGGCGCTACCAACGCGTGTTGCGCTCGCCTCCCATGCAGCCACCAAAGACGCCAGCTTTCTTCTTATCGCGCTCGCGTGCAGCAAAAGCGGCGGCGTAACAAAATTAAGCGCGGCAGGCGGAATTTTTTTGTTTTGTTTTTTGTTTGTTTTCGGATGGGCTCCTATATAAGAACGCAGCGTAGCGAAGTTGAGAAGCCAGCCCTTGAGACCGTCGCCTTATTATAGGGGTTGTGCGCTAATTACGGAAGGCTGCTGCTGCTGCTTTCTGCTGCGGGAGAGTTCGTTATCACGATGAGGGCGATCAATTAAGAGAACCGCAGTGCGTTAGAGACGGAGCATGAGCATAATGCAGCAGAGCTGATGACGATTATTTTTTCTCCCCCGATTACACGGATGAAGCCCGGAGGTTTGGAGAGAAGGATGCCGATTATAGCGATTCGTCACTCCTTGCTTACTTTATTTTTTCCTCTTTTACTGTGCGACCTCGCATACCCTGACATGTGTTCAGTAACCATCAGGAAGACGCACCTTTAAGTGAAGCGCTTTGGTGTTAAATGTGCCTTTTTGTGTGACCCTTTATTAGACGTATTCCAGCAGCGTTTAATATGTCTCTAGACACAGTATATATAGCCATTTGACTGCGTTAATTATCCTCACCCTTCTAGTACAACTGCGCCACAGGCATTCTTCCTTGTACATATGCACGGTATATTCTTTATTTTTTATACATAAACCGAAATCCGCCAACAGTTTAAGGTCTAAAATCTAGAGTTTCAATGTTAAGCTCAAGCCGCAATTTCTCTATATTGGAGGCAGCCTAGAGAATATTCAACAGACAGATGTCAGACTGTAAAGGCGCCTAGCGACTTTCTATAAGTTGGTGAAATAGAATTTTGTAAGCGTTGAGTAAAATAACTTAAAAAAAAAAAAACTACCAGGAGTATTCGAGTACCGCGTCAGTGGCGAGCAATTTATATTTGGCACTACAGCAAGACACGTGGTTTTCAAGCACTTATATAAACGGATAACCAACAGCGCTTCATGCGACGGGGTCGGGCATTTCCGGCAACAGTTGCGAGTGCGTTAAGAACAAGCACGCGCGTTATACTGAGCTCGAGGATTTCGCGGTTCGACGAGGCCGTCGATGTCGAGATCTAACCTACGGGGCGTGAAATGAAAATCGCGTGCGTCGTAACGCTCACCGACACATACACAAGAGAAGCACGACACATAATCCTAATCTCCCCACTGGCCTCTTTTCTGCCAGCAAATTGCTCTGCAAACAAAATGTATTGTAACGATGGAAGCGTACACTGATGAAAGTCGGCAGTTCCCCCCCCCCCTCCCCATCGATCATTCTTGCAAAACTTCAGACAAACGCTGCCCGATTTCGCCGTTCGATTAGGACGTCGTAAATCATGCGAGTCTTGTCTTTCCGGTCTAAACCCCATTCGTCTCATGCCATTAAACGAGCCGCTGTCTCTGCACCGAATGAGGCGACGGGGCTTGGGTCAACACGTCCCAAACTAAGAACAAACACCGGGACGCTCGATCGAGCTCGTGCACATTCCTCGTGCGAGTGGATGCGTGTTCCGGAGGCGAGCTTTCCCATTCGACGACGGCGTAATTGTTTCGGCATAACGAACGACGCAAACGCGGCATCGTCTTGTGACCCGGCAAATGAGCCGAGACGAGACGAGCCACAAGCGGCGGCCGAGCCACTCTATGGCCAAACCAGAGAAAGAAGAAAGAAATGGGTCCGCGAATCAAGGCGGCGCGTTGATGTAAGTGGAACGTAATTATTTCTGACCGGCTGTAATGGGGAATTGCGCGAGCGACGATGGCTGCGCGTGTGTTCCCTGCATTGACGAAGAAAGGAAAAGCGCCGCTAAAGAAAGTCGCCGAGGACGAATAAAACACGTTAAAAGAAAAAAGAGAGAGCGCGAAAGACGGGTCGCGTAACAGCGGTTGGGAGAAACGGGGGAGGGGGTCACCGCATTCCTCCACCGCCAACATTTTTTGCGTCGGTCACACGTGTTCCCCAGCTCCGTCGGGCAACTGCGAGACCGTGGGAAAAAAATATAGAAGCGGCCCCCCGGCAGCGAACTGTAGCACCTCGAAACTTCAAATATATAACGCATGCCTCTCCCCAGTCCCCCCCCCCCCCGAGAATATCTCCCCCCTCCCTCCTTAGCCCCACTCCCCCCGCCCGACCAATTCGTCTTGCCTTACGAGAGACGCTTCGCTCCACCACGGGCTGCACTCTCGCTTTTCATTTGCTATCGGAAAGCTGTTTCTTACGGGTGTTTTTATCGTGGCATTGTTATTTCATTCCACTACTTTTTTTTTTCTTTTTTTTTACGCGGAGTGTTTCTAACGGGCCAGTTTCGTCGTTTAGTTTTCTTTTTCTTTCCCTCTCTTCTTTTCGCTGATGGATACGTCTTCTTAGCAGCGCGATTTGCAGCGTTGTTTCTTTCTCCTTCTTTTTGCACTGTCTTTACGCGCTCCACTTCCCAATCGCCCTTCGGATCTTTCTCTAGAGATCTGTCTTTCTCTCTGTCAGCACGGAAAGGCTGCAGCCTGCAATGGTGCACCATCAAATCAGGACGTGAACACATTCATTGGCAGCGAATTAGGAGAATTGTAACAAAAATAAAACGAAAAAAGTTTGTAAAAGTTTTAACAAATGTTTAAAAAACAGACAGAAACTTGAAAGTTCATTTGTTTTCGGTACTGTTGAGTGCCCAACTCTCTGTTCCTCCCTCGGCACATGTGGTAGGTCTGAACTATTGGTAGGTCTGAACTATCCATTCTGTATAAAGGTGTACATGGTCACTCAAACAAAGAGAGAGAGAGAGTGAACTTTAATGAGAAGCAGCAGTTTAGTCGGCTGGGCCTAAGCCTCCCACGATGGGACGTCGAGGTCTTGCCTCTTCGCAGCTTCGTAGGCCTGCTTGGGTAGCCCAGAGTTGGTCGTCGAGTTGGGAGCTGCGCAGGGCGGCGGGCCATCTCGACGAGAGGGTCACGGGATTAGAATCTGGGTAATGATGTTTGCACTCCCTTAGCATGTGGGGGTGCGTTGCTGATTGAGTTTTACAGATCATATGCCCCGGCATCTGCCCAAGCCACACTCAAAGATTTTTTTTTTCAATCACTCATGTGTCAACGTGTCACCTCCCCCCCCCCCCCCCTCGTCCCCCGTGTATTGCCCACTGTCTTATAGGGTGCTCGCTGCAATAATTGTCTGCCAACGCGAGCAGCGCACATCCTTCAGCTTGGCGATGCAGCGCGATGGTGGCACGTACATCCTCACGGGGACGTCGATGGTGACGCCAGCATACCCACGAGAGAGCCAGCAGCCTTACGTGAGCCGACGCCCGCCCTTTCGCCGGTCATTTTACAAATTATCGGCTCGCGTGCGCCGATCCGTCACACGGAGAGGCTGTGGAAGAGAGGCGCCCGAGCAGCGCCCCGATAAAGCGACTCTGCCAGCGGGAAACGCACCAGATCTCGCGATCATGATGACGCCCGGCAACTGAGCTGGGCTTCTCGTACCTCGGCAAGTGCGAATCACCGCGTCCCGCTTCCTCCGTGGGGACCACAAACAGACGAACGAAAAAAGTGCAGCACAACTGAGGTTGGAAGGGGAGAAAAAATAAGGAAAGGCAAATACAGACACGCCCCCCCCCCCCCCCCCCGCCGTTCTCCGGGAGTATATGGTTGGGCTCGCGAGGGTGGCGACAAAAGAAGCCGAAGGCATAGGAGATATCAGCGGGGCACTGCGGAATGTTAAAGGCTCTATTCCAGGTGCGCGCGGTCCTTCGAAGCAGCTTCAAACAGAACTCGAAGTGAGAAAGGAAGGGAGGAAGGGTGGGGGGTTCGAGGTGAAGGAGCAGCGTAACAGAGCGTTGAGGTATGAAAAGAAAACACGAAACGGGCATGAAACGAACGAAAGAGAGCGGCGACGCTGTATGGGGCATCAAGGGTAGAATGTGCCAGCCGCTTTCCGCGAATCGAAGAACAGTCCATCACTCCGCTGCCATCTCGCGGGGAGGGTGGCACAGGGGGGTGGTGTCGCCGCTCGGACGGCGGAAAATGGGAATCCGGAGGAGGGGTCGGCTACCCCCGGTTGAAGGCAGCGGCGAAGGAAGGTGGGCCAGCATGGCGCAGTGCTCGCTCGCCCAGGGGGCAAGGTCGCTTCGCAGCTTCCCCTTCCTCCATTAAGTGGAAGCGTGAGGGAAGCAGGCAGCCCTGCTTAGTTAACGACGAGTCTGGACTCCGGACAGGGGCGCGGTGACTACAGATGCCGACGTCCTGAATGACGCCGCAGAACGTTCCCTATCGCCTCTTAATGTGCAGCACAGATACCGTCTGCCTCCCCCTTCCCAACGCCTCCTTTTCTCTTTCTTTCTTTGGTGCATGGCGCAAGTGCAGGTTCTTGCGCTCCTTACTTGAGCTATTTGTCGTTGCTCATCTTCTCTCTCTCTCTCTCTCTCTCTCTCTCTGCATCACTGCCAAAACACGCTCCGGACACCAAGCCTGCCGAAAAAGAAGCGCGCGAAGATCGACGCTCGTCACGCCATCTGGTGCGACGCGCTTCGCCCCATTCTGCGATGCCCTTCGGTATCTGCGGTGGATGCGATCATTACGCGGCAGCGAGCTGCGAACACCCGTGCTTTCCTCGGTGCACCTTCGTGCGGGCGCTAGCGCGGTTTCGATGTGCATTTTTCGGTCACTGGAGCGAGGAACTAACAGCGCGTGTCGCTTTGATCACTGTGGTTTGAGAGTACTACGCGCACTCGAAGGTACAACAAAGGCGCAGCCATGCCGAACAGAAGGGTGCAACGATGAGCTATGTTTACACTCGAGGATCCGCCCCACCCCCCTACACCCCCGATCCTCCGCCGTGTGTATCAATGCGGAAGAAAGTAATAAATTCTGGCAATAAAGCGTGGAGGCCGGGGAACTACACACACACGCACACACGTGTACACTGAGTCGAAGGTGACACAGAAGGTATCTGCATCCTCGATATGTTGCCGGTCGTGTGTGAAGTTTCGAGGAAAAAAGAAAAGAAGGGAGCAGCCGCCAGCGAGAGATTAGCCTACTTTTTCAGCAGGCCGCGAACTTGGAAAGCGATCTCGGCATTATCGATGCCAGCGTTCAGTGACACGCTCGGACTCCCATGCCGCGGGAGGTCACTTACTATCAAAAGTGCCCGCGCTGTCATTTCTTAATGCGCTGGAAGCGTGCCCTAGAAAAGCATCGCCCAGTATAACCCAGTAAGGCTAAGCTACCTGAACTAAACTTGGGTGTGCGATCTATGTTCGCGCATATATTTAAATTTCTTTTGTTTTTTTCAGTCGCTTTCCGTCTTTTTTTTGTATGTAGCCTAGTCTTATTAGGTATTCTCAAAAGACTGACTTTACCGCATATGCATAAACGAATTCGAGCAATCGCAAGTAACGAAAGAAGGTGGACAAGGCAGGGCTAGACCGTTGTGGCGTAGTGTTGCGTACTCCAGGGTAGCGTACCGTACTGCTGCCGAGAAGTAGCGACGCCTGCCTATCGAAGCTCGACCGACATTACTTATTGGGTAGCGTGGCGTTGTCGGCGAGCTGCAGGCATCCGGTAGATCATGGCGACCAAGCAGGGGCGAGACGATTTGCTAGTACGAAACTTGCACGGTTTATTCAAAGGTAGTTGAAAGAAAATAAGAAAAGCATGAAGTATGAAGTATCAAGTCTGAAGTCTCAAGTATGAAGTCTCCCAAAGTACATTTCGGAGCCCCTTGAATAGGCTCTCTACAAGTTGTGGGCGGGATCTTGCTTCCGCCGAATGACACGTGACAGGCACGGAGAGAGGGCCTCCGTGGGCTCCGGCTCAGAGGGGGGGAAGGGGATGAGGTAAGCACACACGATGCCATGACCATGAGAGGAGGGGAAGAGGTCGCCCGTGGGCTCCGACTCAGGAGTTAGGGTGAATGACCTCTCCGGCGCCTGTGGGCTCCGGCTCAGGCGGTAGGGTGAATGACATATATAATAATAATATAATATTTGGGGTTTTACGTGCCAAAACCACTTTCTGATTCTGAGGCACGCCGTAGTGGAGGACTCCGGAAATTTTGACCACCTGGGGTTCTTTAACGTGCATCTAAATCTAAGCACACGGGTGTTTTCGCATTTCGCCCCCATCGAAATGCGGCCGCCGTGGCCGGGATTCGATCCCGCGACCTCGTGCTCAGCAGCCTAACACCATAGCCACTGAGCAACCACGGCGGGTAGGGTGAATGACGTCTCGCCACGTGGTGTCAGACGCCAACCTTTACAGTAGCATGGATGTGGAACGAAACCTACAACGAGGGTTCTAAACATGCATAACTGCCGAAAACGAGCAGAAAGGAACGCTGTTGGACAAGGGAGAATAGCAGAACAGTACAAGCGGGAAGAAGTGAAAATCAGCGCTTATTCGTGATTATAGCAAAAAAGCTCCGCATGTGCTGCATATATGCTGCACTGGTAAGATGTCTTTATTTATTTATTATGACCTTCCAGTAATGCCCAATTTTCACGCCCTTACGCTTTTCAGACGCGCCATGTTGGCTCCGCTCGTCGGTGAGCTGCAGTTAAATAAGTCGATCTACAATTTTCAGAGTAGTGTCGATTCAGCTTGCTTCCATCAGTGAGAGCGATATCCCTTCGAAGTCGACATGGAATGAATAGTAACTCCATAGTTAATTTGTTTGTTTGTTCTGCACTAGGGTGAGCGGGGAGGGGTCTCTCTTCCACCTGACGTAGTAAAGCGACACACGTGGAATGCTTTTCGTGCACCAGCCAGACGACAAGTGGCTAACGTGGCGTCATCGAAAGCTACTCTTCGGCGCCATCCGCTACAAGCGGCATTTCCGATTGCTGAATGGCTGCCGTTTGCAACGTGAACTTGCTCGAGAATAGCTGGCAGCCGAAATAGCCCACTCGTCGAAATCCGCGCACAATGGGGGGGGGGGGGGGCGCGGCAAAGGCCTCGCGACGCGCACGTGTTCTGTATCGACATCGGCGAAGACGATCGTACGGCGGACGCAACCAATCTTCGGTACCCGCGGCTACGACAGCCGGCATTTCTGAATGACTCGTCGTTTACTATACGCGAACGTGGCAGGGAAATGCAGGTGGCAGCCGAAATAGCCCCCCGCTCGTCATGAGACCATACGCGCACGCCGCTGCCAAACGTCACGTGACGCGCACGTGTTCCACACATCGACGTCGGCGAGATGATTGGACCCCCGAGACAAGGCTCGCGCAGCTTTCTCCGCCATCGACGGCAGGCGCGGCGACGAAAAACGAACGCTGACAGGACTCTTGACAACAACGTCAATCGGGGAAGAAAGACAGGTCCTGCCATTCGTCGTTGTCCGTCTATAGCGTTATGCGTATGAACATATACACCAGCACGCCGCACTAACAATGAGAAGAAAGAAAAAGGCAATGACACACGGTTCGTGCGTTTTCTCATGTTTAAGAGAACAGCCTCAAAACAGCGATGGTTCGTACTCTCTCTCTCTCTCTCTTTCTCGTCGCTCGTTGTGCCTGCCACACGCGATCGTGCTTCCGCTCACGTAAACGGCGACTCCCCGACATGCGCGCGCAGCACAGTGACGTCTGGAACACTCGACACGAGCGCCGCCGACGTTCGTGACCGACCGCCGGTTTTAATCCCGGCATCCCAGAGGAGGCTATATTTAGCCCGCGCGTATACAAACGGTCTGGAGAATGCGCGCGGCCCGGACTACGGGCCCCGGGAGCATAGCGAAGGGCTTGCACTCGGGGCCCGCAATTTGGCGAGGGGGCAACGAGCCGAACCAGTTCGTGTATACATACACTAAAGTCGTACACCGAGGAACGTTTCTTGCACTCCTCTGCGTTACGTCAGCGAGCGAACAATGCGAGCCTGCGCTCACCGTATAGAAAGGGGGAGAAGAGACTCGGCAGATACTCCGCTTGGGCGGCGGAGAGTTTTTAATATTTTTGTGTTTTGCACGCGAGCTCGGGGTTCCGTCAGCTGGTCCTTGTTAACGCGCGGGTTCTTCGACCTCAGGCTGGCACGACACGCGCCTCCCGGCGTGTTCTGGACAATCGGAATTTTCTTGGCCCGCTCACGTATCCGGATGTGTATACGCTGCTGTCAAACGACTCGGGTTATTGGAGAAAGCACTTAGCCAACTGTCCCTGACGTTGTTTATGGCGCAACGCATATACTTATATATACTCTCGCTAACTTCGTGCATTGCGGCGAACGCTACTGGGTATCAGCGAGCCAGGGGGAACAGCCGGCTGTTTCTCAAGATAGCCTTCTATATATATACTTTTATATCAGAGTCTGTGGTCTCAAACATGGAAGGAGGGGTTGTTCATCCTGCTCCGCTAATCCTTCCGTTGATACTTTTCATTTCCGCTGGGGCGCCGCGCACTGTTGCGTTTCGCCTGCGACACGTGGTTTTGCCGGCGCGACTGCGGCGGGGCGGCAGACATTTTGGCCCGATCGTCGTCGCCGCAACACTCATCGGCAGGTGTTTCCAGGCGCGACTGCGGCGATGCGACCGCAAAAGATCACCCTCGCATTCCAGTCATTGTGCCCGAAACAGGCGATGCCAAAGCAGGGACCATCCTCTCATTCCAGTCATTGTGCCCGAAACAGGCGATGCCAAAGCAGGGACCATCCTCTCATTACAGTCATTGTGCCCGACCGGCAGCGCTACAACAGGGTGCTACGAGATCGTGCTCGACAGGGTGCTACGAGATCGTGCTCGTCATGGTGCTACGGCATCGCTACGACAGTGTGCGTCACCATTAGCCCATTGTACATTCACGTGCTCGTCTTTTGAGGGGTTCCTTCTTGCCCTCAACTGCGAGAGTATAAAAACAGCTGCCCCCGGACGAAAAAGAGAGGGCTCCGATTTCTTCTGTTGAGTGAAGTGCTCTCCCGTCTCTCTACTTCGGTCAACCTGACCGCCAACTCTTTGCGATGTTAAAATAAACAAGTTGTTTTGTTGTTACCAGTCGACTCATGCTTTGCCGGGACCTTCGGATGCTTCCAGTTGTACCCCAGGCCGCCAGGCCAACGCTACCCTTGGGGCTTGCGACCCAGGTACAACCACGGGCGTCAGCGCCGAGTTCCCAACAGATCGTACCAGCAGTCCGATCCAAACATCTGGTTGCCAGCGGTGAGATCGCCTCCGACTTCAAACAACTGTCTGCCAGCGGTGGGATCGCGACAACGGAGGCCAGCAGCGAAGAGATGCAGTTGACTGTATGCTGAGCAGCTCAACGACGATCCGGGAGCAGTGCAACGAGCCCTGTGTGACGACTGGTTGCCTGCAGCGGAACGACTGCGCGGAATTCCTGCCTGCGAGGTTTGGTGAGTGCGGGACTTTCTTCTTCTGAGCTTTGCCAGGCTTTTGTTAGTGTTAGAAACAGAGCTGGTAGTTGTGGTTGTCGTTGCTGCCGGGTTAGTTTGCGGCAAGACAATAGTAAGCAGTAGAGAAAGCAGCATTCAGAGCAGCCATGGATTTGAAGTCGTTGCGCAAACCGAAATTGTTGGAGCTTGCAAGAGAGTTGGGTCTGGATGTCTCAGACAAACTAAGAAAACCAGAACTGATAAAGGCTATTCTTGAGTTAGAGGCTGAGGATGACGAGCTGTCGGAATGCCTTGAGACCATTGAAGAGAGAGAGACTGCAAAAAGACAGGAGCGCGAACTTAAAGAGCAAAAAGAAAAAGAAGAGCGCGAACGTAAAGAACAGAAAGAGCGAGAGCAACAAGAGAAAAAAGAAGAGCGTGACCATCAACACGCTTTGGAAATAAAGCGTCTCGAGATAGAGATGGAACGCGCTCGTAATGGAAGTCAGGCACACGGTGCAGGAGAACGAGTATTGTTCAAAATGACTGACCTGATGCGGCCGTTTAAGCTTGGAGAGGACATTGGTTTGTTCCTGGTTAACTTTGAGCGAACGTGCGAGAAGCAGGGGTTCTCTCGGGAAACGTGGCCACAGCGCTTGCTCACTTTGTTACCCGGCGAGGCGGCCGACGTAGTCGCTCGCTTGGATAGAGAGGAAGCAGAGGATTTCGACAAAGTAAAATCGAGTCTGCTAAAAAAGTACCGGCTGTCTGCGGAGGCGTTCCGTCGGAAGTTTCGGGAAAATGAGAAAGGCAAAAGTGAGTCATATACAGAGTTTGCGTATAGGCTTATGTCGAACATGCAGGAGTGGCTCAAAGAAGAGAAAGCGTTTGGTGACCACGATAAAGTTCTGCAGTGTTTCGGGCTAGAACAGTTTTATAGTCGGTTACCGGAGAACGTGCGATACTGGGTCTTGGATAGGCCAGACGTTTGTACGGTGGCTAAAGCCGCTGAGCTAGCCGAGGAGTTTGTGACGCGTCGGGCTCGCGGAGCTAAGGACGGTCAAAAGGGTGAATTTGGCTCGAAGTTTGAGAGGCCGAAGTTCACACCCATGAGAGCAAAGGGGAACACGCGTAGTGCGGATGCGAGTGGAAGCAGTGCGACAGAACCTAAGGAGACGGCGGCAGCCGAAGCCGAACGCAGAAAGCGGTTCGAGATGAGGCAAGCGCGCGTTTGTTATACGTGCCAGAAGCCGGGTCACTTTTCGGCGCAGTGTCCGGAAACAACACCAAAAGTTGTTTTTTTTTCAATAGGCAGCACTGACGAGAACATGAAGCTTCTCGAGCCTTACATGCGAGACCTCCTCGTGAACGGGAAAGAGTGCCGAGTGCTTCGCGATTCCGCAGCAACGATGGATGTAGTTCACCCGTCTTACGTAGAACCCCATATGTTCACGGGCGAGTGCGCATGGATCAAGCAAGCCGTGGAAGCTCATAGCGTGTGTCTGCCGGTAGCAAAAGTGCTTATTGAAGGACCTTTCGGAGCGCTTGAGACGGAGGCGGCAGTGTCATCTATGCTGCCCCCCCAGTACCCGTACCTATTTTCAAACAGGTCCGATCACCTCCTGCGCGAGAAGGGGCTTTTGTTTGGTGAAGCTAGTGTTCAGGCCTTAACCAGATCGAAGGTTCGGGAGCTCGCTGCAAAGGCGGTAGTTGCGGGGCCGACGTTATCAAACAACGAAAAAGGGTCAGAGGCGCAGCAAGCTGATATTCAGAGCACGCCCGAACTGAATAAAATTGAGTCTGTAGCGTTGAAGGCGCCAGATACTGGAGAGGAAAATCCCGATTCGGGAAAGTTAGAAGAGCTATCTACTGATTTGCTCATCGCGCCTACGTCAGACGGACTTGATAGGTTGCTAAAAGTCAGCCGGTCGGCTTTGATAGCCGAGCAAAAAAAGGATGGCAGCCTGGAAAACGTGCGCTGCAATGTCAAAGAAGGTATCGCCAGGAAAACTGCGCGTTTTGTGGAAAGAGGTGGAGTCCTGTACCGGAAGTATCTAGACCGCAGAGGAGTGGAGTTCGATCAGCTGGTCGTGCCTCAATGCTATCGTCAGGATCTGTTGCGCTTGTCGCATGGGGGTTCGTGGTCCGGACACCTAGGAGTTAAGAAAACTAAGGACCGTCTCTTGCAAGAGTACTATTGGCCAGGGTGTTTTCGGGACGCAGACCATTTCGTGAGGACATGTGACACTTGTCAGCGGGTGGGCAAACCAGGGGACAAATCAAGGGCGCCGTTGAAATTGGTACCTATCATTACGGAGCCTTTTAGACGGCTCGTTATTGATACTGTGGGACCTCTGCCGGTAACAGCCACGGGGTACAGACACATTTTGACTGTGATCTGCCCAGCGACAAAGTTCCCTGAAGCAGTGCCGCTTAAAGAACTCAGCTCAGTTGAGATAGTTAATGCACTACTGTCCATATTTGCGCGAGTTGGTTTTCCTGCAGAAATTCAATCAGATCAGGGCACAGTGTTTACTAGCGCTTTGACGACAACTTTTCTCGAAAGGTGTGGGGTAAAGCTGTTACACAGCTCAGTGTACCACCCACAGTCGAATTCCGTTGAGAAGCTCCACTCCGTCATGAAGCGCGTGTTGAGAGCGTTGTGTTTTGAACATCGAACTGACTGGGAGCTGTGTCTGCCTGGGGTGATGTTTGCTTTAAGGACCGCGCCGCATGCGGCTACGGGGTTTTCGCCAGCTGAACTGGTGTACGGTCGCTCGCTTCGATCTCCGCTTCGCATGCTTCGAGAATCGTGGGAAGGTAGGGGCGACGACCCAGTCGTGGTGGAGTACGTGCTTAAGCTCCTCGAACGCTTAAGAAGGGCACAGGAGTTGTCAGGTGAAGCAATGACAAAGGCCCAGCAGAGGGCCAAGGTTTATTATGATCGGACAGCCAGGGCCCGTCGTTTTGAGGTTGGCGATGAGGTCATGCTATTGCGCACATCGCTAAACAACAAACAAGACGTGCAGTGGGAGGGCCCAGCGCGAATTGTTCAGAAACTGTCGGACGTTAACTACGTGGTAAGTCTGCCAGGAAAGCGGAAAGCACAGCAAGTTTACCACTGTAATCTGCTCAAACCTTATAGACAAAGGGAAGCAGTGGTGTGCATGATGGTAAACGTTCCTGAAGAGCTTCCGGTCGAGCTTCCGGGACTAGGCTCAGTGACGAACAGGGAAGACACCGGTCAAGTCATTAGTGACCTTATCAGTAAAGCACCGCTGTCGCCTGAGCAGAAAACCGAACTACACCAGCTATTACAAGAGTTTCAAGGTCTGTTCTCTGAGAGGCCTGGTAGGACTTCGGTACTTACTCATGATATAGAACTTACCTCCCCAGAGCCAGTACGATCCAAGGCGTATCGGGTGTCACCCCGCCAGAGCGATATTATGGAGGCTGAGGTAAAGAAAATGCTACAGCTCGGTGTTATTGAGGCAGGTGAGAGTGATTATACCTCCCCTTTGATTTTAGTTGAGGTACCGGGCAAGGAACCTCGTCCTTGCGTCGACTACCGCAGGCTTAATTCCATCACTAAGGATCAAATTTATCCGATCCCTAACATCGAGGAGCGCCTTGAGAAAGTTAGTAGCGCTCAGTTTATTTCCACCCTAGATCTTGTCAGGGGTTATTGGCAGGTTCCACTTACAGAAGAGGCTAGTAGGTATGCGGCGTTCATTTCACCAATGGGAACATTCCGTCCTAAAGTGTTGAGTTTTGGTTTGAAGAACGCGCCATACTGTTTTTCAAGTCTCATGGATAAAGTGTTGCGGGGACAGCAAGAATTCGCTTTACCGTATCTAGACGACGTAGCGATATTCTCCGCATCCTGGTCTGAGCATATGACACACTTGCGGGCAGCGCTAACCCGCCTGCGCGAAGCAGGCTTGACAGTAAAGGCTCCTAAGTGCCAGTTAGCACAGGCCGAGGTTGTCTACCTCGGTCACGTGATTGGTCAGGGTCGTCGCCGCCCCTCTGAAATAAAAGTGGCCGCTGTGCGAGACTTTCCGCAACCGCGCACAAAGACCGATATTCGGTCGTTCTTAGGTGTCGCCGGCTACTATCAGAGGTACATCCCTAGGTACTCTGATATCGCGGCTCCCCTGACGGATGCTCTAAGAAAGACAGAGCCTCAAACAGTCGTCTGGGACGAGACAAAGGAAAGAGCTTTTAGCGCCCTAAAGAGTGCCCTAACAAGCCAGCCTGTGCTACGATCGCCAGACTATACAAAAGGGTTCATTGTTCAGTGCGATGCTAGTGAGCGAGGCATGGGCGTTGTACTGTGCCAACGGGAAAATGGAGAAGTAGAACACCCCGTCCTGTATGCTAGTCGTAAGCTGACCAGTCGTGAGCAGGCGTATAGCGCCACCGAGAAAGAGTGTGCGTGTCTCGTGTGGGCCGTTCAGAAATTGTCATGCTATCTAGCCGGCTCGAGGTTTATCATTGAGACGGATCACTGCCCTCTCCAATGGCTGCAGACCATCTCTCCCAAAAATGGCCGCCTCCTGCGCTGGAGCCTCGCTTTACAACAATATTCCTTTGAGGTGCGTTACAAAAAGGGGAGTCTCAACGGTAACGCCGATGGCTTAAGTCGAAGCCCCTAACGTAGGAATCAGCCTCAAAATTGTTTGTTACTGATGTTTTTTTTCCTGAGGCAGGATTTTTTTAACATATTGCTTTTGTTTAGTGTTTCAAAGTGATGATATGCTTTCTAGTGCAAGTTTTCAATTTGTGGACGCGTTCTGAGTGATGCTAGACTACTGTAAGGAACTAGGCAGTGGTATAAAAAGGGGAAAGAGCCTGGCAGGGCTTAGTGAGGGTTGTGCCGTGCTTGCTGACTGAGCGGTTGAGTTTCAGCGTAGTTCTAACGCTTACCGGGAACGAGAACAAAAATGTGAACTCTCCCGAAGTCACTTTGCAGTGTCCCGTGCGAACCTGAACAAGAGAACGAGGCCTTCTCTGTGCGCTGCGCTCAAGAAACGTCGAGGGACGCCCGACTTCGGTTATGAGCATCATCGAGCGACATCCCTCCAGACAGCGGATGCAGTCCCCTGTCCATCGGGATCTCCTTCCCCCGGCGGGGCGGTCTGTTGCGTTTCGCCTGCGACACGTGGTTTTGCCGGCGCGACTGCGGCGGGGCGGCAGACATTTTGGCCCGATCGTCGTCGCCGCAACACTCATCGGCAGGTGTTTCCAGGCGCGACTGCGGCGATGCGACCGCAAAAGATCACCCTCGCATTCCAGTCATTGTGCCCGAAACAGGCGATGCCAAAGCAGGGACCATCCTCTCATTCCAGTCATTGTGCCCGAAACAGGCGATGCCAAAGCAGGGACCATCCTCTCATTACAGTCATTGTGCCCGACCGGCAGCGCTACAACAGGGTGCTACGAGATCGTGCTCGACAGGGTGCTACGAGATCGTGCTCGTCATGGTGCTACGGCATCGCTACGACAGTGTGCGTCACCATTAGCCCATTGTACATTCACGTGCTCGTCTTTTGAGGGGTTCCTTCTTGCCCTCAACTGCGAGAGTATAAAAACAGCTGCCCCCGGACGAAAAAGAGAGGGCTCCGATTTCTTCTGTTGAGTGAAGTGCTCTCCCGTCTCTCTACTTCGGTCAACCTGACCGCCAACTCTTTGCGATGTTAAAATAAACAAGTTGTTTTGTTGTTACCAGTCGACTCATGCTTTGCCGGGACCTTCGGATGCTTCCAGTTGTACCCCAGGCCGCCAGGCCAACGCTACCCTTGGGGCTTGCGACCCAGGTACAACCACGGGCGTCAGCGCCGAGTTCCCAACAGATCGTACCAGCAGTCCGATTCAAAACAGCACGAACAGATTAGCAGGGGACAAGGCAAAGGCAGTTCTGGTACCTCACTCTTGTGCCTGGCTGGCGCGACCCTATAACTTATACTTGCGCCGGGTGGTATTAGCGAGACCCGAGTAGAATCAGGGTGCGCCCTGGAAGACCAGCCAGTGTTCGCCTCGCAAGCTATAAACCACCGTCTCATCCAACGGTGTATTGTGTTTTTCTGACGGGCACCTTGGAAATCACAAAATTCTACCGAGAAGGACACACATAGCGTTCGAGTGTTCAATTACCATCTATAGCCCATCTCGACGTAAAGCCTGTTGCCTGACAAAATGTTAAAGCTCACGTGGTATAGAAGAGTGCGTTTTATAGAAGCTAGCATGCCACGTTCAGATGCACACCCCATAGAGCAACACAAACAGAGCAGTCGCTGTTTTCGACGCACGGAAGCCGGATCTGACATCCGAACCCCAAAACGACTGGCGTGTCAGTACGTTTGACCCGTCATATGCGGCCTCCAACTGTCCAGCCTGTATAACCAACCACAGATGAGGACAAAGCTGGAAGCGCCAAAGTAATCACCCGCGAAAAAAGAAGGAAAGGAACACGCCATGTCAGCCTCAGTTGTTCATCGCAATTACATTATTCGTGTCGAAAGACGCGCAGAGTTTGGTGGTACAGGACAAAACCACTCCATACAGCCGCGCAGACAAAAGAGTTCGTAGCGTTCATTTCGTACAACACGGCGAAGCAAGCGTCCGCGTCTTGCAGAGAGCGCGCGCCCATTGCGTGCGTGCGAACTGGGCGCGCCCTGGCGTCGTCGGCGTCGTCCGGCACATGCTCCCATTTCGGCCTCCCCACAGCCGCGCGTGCGAATCGGCAGAAAAGGCCACGGGGCGCTCCATCAAGGCCTGTCATAATTTGGCATTAGAGAGCGCACTACGAGAGCGGGGCACTCGTAGGAGGGGTGTACGCGGCGATGAAGGAACGGAGATCTAGCTCGCCGCCGGCGCTGTGCCGTCTTCCCTGCAGGTCACGTCGCGGGCGGCGCGAGGCGCCTCTGGGTGCGCATCGCGCCTCGTCGCTGAGTGGCGCTGGCGCGCGCCTGCTGGAACAATGAGACAGAGAGCTCGCGCGTACATGGGCCGCATTTTCGCGTCAGTAATTTGCGCTCGAGCGCGGGTCAACCTTTGGCGGCAACAATTCGTGAAAGGAATGACATACGCGTGCTAAGTCTTCACACGCACATATACACACACAGAAACAAAAGTGGCAGCTCACCGCTACGTGCACAGTATTTAACAGCCATCGCCATCGTGATCATCATATTTTAAACACTCTGCGGGCCAAATGCAACTCCCGTGTTTGCAAGAGTGTGAAACGTGACCTGGCCCATGCGCGGATTTGAAAAAAAAAAAAACAGTCGTAAGTTAACCAGCACTTAAGCCTCCCTCTCCCTCACCCCATTATCCGCTTTAGCGCTCTTTGAACTTTTGAAGCTGTAACCCAAAAAAAAAAGCGAATCCGCAGCTGGTGCTGGGATCGAAGAGTCTCTGGATGGATTTTCAAAACATTCAACGACTCTGGCTTTCCCTGGGAGGTGTTGAACTCCCAGGAACTCAAAGGTACAAACGGAATACACAAATGACATGAGAAGAGAGAGAGATTAACAACACGTGCCAAATGCAGGAATTCTTTAGCGCTTGTCACTCATTTTTACCATGCGTTCATCTCCGTGTTCAGCAATTAAGCTTTCCAGAGGCGTCTAATTCATAACTATAATCATGATCATCATCATGCTTTATGTTCATTGCAGACGAAGGCGTCTCCCATCGATCTCCAAGCACCTATGTCTTGCATCAGCTGACGCCATCGTACGCCTGCAGAATTTCCTAATTTCATCACACCGCCTAGTTCACTCCCGTCCTCGACTGCGCTTTCCCTTCCCTTGCGAGTTGTATGAGCGTAAATGCGGTACACGACCATTACAACGCGCACATACGGAAAGGCACGCGGTCATTCTTTCACCACCATTTTGCACGGGTGGGCGCGCGATTGCCAAAATTAGCCATGCAGCGTCGCTTCCTTGCTATATACGAGCGGGTGCTGCAGGGTCACGTGCGCTCCATATGACGAGCAGAGACGAGGCTGGCCCTCTTCTTGTCTGAAGTGACCCCGGGTAACAACGACGTAATGGCCTTCGGTATAGAACTGTCAAGAGGCGGTACATATCGTTTTCGGAAACAAAACAATTGCCGCATATTTTAGTCCGCGGCCCACGTCGGTTGCTCCGCACTCCGGCAGTTAATTCCCGTTTTCCGCGTTATCATTCCTTTCAGTCAGTTTTCTTTGTCCCGTCGCCAGCGACAAGCGTACGCTTATGAGTCATGGCACTTGGCACAAACCGCCAAGCATCTTGAACGGTCGCTGTTACATTTTAAAGTCGAGGAGCAGACGGTCGCGCATGCGACGTTGGATTTAGCGCAATGCGCGCATCACTCGTGAACTACATGAAGCGTATTTCCGGCGTATTTGCCACGTCGCGTCGCGTCGCCCGGGGTCAATAGGTACATCTTGCACTGCGCGGCTGTGCGGAGAGAAGGTAAATTCTCGCACCCCCCGGTGGAAAGTACGGCGTGGTACATGTTCTTACTATCAAAAAAGCACGCATGCCACAGTCAGGAACAAGTGGAACACAGTGCATCGCCTTTGTATCTTAAGGGGGGCGCTAATTACACCAAAGCAGCGTCCACATTTTCATTTTTCTTCTTTACTTTTTTTTTCATACAGCGATTAGGCTTGAGCAAACGCGCGCGCTAAAGCACTCACTCAGACTACGTACGATAAGGGAAGGGGAGAAAAATGAGAGAGAAAGAAAGCAGCCAGCAAAACTCTTTCACCACGACCACCAATGTTGAAATCTAGATAGCCTTCTATTTCTTTTTTATCTTTCTTTTCCTCGCCTATTTGCTTATCGCCATCCTCCCCACGCCCGCGCGAAGGAATTGCGTCAACGGACACCACTGCAGTACATACCAAGCTCATATTCTATGCCACTTCTCCGCGGGGCCGGAAATCCTCCCCCGTTCGGTCGTCCGCGAAGACGCCGCAACACGCTGTCGCGCGGGCCAAGCCCTCCCTCCTCCTTACGCCACCGCTCTTCTTTCTCTTACCTCTTTATCAGAGCTCACGCACGTGCGCCCAAATTCGAGCTCACGCCGAGCCCACGCCGCTGGAAGCATAAAGAGGCGGCGGCGCTCGGCATCAAGGCGCATCGCCGTGGCCGGCCACCCCGCGGCGCGCGTGTCGGAAGTGCCGTCTCTCCTGGCCGCGACCGAGAAGAAGCACGGCGAGTCACTGACCCTGAAAGATCGCCTGCTCGCCTCCTTTCCTTCTAATTTCTCTCTCTCTCCCTCTCGAAGTTGCCCATTCCAATAAACCGGGCCGCGCGGTTTGCACGTACACGCGAAGCCACGGGAACGCAAAGCTTAATTAACGAATTAAAAGTGCGCGTCCATTTGAAGTGTTAGCTGCCACCTTTGAAGAGAAGGCAAAGGCATCTGCAAAGCAGTTCGTATATGCCAGAGCGCTTCGTTCTTAACTAGTTTTTACTGCTTTACAGGTTCTTGGTAGATGCGACTGCGACTTGTTTTTTACGAACGCACACTACACGTCAATTCGGCCCTTCGTAAGCAGTCCCAAAGGAGATATTCAGTCTGTCGTCAACTTTGATTTCGTTACTTCTTTGGGGGTTTGCTCGTTCGCGTGACTGTTTTTATACAGCCGCTGCAGGTAAAACGCCGCAGCTACCAGATCAATCACCATTCGACCAGGTCAGCTCCCAGCTAATCGGGAAGTTGAGCAAGTTCCGCTGTACGTGCTTTGGCAGAAGTGTTGGTCGGCCATTTATTAAACGCTGACGGGCATTTAAAAAGACAAAAGAACGTAACTAAGAAACACTAACGGCCTCATTCTCTGCATCCTACGGCCTCTCTCTCTCTTCTTCTTTTCTTTTTTCTTTCTTTTCCAATTCTGACGTCACGTTTCGCTAAATTACTCTCGTGACGGAATGAGATGCGTATGACAACACTGTTTCCGTGTTTACGTGTGCACCCTCTCTTCCCAGGACAAATCGTGCGTACTAAGAGGCGCGTGGAATGCTGCCTGCCGTGAAAGACAGCTGACCTCAGCGCTACAGCGTCGGATCGTGAGAGTGTACACATGCATGAACCCAGGAGGATAGGCATGCCGAAAGACGGTGTGTACGATTAAAGAAGGAAAAAAAAAACAATGACACGTGACCACTTTGCGGAGCGGAGTATCCGCCCGCTCCTGGACTCCTGCTGAGCTGCGATCTTTTCATAGCGTTTTGAGAAATCATGCGTTGTTCACGTGTGCCCCCCTGCCCCACCCTCCCCGTCATCTATTTCGCTATTTATGTTTGCAGCGGGGTCTCGAGGCACGTTATTGGCGGAACCTTATTTAGGGACCTCGAGTGCAGGGGATGACGGGTGTCGCAGCCACAGTTCATATTTCGCTCGAACGGGCTCAGAGATGAGGGCCAGAGTTATGGGACCGGTCGATTCGCACAAAAGGTTCGACGGCTTGCGCAACGATGACGGCCGCTGACCTCAACTGCGGTGGTCAACGTTCCCGGCTGAGTGCCTTGCCTTGCGTACTTCTTTTCTGCGACAGCCTCGTAATAACCGCCAGCCTTCCTCGCTCGAAAAGAACCGAGTAGTCGATGTACGTTCGCTGTCGTCCAAAGCCCGCCTATAGGTACTGCGATGACACACACTGCTTTTCTGCAAAAGAGAGTCATTGTGCTTCGTGAATTCTGAAGCGAGGTCCAGAGAACGAAAAAAAACATGGCTGGTGGTCAAGCAATTCCCGTCTGCTGCCTAGAACACCCACGTGGAGTCTTTACGATTCGCGCCCACTAAAGTTATGTGTATGCGAAGTAAGCCTCAAGGAACGTCCCCGACGAGTTATGTGCTCTCGGGGTTGTGCCCTTCCGTCTTATGCGCGCTGATGTTTACGCCGCTGCCATCGCTTTCTTGATCCTTTCAAGCTCTCCTACCAGAACGAAGAGAGACCGGATAACTTTTTTTCCCCCAGCGAATAAGGAAATAATCAAAGATTAATTGCCACGTGCAGCTATGTGGTGTTGGGCCACACTGAACCTTATAGGCTCCAGTGCGGAGGCATACGCTCCGCGTAGGATATACTGCGGAGTGGCGTTTTTTACAGGCTTCCGGCAAGCTCACTAGGCTGAACCTCGCGAGGTCGTAGACCCGCGGGTTTGAGTCCCCGAATAAGTACAAATTCCTCCTCAACAACGAAGTTCGTTTTTTCGAGGGAACACAGCGTGCGCGGACTACCTTTGTAGTTTTCTGGTGTGATGAGGTGAGATGTTTTTCTTTCGTGAATCCACCCTAGTAAAGATTGAGCTGCTGAGGGTTAGCGCGCAAGGACACATGAGCGATCTTGATTGCGTAATGCCAATAATCAATGCACCCCGAGACCTAACCATTTCATCCACATGACCAAAGCCAATGGATGATCGCAAATTCTGAAACAAACATGATAAGCGAGCAAGCTTGGAGGATCTCCGCAAGACTTATCTATAGTTATCTCTATTTCGTCTTGCTGATTGCTTCCTATACAGCAAAAGAAACCGCCTGCTGTGATGATTCCGCATCGTTGCCTCTTAAAACGTCTAAGACGCCCAGGGGTGCTTTTCTCGAGAGTGTCAGACTGTCAAATACCACCACGTTCCGCAAGAACTCTAAGAACTGACAATAGCCGGTGTCTAAGAAACAAGGCGGTCACGACGTGTTTCCGGCTCCGCAATCACTTTCTGGCGCAATGCGGCCCCCAATAGCATAGCCTTTGTGATCTGTTCGTGTTATCCAGAGGCAACCGTCGCTGGGGTGCGCGCTGTCGTTGCTTTCTGCGCGTTCCACAGTCGCATCCCACGTGCGCAAGATCCGGAAACGTAATAGCCGAGATGGTCGGCAGTCCCCAGCTCGGGCGACGTCGTTTACCGACGCTTCGACGCTGCACGTGCACGTTAGCACGCGCTCACTCTTCAAGATGCGTGACGCGCGCGTCACGTTTTGGTGGTTATGGCGCGCCCTGCGCGCAATCAACGAACGACAGCCGGCGGGGACCAGAGCACGTCCCGGACAAACCTGGCGCGTCCGCGACAACGGTCCGTTGCGTTCGCCTGCGCGCGCGCGGGGGCGTCCCCGTGTGGAGAGGCGTTGAACCGCGAATTCGCTTTGTCCATCTGTCGACGTCCCGTCTGTTTGCGCAGCCGCAACGGCGGCATTTCCACAGAACAGCCGCAGCGGCGCTGCCGGCTTTGGGCTTCGGCTTAGGCTGGGCTCGACCCAGGATCAAGCCGAGCTTGCAGGTGTTCGGCGCCATGGCGGCGTCGCGGCGCACTTTTTTTTTTCTAGCGGACTACCAGTCAGACGCCCCCGCGTCTGTGTTTGAATAGAACCATTCCATTCTTGGTAGTAGTCTCAACCCTTCGGTTACCATAGCAACGCACTCGTCGACTCGGAACAACGCGTTTGCCATGGTTACACAGGTGACGCTTCGTCAGTTTCTTGCGAATGCCAGCAATCACGGGGTCACGTCCCGCGCTATCCGGATGAGATGGCAGTTCCTGCACGCCATTCTGTCATCGTACTGTTCTACCCCGTCGCATATCCTGCTTGCAAAGGCCTGTGCACACAACGAATACATCGTTTTTTCATTTTCTTCTGTTTTTTATTTTTTTTTACGAAAGGCCGAGAAATGCTAAAAATATGTGTCCGCAGAAAGTCTAACAAACATGTTCCTGCCTAGCAAAAGTGTTAACGTACGTGTCCTTGATATAGGATTCATTCAACTTGTCCAAAAGAAGCCAAATCGCAAATCCCGCTTTTTCTCCCACCTTTTCTGCAACCATTTCCTCCTCACTCTCGCATCTGACGCGCAGGTGGTTCACATTCAACAAATTGCGTGTATGCCTTGCACTGCACGCGAGCCCTGCGGTAAAGCCGACTGTGGTGTTTGACTGTAGGCTTTTGAGTGTGTGTAGCTAGCACCCGGTGAAACCGCGGGAAAGTCAAGCCATGGATACAACATGACGCGATGCAAATACGCGGATTTAACCACTGAGCGCGTTGCGGTTTCCCCAGTCTACTTTCGTTTATTTATTTATTTTCGGAGCGCTTGAGTGCGCTTGAGCGTGCACGCGTGCTTGCAAGTCGGTGTGCGAGAGAAAACGGGAGTGGAATTGATGGCAGTATCCGATGCTTTCATTATTATTATTTGCATACGCGCCGGTTTCATGACAACTTTCACTTCATTTTTTATTTTATGGCTTCGTTTTATTGTGTCTATCTGTCTTTGCTGAGATACTCCTCTCCGCTAAAATAGAAAACGCGGGCGCGATCCTTATCTCACTGTCTCATTTTATGATCAATCATGTATGTGTTGCATTTGTACTTTACCTTCGGTCTTCTAGCGGTAGGTGAGATCAGCCGTCACGTGACTACTCACTTAGACAACGAAGGCCTCTAAAGTTCATAGGCTAACCAGAAAGCTATACAGTACTCTTCGCTTTCATAGAGTGCACGACGCGCACTCTAATGCGAACCACCGAAAGTTCCGGGTGTCATGTGGCCTGCAGCCTGACGACGGCTTTCGCACTATGCTTCTAAAACGGTGTCATAAGGCGCTAGCAGAAGGAAAAAAAAAATAAAGCAACAATAGCCAAAGCGTCACTCTCTATCCGTATATATACAACTCCTGGTGTCGACGTGAAATTTAAAACGTCCTGCGCATCAGCGTGAGCAGACGTACACAAAGTTACCAACCGACAACCAGACGGCGGAGTTCTCGACTTCCCCAGACGACAGAGACCAGCAAGAAATAAAACGCGTCGCTGACAGGCGGAAGAGGCAGGCGATCTTGCGTACGCAAACAGATGGGGAAAAAAAAAGAAAACGAAAGAAAACAGAACTGTGCGCGGCTTTATACTATATGACGACCTGGCGAGCTGCAGACGGTGCATCTGTCGTCTGCGCAGATTTTTCGGAGACGAAACAAGGCCCGGAGGGAGCGGACTCATTTCGTTGGCCAAGTTTTTCTAAATGTATTCGTTTATGTACAGCGGGTGATTTATTACGTCGTCGGACGGGCAAGTATGTTAGCTTATACGTGAGAAGCGGTGTTTCGAAGAACATGGAGGTCCCGGTTCTCACGCTATAACTGCAGCTTTAAGGCTATAAAACAGCGGTCCGGTTTACTTCAGCGGTCCGGTCCGGTTTAAAGCGGTCCGGTTTAAAGTCGTGGTTACTTCCATCGCGATCTCTGTTACTTTCCTTTTGCTCGCATGGCATAAGGTAAACTTTACGTATCATCACAGACCATCTGAGCAGTTTTGTCATTAGATATAAATTATTCAGTCACGGGAAATGATAAGAGCGTTGTTTAGGCTAACGTACTTGACGAACATTTTAGCCAGTCTGTGGTCATTGCAGGCATATAGGACATACTTTTGGAGGTAATTGAAGATCGCTGGGTGAGGCCTTCGTCCCGCACTGGACATAAACGACGATGACGCTCACGATGATTCGAGTGTGCGGAGATTATTCGCTTGATTGGTGGCTTGCTCCTGCGGAAGCGCAATACGCCATTACTGCTGTCGTACTTAGCATTCTGCTTCAGCGTCCTCCCATAAACTGATGCAAAAGAAAGAAACGCGGATATATACAGTACTCTCGATAGCAACAGAGAATATGTACAGTCATGGAAAAAATGAAATGCGAACAAGGAAATGACGAAGTAGAACGCCTTTGTCAGGTAAGAACTCGCCTCGTCGCCAGAGACGGTGTAGGCCTCGCACTAAACGTACACTCTCGATATCCAACTGAAGTGACTGGCGAAAGAAGAAAGAAAGCGTTGTAGTTAGCCCTAACTTGTTCGGGTAATTGTTCACGCCTGTAAGGAGCTCACCGGAGCACACACATACAGAAAGAGCTTTCCAACTCGACCCGACGAGAAAGAATGTGGGGGCGGGGTTGAACTATAAGTGACAGCTGCGAACAGCTAAAAACTGTAACGATGAAAAAACGTGTCGCGAAGACGAGGCGGAAGAGTGGAGCGACGCCGTTGACCGAGCGTGACAGCCGCCGAAGCACAGCCAAGTGGCCCCCGTTCAGGCTCGAAGGTGGCGCCGACGGGACAGCAGAGACGAATAATGCGCCCGACCGACTCAACAAGTTACCCGTGTAGCGAGACAAGTAAAAGGAACAAAAATAAATAAAAAGAAGCACGCCACCAAACAAAAGAAAGAAAGAAAGAAAGAAAGAAAGAAAGAAAGAAAGAAAGAAAGAAAGAAAGACGAACATGTGGTGCATATGCTGTGATAAAAAATGAAAAGCGACAATTTGCTTTGAAGCTGCCGGGAGACCATCCCTGCGCTCCCCGACAAAGAGACCCCCGTTGTGCGCGGTTCAAAGGCGTCAATAGGGGGATCAGAAAAGGAGGGGCCACAGTTGGCGCCTGCAGACGCCAAGGGAGGTTGCTGCCGTCCTGGTGGCCAACGAAAACATACAAGATCAGAACACCAGCGACAAACCAGATCGACGATTGGGGACAGACGATTATGTGTACCGTTAGTCCAGACGATGGTGATGAATTGTTGCGCGCACCCGAAGGGGTCTTTTATATAGGAAAAGCACGGGCACTGTCCGTTTGTGTCTAGCATTTGGCCGATTTGGCCTCTTGCACAACTGCGTGCCACGGTGTCCAGAATGTGTTGGGCGACCTCGTGTGCGACACAGTTAGAAATAGGCTTTCGTTTTTTATAAGCCTGAACGATGTCCTTCAGCACCCAGAGAATGTTCGGCAGGTGCCGCATTACGTAGTGGTGCTTTTCATTTTCCATTCCTTTTTAACTTCATCATCGACTGGCAGGACGCCTGTTGCGATAAGTGATAAGAAAAGAACATATTCAGTGGAAAAGTATCCTTTCATCGGGCGGCTTTAGGACACCGCGTACGTTACCGGGCGTCAAACCCAAAGTGCCGATGAAGCGATAGAAGACAAGAATAAGAGTTCGTCAAAAAATATAGTAATAATAATAATAATTCAAACGTAACTACCGGACGCCGGTTGTTTCTCCTGGGCGCTCGTTTCCTTGCAATGACAAGTTCAGCGCCGCTGGCGGCAACACCGTGACGTCACCGACTAGCAAACCAACCCCCATCCTTCCAGGGCACCGCCGCACCGACCGTCACACCCGAAGCACGTGTTCGACGCGTCACGGTCCGAACTCGGAGTTATCTCGCATCCCCCTTCCTTCCGGCGTCAACTTCAAGCCGCTTTTTTTTCCTCCCCGACTGGGACGTCCCACGCATCGACTCGTGTGCCTTCAAGGAGTGTATCTCGACAAACGCAACACAGCCCGAGCTTTCACGACACGTCGCGGCTGCTACATGCGCCGCTAAGCTCCCGCGGAACACACGCGCCGACCGAAAAGATTGATAGAGCACACGAGGGCCCCTTCTTCCCCGTCCATCCTACGACCGCCTACGCATCTGCACATATAGTCTACAAAAGCGGGGGGGCGGGAGGGGGGGCAACGAGCGTCCCCTCTCCTACCGGCGTTCCCTTTTGTACTTCCCGCAGTCCGTTTCACACATCCCTGCGTCCGAACACGTTCTCGTGCATACGAGATCTACGCCTGCCATAACTCCTCTCCTTTTATTTCTTCTCCTTTTCTTGCCTTATCTAGCGGCCGTGCCAACGCGTCGATGCCGGCGAATTCAATATGCTCGTCGCGTGCTGGCTTGCTCCTTATGCGACGCGCACAAGCTGAAGAGAGAGCCGAGCCGATGCCAACCACATTGCGCGAGGGCAGTGAGGCTAGCCCGGACGCGAGGGTGTCAATGTGCTTCTCGTTCTTATTCTTTTTTAGTTGCTTTTTTAAACTTTTTTCTGGCACGAGGCGAATATCTCACGCAGGAGCGACTCTCAAGGAGCTTCGATAAGAGCAACAAGGAGGTACGAGACGCTGAGGAGAGAGAGAGAGAGAGAGAGAGAGAGAGAGAGACGCGCACGCAACGAGCTCGGCCGTGTCCTGTGAAGGCAGGCGTAACGAAGTCGTGCCGGCGCTGTGATGGACTGTGGGCGCCAGCCTCGGAGAAACAGGCCTCCTTTACTTGGAGAGTTTGCCGGCCGTGATGTTTGCTGGCTGACTTGGTTGGGGCTGTTTAACGTATTACCGCACCGCTCTGGACCGGCCAAGAATAAAGGGACTCTCCCGGTGTGTGCTGAACAAAGAGCCGCGGAACGGCGCTGCCCCACCGAGAACCGCCGGTCGCGCTGGTTAATTCGACCGGATTTTAGTTGCCTGCAGTGGGTGTCGTAGCGCATCCTATAGTAACAGTGACAGATAAGTGAGCGAGTTGGGAGTGGTATTCGTAGATACTGTAGAAAGACATAACGCACAGACAAAATAGCAAGCATGCAGATCGCGCCGCGGGTTTCGGCCACGAACGCGGCCCCTGTAACGGTCACCAGCCGCGGTTGCCGATCTCGCCGAGGAAAAGGTAAGTCTTATTCGAGCGCGGTATTCTCGAGCGACGAGCTTCGGCGATTCTATCGCTTTCACGAGATTCCGCGAGACTGGGCACCGGACGCGTCGAAGTAGACGGCCGAAAGCGTGCCTGGTATACACACTGTGCGAATGTCGCGTGCTTGGCATATATCGCCAGAAACGCTGTCGGTCGTACGTACGCCAACGCGTCCCGTGCAGAGTCACGCGAGACCTCGCCGAAGCGATCCTGTCCGCGAAACAGCGACAACTCAGCGAGACGGCCGACGACGACCCCGACACGCCGAATCGCGGGGAGGTAAGTCAGCAAATAAGGGGAGAACTGACAGCGCATGCGCAAACACGACGCAGAAACTCCGAAACGCGGACATCTACGCCTCCTGCAAACCCCAGCCTCCCATTGAGGAACACCGACGTGGACGTCGTGCCCCTTCGAGCTTCCCCACAAAAGCCAACGGGTCTCACGTCTGTCGCGCCCTCTCCCGGCGGCCGTCCGTTCAACGCAACGCGTGGTCGATCCACCGCGCGGTTTTGACGTCCACGCGTTGCCTCACTCCGGTGACGTTGGCGCGCACCGCCGTAGCCGCAGAGGCGAGCGACGTCAGTGGCCGCGGATGAACCCTAAGCGCGCTCGACCGGGCCCACGTCGTCGTTCTCCAGAGCGCTGGCGGCGGCGGCGCGGCGTCGTCCCTGCGTATTTCCATCCGCCCACGGCGCCCGACCCAATCGTGACCGGTTTGAGCGAAAAGGGCTGCTATTTTCCTCCTGCCTCCGCTGACACTACGCACTGTGCGCGCGGTGTGGCCACACCAGCACCTCCCCCCCCCCCAACCCCGCACCCCCTCCCTGCCATCCTGGTCTGATCTGGACATAGGCAGCAGCAGGCCTGTCGCCGCAGGCGTCATATATAACAACATACACACGCGCTCTCGCGTGATCTTCGAGTCACTTGCATGTGTGTGTATATATATAGGGGAACTGGGAGGCGCGGCCCACCGCAGAAACAAGCCTGTCTCTTGAGACATTTTCTTTCTTTTTTTTTTTTTTTGCCTTGCTTCCAATCCAATATGTAGTGGACAGGCGCTGCTCGCCGGCCCTCCGTGAGTTTTTTTGGAACGTAAACAAAGCCGTAAAGAAGAGAAGAGGATCGAGGCATCCAGGTCAAATCCTTGTTCGCGCGGGATCGCCGAAAAGCCTCTCGGGGCGGCGGCGAACGAAGTGGAGCGATATTACGTGAGAAACATGCGTGCATAGCACGCAAGAGCACGGCGCACCCGGTTACCCTGACCTCGACCAACGAGTGAACGAAAAAAAAAAAAAGAAAGATGTATACGTCTTGGTTTATGGGCAGGTCGCCAAGCCCGTGAAATGTGCGCGTTCGTGCACGAACACTGGAATAATTGAGACGTGTACAGGTAGCCGGTTTGTTGACGGGCAACGATATAAAAGCACATCTGAGGAGCAGACGTACATAAGCATATATATATATAATGTTCAGTAGCCAGTGCTTATGTACGTCTGCTCCTCAGATGTGCTTTTATATCGTTGCCCATCAACAAACTACTGAACACACACACACACACACACACACACACACACATATATATATATATATATATATATATATATATATATATATATATATATGGCTATAGTCGTGAGAGACGTATCCACTGTGATCGCTGTTTGCGTTTAACGTCATGCTTGCCACAAAGGTCTCGTAAATATTTACGCACGGGGCAAGGAAAGGAAGAAAAAAGAACGCAAGAAAAAGCACAAATAAAAAAATTCAAGGTCATTCCGCCCCGCGAAGGTGGATGACCGGCGGAGCTGTAAAGATCGTCGTAAGAAAACTTGTAAAGACTTTATTGCATCACTCACTATTTCTCAACACTATATTGCTCACTTACAGTCACTGAGTAACGACGGTCGCAATGGCTTTGTGTTCGCTATGACATACACAAAGCGGCATGCTCGCAAATGCAAGCACACTCGTTGATAAATGTCAAATCGATGCACGTAACGCCGCTGGGGCGAGGTCGGTTGGGCCAAGCGATACGTCACAACGTCACAAGCGATACGTCTGCAGCACGAAACGCGTAGACCACTCCCTTCTCGGTGCCGACACATCCGTATTGAAATCACCGACAACGGCTACAGGGGTACTGCCATCGCAACCAACCCACGCAAAGTGAGTAGCCATGAACCTTCCGGGGCTATGAGCCACTGCATTTCTGCTTGCTTACGGAGGTATGAGCCAATGATGGCGATCGACAGTTTTCGACATTCTGTTCTGTAAGTTGTATGCGTGATTAGAAAGACTTGGCTTTGCTTGACTTTGCCGAGTGCCTTGTAGCTTCTGCCTTACGGGGCTGTGAGCCATTGCATTTTTTTCTTGCTTACGAGAGTGCAAACCACTGATGATGAAATTGTTTTTATGCGGACACGAAAATTCTGTGGTACCCTGGCCATGTACAGCTCCGGTGTACAAAAAAAAAAAAAGAAAAAGGCGTTTTCTTCAGAAAGAACAGGCTTGTCGCTTGGAGGAGCTGCTTGTTATTCGCCGGTCGCCTTCGCTGGTATGTCAAACAGCACGATTAACCATCGCCTGACCTTATAAATTCTGACGTAATAAAGCGTTTTTGTGAAAATATGGGCTCAGAAGAATATGCAGCTTGTTCAATCCCGTCACAGTCGTCTAACGTCGTCGCCAGAATCCAACTCACCGACCTCTATCTCAAGTTCTGAACCACCTACCCTCCTGGCAACTGCGCTCTGTCGAGCACTAAGTGCAGAATTTTCGATAAATACGAAGTTTCAGAAAACGTGACGGCATTGTGCAGAAATCGTACCAGCATAAGGGATTTTGCCTCGAATTTGCGGATAGGGAGCGAAGTTGCATCTAGACGAGCCGAAGCATACTGATTACCAAAGCAGAGCAAATGAACAAAGGGGACAACAAAGGGGACAACAGTTCAGGTTGGAACGACAATTAGAGAAATGCCCCGCTTTCTTAGTGACCGTAAACACCCAATGGCTTTCGAATTGAATTCTCTGCTTCGGTAACGACATTGCTCGTAACCGGCATGTCTCGCGATACTTTCAGTCATATACTAATAGGCTGGGAGTTATATGGTTGAGCACGGCCAAAAAAGAAAAAAAAAAGGAAACAGATTGTCATCGATTGTCCTTCCGCTTCCTGCAACGGCTGAGGAAGAAAAAGAAAAGAAAGCTCGCCTTCCGCGACGATGATTAGAATTAAGACTAGAAAAAGAAATGAGACAAAAGGATAACTTCATAAGTGACGCGACATGACGTAGCTAGCAGTCCCGTGACAAAGAGCAGACGAAACACTCACGTTCACGCTGTCGTTGACGTGCTTCTCGTCCCGGTCCAGCAGGTTGAGACCGATGGTCAGCGTCTCGACGCACGACGGCGAACGCTTGTGCGACGCCTTCTTCTCCTTCTTCTCCTTCTTTTCCTTGGCCTTCTTGTCCTTGCCCTTCTTGTCCTTCTTGGAGGACGTTCCCTCGGCGTCCGACTCGGCGGTCTCCTTGCCGCCGGCGTCCGAGCCGGGCTCGGCCGTGGCCGCGTTCGAGTCCTCGCCCTTGGAGCCCGAGTCGCCTCCCTTGAGCTCGAGCTCGATCTTCTCCTTGGCCTCTTCGGCCGCCTTGACGTCGCCGCCGCCCACGTCCTCGAGCAGCGGAAGCGTCGACTCGTTCAGGTTGGCCCGCGAGCCCGACCGGGAGCTCTTGTCTTTGGACTCCATTGACGTGTTAGGTTGGGGCTACTGTCGAGGACACTGGGTCTAGAGGTCAGCGAACTTCCTCGGCGATTTCCGGGTTGTACCGTGTTCCTGGTGACAGTATCACCTGCACATAAAAGAAGGCGGCAGAGGTAAGCATGCGGTCCGCATAAACTGCACGGAACGCTTTCATCTAGTAGCAATAGCATCCGCGACAGTAAAGGTATAGTAGCAGTAACAGCAGTAGTAGTTGCTGTTCTAATTGTGCTGGTACCACGCTATTAAAGGGTACTGCAAACAAACAATAGCGGTACATGAGAAGCGACACGGTAGCTGGTTGTGCTCGCGTTTGCGCGAGCACTACCAATGAACTGGACAAACACTACCCTTCGCCCTTGTCTAATCATTTCGTTTCATTTTCATTAATACGACAAATGATACACACGTGCAGTACATCAGTACACAATCAGAGGTAGCGAAGTAAGAACCTGTCGAAGGACATGGCAGTGCAGGCAATCCGTCTCGCAGATAGGCTGTTGCACATAATCCTTGTCGCTTTTCGTAGAGCCCGTTTCCGTTTGCGCGATTGATTTCTTGCTGTTTACTTGCTTTTTCTTGTTCGTTCGTTTGTTTGTACGTTTTAACAGCGCGGTTCATTGAATGAGGTTTTACGCTAGCACTGTTCGTAAGAGCGGGTCCCAGTCAATCGTGACGCCAGGCGTATTATCAGCAAAGGCGACCGGGAAAATGGCGAAACTGCTCTTGCGAAAGGTTTTCTGGCCTATTTACTCCTAACTATAGCACATACGGCTCCATCGTTAGCAGGCTTAACTCCTTTGACCAGGATCCTCGGAACACTTGCTCTCCGAAAAACAACCCTCCAATCTGCGCCTCTTCGTTGCGCAAAGCATCTTGCAGGGTTCGCTGGGCGTACTTCCTTTGGTTTCATGGTCCGTGTCATATGTAACATTCTGGGGAGCGCAGCGGCAAACAAGCGTCGACGCAATTTCGGCGTCTTCGAACGACGCGCTGTCTTGTGGCGCTCGCAATGGACGAGGAACTGGAGGAAGCGTTGGGGGAGGGAGGGAAGGAGAGGGGGGAGGGGGGGCAACGGAGCGGCCTTGCGACTCGTGCTCATCGGGCGTACATCCGGCGCCTCTAAGAGCGAAAGTGCCGAGTGCCCGACGTGCCGGCAGATATACCGCGTTTGCCCGAGCATTGTCCCTGGAGTGTGTGTAAGCTCTTTAGGCTCTTACTTCCCTTTTTATTTAATTGATTTTTTTATTGCCGGCAGGTTACTGTTATCACGAAAGGCAGTTGGCGTATACTGACTCGCGTAAACTGAGATTTATATAATCATCATCATCATCATCATCATTTCACGCTGTCTTGACCTGCCTGGCGAACGTTCGGGGACTTCCTTCCAAACTTCGTTCCGAAGAATTTCGCTAAGGAATATTGTCGCGACAGTCTGGTATTTAGGGGTATAAAACATAGCAACATAAGAGTAATTTATCTCCCACTCCCCATGCAAGATACGTTCATATGAGAAAAATAGGTGAAGATTCCTATATAATAGGCAGAACAGGCAAATCGTAGCGTCTACAGTAACAGGATGGGTGCGCGCTACTAGAAGGGAATCAAGCGCATTCGAGCGCGGCAAAAGAATTCGGCATTGTGCAGAGATTAGAAGATTCACACAGAGACCGGCTGAATCGGGACCATAAAAGCTGGAGTTCATATTGTGAGGCCTTCGCCGTGCATATATAAACTGCATCATCATCATCATCATCATGATCATCATCATCATCATCGCAGCATCTCTTCGCTTAAGAAAGGCTGGCGGTGCCGCTATCAGACGAGCCGATGCGGTAAGCGCGGCACATCGCTCGTCTCGTCAACACGGCGCGACGACAGTCAACGGACTCCGCATGCGCACCCACTTTCGCCCCCCCCCCTCCCCCACCTTTTATAGTGCGGGCGCGCGGGGCCCTCTCATTAGCGGCGAAGAGCGCGCGCTTTCGAACACGTAGGCGCGCGCGCCGCCGCCGCTGATTGGCCCGCCATTACTCGAGGCGAGGGCAATTAGGATTAATGGGCGCGCTTTCATGCGACACGCCGCGTGCTATGCGGCACCCGTCCTCCGACGTCTGGCGCTGGTCGCGTGCTGTGAGGACAGCGGCGGCGGCGGTCAACGCATACGTCCCCCAGGGGAGGGGGGTGAGGCCGGATTCGAGCGCGAGCCATATGCGATTACGAATGGATGGTGCGTGTACACCACATGGACGGCTGTGTGCGAGCGCCGAGGCTGAGATCACCGCCGAGAGCCAACACGCACTCGGCGATGGAAAACGAAGTAAAGCAAGCAAGCAAGGCATATGTGTTCGCGTATAACGACTTTTGTCTTCTGTTTGTATGGGAATGACCCATAATGATTGCTACGTGAGTCAACAAACAAGTCAAAACGAGGTTGGTATTTTCGGAGCTACAAAAAAAAAAAAATATGCTCGAGAAGCGCAAGCTGCGCGTATTGCTTCCTGGACATTAGTAAGATTGGAAATGTGACAGCGAAAGGCTTGCTGCTCTATACTGTCCGTTGTTTTGTGTAATTCAGGTGTAGGCGTGCACTCCAATCATGGAGCCGCGGGTGATAACCGCCGTGATTCATAGCGTCGCAGTCCAAAGTTGGACACGTATGGTGCAAATACGGCAGTGTGCATGGAACACCATACGCATGTCGCACAGGATAGAGTACACCGTGTGTCCTAGCTAACGTAAGCCAAGCTGTTCAATTAACAAGAAAAAGAAGGATTAAAGAAAGAAGACACGGTGAGAGATAAGAAAGGACCTACGGCACGTGTTTAGTCGCCAGAGGTCTGACGACTGAATACCGTAATCGCATCTTGCACGTGTTCCTTTTTTTTTGTTTTTTTAGCTTGGCTATAACGTTAGCTGGAAAACCCTATATATCTACGCCTACTACAAACAGGTGGAGCAGTTAGCTCGCAAACGTCATTGTCCATCGCTTCTCTCTCCTCTCGCTTCGCGTATACGACTTTCTCAGGCATGCAATGACGGGCCAGTGGCGTACATCTATCTTATCTTGTTCCAGCAGTCGTTCTCCCGCGAAGATGTCAACGCTATCTGATAGAAGTCCCCGAGTCGAGAATGAATGAAGCTCTATGCTACCGGGGTGTTCGACTTGGGACGTTTCTTTTGTTTCACCAAGGCGCCATCGTGGCTTCTTCCACCGCACACAAGCGACTGCGACAGAAAACGTGATGTCATGACGCCGCACTGCACGTTTAAGGCGCCTGCTAAATTACCGGGCAGTACCGCGTTGTCAGACGCGAGCTGACGCTGACGTGTACTTGTGGTTTCCGCTCCGTAAGAAAGGGGCGCCGTAATGAAGTAAAGGAGGAGTTGCACTTAAAAGTTCGCGGCGCCGTCATGACGTCATCAGCGCCGCGTATTGCGCGCGAAATTCAAGGCGAGTTGTTCGTTCCGTCATTTAGGCTAATAAATCATTCTTTTTTCGCCGAAGGAACTCCAGAGATGGCTCCGAAAGAGCGATCAACGAGTCTAGAGTAATATAGTGCTTCTCTTGTATTCCATTCAACGTACATGAGGCGTCTACTTAAGGCTCTCCTCTTATCTGCAAAACCGCGGCGTAGTGGATCCCGAGGTCGTGATCCGACAGAATATATACGTTCATGCGATGAGACTTTTGTGAAATCGTTGACGCGTTTCCTCCTCTTCTTTTTTTTGTATTGTTGATATTACCGGCACAACAGTCACGGTCAGCGCAACAACCCGTTAGTAACAGAACATGCATGTTCCTTGCATAGCACGCAACTTCATCGGGGTGTGTTTCTTATTCTTAGTCTGCAAGGTAATCCGCGTGGTTCGCGCTGAACTTAACGTTTAAATGATGCATCAGCTTGGCTGTTGTCTTCTTGTCGTTTTGCGGTAACTGAGAAAACTAAAAAGATACATAGGCGAACATCAGAAGCCGGCTATCCCAACACACAGTAGCCCAACTTGAAATTAAACGCCATTCCACAAGACAAATCTACACGCGAGCACCGCAAATTAACGCAGTTTTAATTTTCCCATTCCGTGTGTATACAACCCCGAAAGACCGCGCGTGCCGGCTCCGTTATTAAACAAGACCTAATCGTGCACAACGACGGATCAGAGTAGTGCAGGAGGGTGACGCACTGCGTGACGGGACCATCGGGTCCTTGAAAGAAGGAAGTCGTAAAGTTTGGCCCCCGTACACGCGCGTACGCGGGGCAGCAGTGCGGCGTCCGTTTATGCATACGCATTCCGGCGTGCGCTGCCAAAGCGGCGCCAAGGTCGCCCGAGTCTCAGCGGTGGCCGCTCGCCTCCAGAGCTCCCCGCCCCCCTCGGCGGAAGGGGGGGGGGGGGGCATCACGCCGACGAACACAATGAGGGTGTCGACACACAGGCACACACCACTACGGTATACGCCGACGCAAAAGCCGTCCCGCAGCAATTAAGAAAAAAACAACAGCCCAGGACTGCTTTATACGAGGGAGTGTAAGAACTGGGGAAGCCGGCAGGGCTCGAAATTTGCGTATGCCACACCTAGCAAACCACATAGGGGGAGGTAACCGTTCGCTTTATGCAACTGTGTGATTGAATTGTACATGGGGACAAAATTTGCCATACACTTCATATACTTGATATGAAAAAAAAAATGAGATGCAAGCTGAAGAAGAGGGTAACATTGACGGCGGTATGAGCTGCACCCGCAATCTAAGCATGACGCGTGCGGTACTCCCCTATGACTGAGCTAGGGCGGTTGCTCTCACTCCACTGTGTATACAGGGTACTTATAAGCGTGCATATTTATAACATATGGTCATGAAAGTGTTAGCCACCGCAAACTCTCACTTTGTTAGTTGGCTTCGTGCGGTTGTTCGCTTTATACGATCGTCAATAACACTTCGCCCCGATTGCCTATCGACCCCTCGCGAGCGTATCACTGTCAGAGCACGTTCATTGGCTATGCCAGACCAAGTGGACATGACAAAAGCAACGATGCCTCCAGTCGGCGTTATTTTCACGTAGTGGACTTCTACGTAACATTAAGAATTACATGACGATGATGACGATCTTAAAATGCTGTGGCACGTATGCGTACCCCCTGAGGCGGCCAATATTCGGGTGGTCAAAAGAAGCAGTTAACTTCTTCGCCTGAAAACCTATTCGGATCATGGGTTCATTCGTCTCGCTCTGCGTGTAGCCACATTCTATTTCAAAACATAGGGGGCGTCGCGCGACTGACCGCTCGAGAAACTTTGCGTGTATTCGCGGGCTCCTTTCACGCTCGGAGAAACAATTTTACGTAGCACGTACTGAGCAACAGAAAGCTGTATCGGGAGTTTTTCATGTTTCAATTTCTCAGTGGCACTTTTCGTCTAATTATAAGATGTGAGAAGTTAATTAATTAAGGATGATTGTATAGTTAGTCGAATTGAAAAAGACAACAACAATATGAGTACCTCCAATCAACGGCAGATAACTTTACCTTGGTTCTGTCCAGCTACGTTGCATTTGCATATTTAAACCTTGGTGCACGATAGTTTGCGACACCCTGTATATATGTAAAAGCCAACGTTCCAAGGTGCCGTTTACCGATACGTTGCGAGACATGCTCCGATTGTGCTAAAGTGTGCTTCGTTGTAATCGAGGAGGTTTAAAATGTTACTTTTGACGAGCAGTGATATCGTGACCTCTCATACCATTTGTCAATGCGACCAAGTTTCACCATAAAACCAGCACACACAAGGGTACACGTACCTAGAACTTAGAAGTACCTAGAAGGTGAAATTAGCCATCTCAAACCCGCCGAAAGTCAAAGCGAGGAACTTCCTATTCATTCTTCGCTATACATGGTGGCGTTTTTTTTTCAGTTCCCCTGGTAAGATGGCGGTGCTGCGGCTTCACTTTCAGACCATCTCCACTCCAGAAGTACTTGTTTATAAACGGTCCCTGCTTGTGACAGTCGAATCGCTAGACCGGGCACCCGGAAGCCGTGTTGCCGTTTCGTTCAACAGCTGCGAGACTTCGATGTGCGTGGAGCAGCAGGCGGCATGTGTGCAGGCTAGGTTACAAAGTTGTTCATTCGCCTGGCGTTTAATTCGCTCCACGTGCCCTGAAATTAGGCCACACGTACTTCCGGAACTGCGGTCTATTGGCTGCGAGCGGTTCGTCCGTTTGCCTGTACCCTCGATAAGTACGCAAATGCGGGGCTTCAGCACAGGATTGCTACGACATGTTGATGCACTTTCGAGATGGAACTTCTCACTCGGTCGGCGATCACAGTTACTTACATAAGTCGGATTGGTATTAACGTACTTGTGGTCCCACATAGGAAATATTCAATGTAACATCCCTATAACAACGTCGTTGGCTCGACTTTGTGCAACTTTTTTTTTTTTTCCCAATGAAGTGCTCGACGGTCAGTACTTCCACGACTTTCTGCGTTCGGTCTCCAATCACGAAACTCAAACTTTAGAGAGAAAGAGAAAGGCTTTATTGAGGGGTATAGATGTTTGGCCTAGCTAAATGCCTTACATGCTACTCCGGATGGTTAGGGCGAACGATGAAATAACGATAAATTGAAACGAATTGGAAAGAAAGAAAGAAAAAGCATGAAACGAAGAAACAATAAACATATGAGCCAGTAAATTTTAATGAAATCGGAAAGCAATAACGCTCATTCACGAAAGCAACAGACTTCGGCAACCTTTAACTTCGGCATACTTCATACAATTAGAGTTCGTACCCGAACGTTGTCCTCGATCCTTTTCTCTCCTTCTCCTCCCCTTTTCATTACAGCTGTCCGATGTGGTTAGCAGGCCTCCCTATTCCTGTTCCTCCAGACTCTCTACCCTCTACATCCGCCCATGTTTTTCTCAACCGTATGACGAATTCCTTTGCGCCGAAGGGATGAAACTGTTTATTTCTTTTCACAGTGTTTGTTTACCCGAGAATGGAGCCGCCACGCCTGCCCGGAAGTCGGGAAGCGCACGTGTGTCTGTACAGGCCCTGTTTCTTTTCTTTATTTTTCTTCTTTTCCCCCTTTTGGCCGCGTTCTACTGCGTTCACTAAAGTGTCTGCAGATGGTCCGAACAAAAAAGCTGAGCCGGGTTTCCAATGTCGTGCGTTAGAACGATCGAGGAGGCTTGCCCACAAAACACACGTAACAGAAAAAAATCTAATTCTTGCGATCTGGAGGAACGGCATGAAATAGATCAAATTCTGGGGTTATACGAGCGAAAAGCACCATCTGATTATGAGGCAGGCTATGTGAAATGGATGGTCGTATATCATCTACAACTATTTTGAAAACCCGATATTTTTTTTTTTCTGGATTTCGCACTGCGAGAATGCACGCGATACTAGGCATGCGTATTTTTGTTTGTAGTATGTGAACGCAAGATATCATCGACTGCTGGCCTACAGACCAGCCCCTTTCACACTCGTATCACACATACTTCGGTCGGTCAAGGAGTGATCGCACCATTTCATGAATAAACATCTCTTGCAAGTCAGCAAGTGAGTGAAACTTTACCGCGGCGCGTACGGCATTATCTTTGACATTCATTCATTCATTGGTTTAACGTCCCACAGCAATACCGTGGCTGTGAACGCCGCCACAATGGAAGGCTCGGGATCATCTTTTTGACCACACCCGGAGGTGCGCCCATATCTACGCACACAATCATTTGCGCGTTCCGTCTTCATCCAAATGCGGGCCTCTAACGGCCAGGAATCGTGCCCACGACCTCGCGCTGAGAAACATAACGCCGACAACACACTGAGCCACCAGGGCGACCGGCATTCTCTTTCCCAGAGCTAGCAGGCGACACCTCCTCTCCGAATACCCTAACGCTTTCTCTCTCTCTCTTTTTTTTTTTTTTTTTCAGTGCCGCCGCACAGCGACTCCCGTGTCCCAAACAAACCGCGGCCGCATTGCACGTGACACATCGCCAGAGGGAGCGGACAACCGCAGCACTGTAGAGTCACTGGTGACTCTACACCACTGGGCCTCGACGTGCCCGACCGAGGCCAGCTGTTGTGCTGTTGCCGCGAGGGGGCCAACACCTCCCCCCCTCCTCCCCTTGCGGTCGGTTCCAGCTGTGTTTGGCGCTGCAAAGCTGCGTCGCAAAACACGCGTGCGCGTGGGTGGGTGGGTGGGTGGGGGGTCTCCGGAATGGAATCCCAAGCAGCGGAAGCCGCCGCCCACGAAATTGCTGGACGGGCAAAAGGACTTCGCGCACGAAGGAGGAGGGACACGCCTGATGAGAGTCGGGCGCAGCTGGCCCGATGCTGTAGCGCCAGTGGTGCCTTATCCCTTCGCTTCCACTTTCTATAGCTCGTTTCTTTTCTTTTCTTACTTTTTTGTTAGCGTTTGCTGTTCTTTTGCACGTACGCACGCTCTCCAGCTGCGAAACGGCGTGTTGCCCGTTGACAAAATGATACGACCTCGGCCCCAGCCGGGGCGGCTCCTCTTTGGGAAGATACTGGGCCGGCGACGAGGCGTGCTAATTGCCCGAAAGGAGAGAAGCGCGAAAAAAGAGAGTAAAAGTAAAGAAAAGAAAGAAAAGTAAGCATGCTGAAGTTTGAAGGGCCCCGTTATACCAGTATTTCTTGCAAAGTGCAGTTCCTCTGCCTCCGAAGCCGTCAGTCGCCCCCCCCCCCCTCCCGTTCGTTGCGACACTGTCAATGCGGTTCAACGCCCGTGTTAATTCAGAGATCTCGATAAAGCGCGTTGCTGGGCTAGTTGCCTTTAGCTACGCCACAATTCTGGTAAAAAAAAAATGTCGGTTTGCTATACGGATGGTGGCCGGATCAATACGCTATCCACGATGAGAATCCAATGCAAGTCGACAAGAAACCAATCGGAATCGGATCTACTGGAAGCCCAAATAACTGATCGGAAGTAATCTTACAGCATCTGGCACCAAAAAAAAAAAAAAAAAAGATCGTGTTAGGCTGAATGAAGCACTGTTTGAAGTCGGTGCGAAAAACGTAAGAGAATAAGTACGTAAGCGTTCATTAATTTATTTTTTCCCCTTACATAACGAGAACGTACGCAATAATAATCATTTTAAGTCACTTCGCGCAAACAATTCGTGCCGCAAATTACCGAAACCACCACGTAAAAAAGGCACTCGAAGGATCGCGCGCAAGAAAAAAGAAAAACAGGACGCCACATCTTGCATTTCGCTTCCTTGTACCACTCGCCCCAAAGCTGAAGAGAGCTCTTTGTTCATTCCGATCTCTCAGAAGGGTGCAATCAGACCCGGCTCGAGCACTTTTCGAGTTCGTCCTGCCTATAATCGCGGGGAGATCTAAGCTAAGATCTAAGATCTAAGGGGAGATAGCATACCGTACAGCGCATGCGCGTTACCGTAAATCACACGGCGAGTCGCGATTCCAGTGACGCCGCCGTATATAACCCCCCCCCCCCCTTCCCCTTCGCTCTCTGAACGTTTAGGCAAGATGAGAGGACGAGCGATGATTCGAGGCATGGAAAAAAATTTAAAAAAAGGTAGGGTAGGGGGGGGGGGGGAGTTGAGCGGACATTCTGTTCGCCGCCCCCGCAGTCTGCCATCAGCACCACGCGACCCCGCAGTGCGGGGCCACACCCTGAGTTGGGGCACGACTCCCAAACACGAATCGAAAGGGTGGAGAAACACGTCCGCGTGCCGGATTGGATTTCCGAGCGCGAGAAAAAAATAGCGCGTGCTCTCTCTCTCTCTCTCTCTCTCTCTCTCTCTCTCTCTCTCTCTCTCTCTCACGGTACGGAGGAGAATGTCGTGAACTGAGGAATGCGCGCGAAACGCAGTGGTGTCGCCGACTTTTGGCGAAACAACGCTTGCCGCTCGCGAAAAAGAAATGTGGTTATTTATTTGGTTGATTGACTCCCTTTGTTGACGCAGATGGCTCTGCGGCCTCAGTGAAGTGCTTATAACAGATATGCTGTGAAATCACAAACGCGTTTGTTTAAAAACAGTTTCAAACGGGATAGAAATTTAACAAACAAGAATGCTGTTTTGTGAAAGGGTTTGCTGCTTTGACGACCTTTGTGTGGATGACCTCGCGCGAGCTTAAAGCGTCGACAGGAAACCGGGGCTGGCGCCGCTGTCAGCAGACGGATGGTGGCAGCTGATTCGGTTTATCTGTGCGCCCGCCCTCTACATGGGACAATGTTTTAATAGAGACAGCCGTCGATATGCTTGTGACGCTGTTCGGCTAAACAAGAGAGAGAACATGACGAAAGGAGGCAGGGATGTTAACATAATGGTGTCTGGTTGGCTACCCTGCACCGGGAGAAAAGGAAGGGGGAGTAGAAAGAAGAGGGAGAGGATAAACGGCGAGTGTGTGCATGAAGTGAAGTGAATGAAGGGAAGCGCAGTAGAGGACGACAGAATACTAGGTGGTGCGACGAAATTAGGAAATTTGCGGGTGCTAGTTGGAATCGGCTGGCGCAGGACAGGGGTAATTGGAGATCGCGGGGAGAGACCTTCGTCCTGCAGTGGACAAAAAAATAGGCTAATGATGATGACGACGACGATGATGATGATTAAGGGAAATTTACTAATATAGCTCATATTATTCTTCTCTTTATTGTCCCTTTAAACACCGCGGTAGTGTTTTTTCCCCCTCGGTCTTGCTTCGCACGCCTCAAATAAGAATCGCAACTGCGCAGTTTCCCCGCCGCTTGTAACACACACACGCCGCCACGTGACGAACCCGGAATGACCGACAACTACAGACGGCGCCGGCGGTGACAAATGCCAGCCGCGCGCGAGAAGGGCCGCGGCGATCACACCCCCACCGAGAGCACACGGAACTCGCGAGAACGCAAAGCGCGAAATGTTTTCGCTCGGAGCATTCCGGGGATTCCGCGCGCGGTCATTAAAGAGACGGATAATAAAAAAAAGCATGACGGGCGCGCGTATCTGTCTCTCGTTTTCAGAGGAGGCATGTGTGTGCTCGACCTCACGTCGCTGTCGCGCGTGCGAACCACACGCTGCCCCAGTCGCGCCGTCGCTCGAGAACTCCAAAGTTCGGAGTAATGGAGTCCCGGATGTTTTTCTTTTTGCTTTTTCCGGCGACGCCCACTTTGAGACCGCTCGGCTGAAACTGTGCGATGCAATCAAAAACTGCGCAGCTGGGATTGGCGTCATAATGTTCTGATGACCCCACGAATCGACAGCCTTTAACAGACCGCACCAAGGAATAAGCGGCTAGGTTGGACAAGGATAAGAGTGAATGTGGAGATAGATACATGCCTATGTTGATATGGCGGAGACGTTAGCCTGGGTGATTGAATGGCGTGCTACTCCAGGTGCTGGGTGATAATCATGCTATAATCAGTGATTACGTAAACCCTCAAACGGGATGTATACGGCCACACACACACACACACACACACAGACAATCAATCAATCAATCAATCAATTACAAGGTTTCGTTTAGGCTCGTGGCCGTCCAGGACTTACAGCAACGCATTCGTGGCGCGTAACGCACTGGCGGTACTTTGCTACGGGCCGAAAATGGGGTGCCTTTGAACACGCGAGTCCCTTTGCAAGTGCGTAGTGTCACCTTCAAAGACCGTGACTCTCTGACACGTGACTATGTCGCGTCGGGGCATCATATGCCGCCTTTTGAATATGCGAAGCCTCTCTCGCCACCCGTCTCTTGGTTTGCACGATTCTTAGCGATGCCTTTGGTACTGGCGATTGCGGGTTCGGGAGCTTCCCTTTGGAAGTTACTTGTACTTTACTATCGGGATTCGAATGCCAAGAGGTAATGCGCCGACAACAAACTACGATAAACCAATCGTTGTCAATACTGTAGGCGTTTTTCCGTTCCTCCGAATTTCTGAGGAAACGAGGCCCCCCCAAAGACCGCACACGGCCGGCGGCGCCGGCATATACTAAAAATGGGAAAGCTAAACCCTGTTCCTAGTTACTGGTATTTATAAAACGAATTTTTTTTTTCGTACATTCACTCCGCCATGCAGTCTTGGGTGCCCTTTGACCACGGGGACCGTTGTTGCCGCTCGCATTGAAACGCGACGGGTACTGTGTGCGTTCAAGCTTGCACAGCCTATGTGCTGCACGGTTCTAACGAGACAGAGTGCGCGAACTCGGCGTTGTGGGCACACGTGGGAGGGTGTTCGCCGCATGTTCGGCCGGAATGTCTCGAGGAAATGATTCACGCAGGGGGGTTGGCATCCGTATCACGTCAAGCGCGACCGCCCGCAGCGGATTCCTCGTGTTTATCTCTCTCTCTCTCTCTGTGTGTGTGTGTGTGTGTGTGTGTGTTGAGGCCCCATTTCTTGCGAGGCGAAGGAATCGTGTTGCAAGCGAGCCCTGTTTGGCAAGCCACTGCAACAAACCCACAGTTCTCTTATCTAAGCGCGCGGCTTATCCCTTCGCGTTATCAAAAGCGCTCGCCTCTGCCGCGTTCGCGAGAGAGCTGAGAGATATGAACGGCCACACGAATGCCATTCTGTTGTCGCATTGGTACCCTGTTTTATTGACAACAGCAGCAGCAGCCTGTTATTAAAGCTGTCGGTCATACTCTGAACAGTTTCATCTCCACATAGAGAGGCTGAACGGACTGCCCAGGTACTATCGTGCTCGATATGAGCTACGTCGCGGGAGTGCTTTCCCACGCTTTCGCGTTGTATAGCTCATTCTGAGCACGATAACGTTCTTATCGCATTAGCTTCCTTCGGCTTTCGGCAGCGTCTATTATAGAAACATCAGGACGCTGAACACTCCCCCTTTCCAATTAGCCATTGGCTCGTACCGAAGATGCTGCAGGCTTGCAAACAGCTATTTGTAAATGTTTTTAATAGATTGTGCGAAGGACATCAGGTTGCGTGACTCTGATCGGCATAATGTAGCGATTCCTCTAGCCCGATTCTATCCATTTCGTATTACCTACCGCTCACAACCGGTCGATCCTGGTGATAACACAGGCGCAGCACCATTCTGACCGCTGACGAAGCGAGCAAAGGAATAAAATTGAAATATATAATCGCTACATTATCCCGGTTCATTTCTACGTCACGTCTCCGTGCCATGTGTGCCGACAGGCTGGAGTTTTCCCTCATGTCCACCGAAGGCTGTGCTCGCCGTTAGCCTTCCCCGCATGGTAGTGAGTGCCATGGTGAAGCTACCTTTACAGTGCTCGAACATCCGCTGTCGCTTTTTTTCCCCCTCCTTTTTCTTTTCTTTTTTTGTGTGTTCTTTTTTTTTTTCTTCAAGCAGAATGAATCTTGCCTTCTAGAACAGTTTGCTTTCCTTATAATTCGCGCTCCATGTGTTAGAGTGTGCTTACTCTTATGGCGATTTGGGACCTGCTTGGCTCCCCTCATAAAGCTATCGTCTACTTTAAACTTTTCAAACTTTAAAACAGCAACAAATTATTAAAAAGCAAAACCGTCAAAGCAGGCGCACTGTAGAACGCGCAAGGTATGAGGATATGCGAGAACCCACTTATGTGCGCGCGCGCGCGAATTTAAATAATTAACGAGCTGGCACGTCCTCGAGCCACGACTATAACTCTACGCTGGAGCAAAATGGTCGACTTTAACTAAACAACGTGATACCGTCCGGGACAGGATTGAGGACGCAAGTATAACCATAACAGAGACGACGAACCTCGCTCCATATATAGAGCACTTCGTTCTCTGAGAGCGTCGTCATTTCGGCATCGCAAAAACAGACGTGGCAGAGCGTGTTCAGTCTTGCCAGGGCATCGACTAGCGCGTAATTTGACTACAGCTAAGCTAACGCGCTCTCACGTAATGAGAGAGGGCCCTCGATACAGCTTGCACGTTCGTGACTTCTAGCACTGAAATCGCAGTGGGCGATCCCGGCCCCCAAGAAGAGCGACTAGCCGAGACGACGGCTCCTACAGCCCCGTCCTGATAATATAGGCAACGTTCACTCGAAAAGCTTACCGACGCGTTAGAGACGCATCATGCCATCCCCGCATCGAGCCCGTTCGACCATCGCTGCAAGGAACCGACTAACCGTAGCAACACGTTAGCCATCGTAACTACACAGGTTCCGCCCAGTTAGACGCCTCGATCGATAATAACGCTCACGCAGAGGCCCGTCCAAGCGAGCAGTCACGTATACTAGCGTGTACACGGTGTCCCCCCCCCCCCCCCCCCCACCAAAAAAAAACAAGAAGCGTACGTAAGACGGAATGTTGCTAAGGCCGGAGCCCGCGGCGGGAATTTCACGGCTGACTGGAGGATACTCTGTGCTCGAGCAACGCGTGTAATCCTAACAATGTGGTAGTCCACGTAACTAGGCTAATGTTTACTCCTCGAGCAGATTAAAAATAAATAAAGAAAGAAAGCACGCACGAACGACTAAGCTAACGGCAAACCCGGTTACAGCCGTGGGTTGCGTAACCTAAGTGCGCAGGGAAGCCTAGAAAGAGGAGCAGGTTGTTATTTAGTTACTAAACGATGAGCGAATGGGAAAATAGGCCACCGAAGGGCTGGCTATCCCGATCACCAGAAATAAACTTCAGCGACCAAGGAATGTATGCAATAATCAAAACAAACGAAAAAATGGGGAAGAAAAGGAAAATAAATAAAGAAAATGTAGTCAGAGCAATAGATTGTCACTTAACTAAAAGTAAACCCTCAATCTCGAAAAAAAGGGAAGAATAAAACGCTTCAGGAAGTCTGATTAGGCTAATAACTATCGACTTCTTCACGGCGAAAGAAAACATTCAATGGAGAGAAGCCACCTGGCATTGATCGTTCTTTCTGTCTTTCTTTCTTCACATCTGCGCTTTATAAAGCGCTGAAGGATGCTCGCGGCTATTGACTGTCGTTTCCACAAAACAGACAAAAACAACCTTAAACTTCACGCACCTTCAAATTCCCGAGGCGGACCAGGTAGTGCGTGTCGTAAACCGGAACGCGTACCAGCGTGACCCGAGAGCCCGCAGCGCAGTTCGCAGGAAACCCTCGAATTGCTTGGGACCAAACGCAAATGAGCTAACGTAACAACAACGCGCCGCACGTCGTCTAACTAGGCTAATGTGCGTTGACCTCCGCAACGAAAAGAACGCCACGGTGATGATAAACGTTCGCCCGAGCCCAGGGCGAACCCGGTTCAGGCCGCGCGTTGTGTCTCGAACGGGGCACATCCGAGAGTCACCGTATGCAGAGAGAGAGAGAGAGAGAGAGAGAGAGAGAGAGAGAGAGAGAGAGAGAGAGAGAGAGAGAGAGAGTTATACAGCGAGAGATGTAAGGGTGGCTAATCATAACAAGGTCCTGTCCCTAATTGCTCCTCTCCGCTCGGATCGGTGTCACACTCCGTTGGAGAGTACATGTGGCACACCCCTATTCGAGCGGCCCCCTAGAGAGGCACCGCGGAGCTCCAAGGGGGGGGGGGGGGGTCGCAACCCGCGGCTTCTCGTAAAAGCGAAGCTCGCGCGGAATGTAAACACGAGGGGGGTAGCGGGAAGCCGGCGCGGCGGAGCCAAAGCCAGAAACAGAGACCCGAGCAGACAGCCAGGCGGCCCAGCATGTCGGCTGGCAGAAGAAAAAAAGAAAGGAACAAACAAAACTGGAATTGTCTCGACACATCCCGCATCACAGAGCCAGATCCTTCTTCAAAGTCGGGGAGATGGCCGAGCCGAAGAGGCGGGTTGAATGGCACTACAAATTACTACGGCGGCTTCGGGCGTGTTGTCTTTTCCGTGAAGTGAATCTCTCACGGGCAGCGGAGGGGGGGGGGGCGGAGTTTGTTGACGCACGCGTTCTTATCTAGGTGGGACGCCCGTTACTCTTCGGGCACTATGCGTACGCCCCCAATGTTAACGGCCGTGTGCTGCCTTAAATCACTCGGCGTCAAATGTCATTCGCGTGGTCGTACAAGGAAAGTTAAAGGGCATCAAACCTTAAACGCAGAACTCGTCGCCGATGGGTTGTGCGCTCTTGAAACCCCATAAGCGCCGTAGCACCACGTGATCGGGGCGACTAAATGAGTTCTGAACACATGTAGCAGCCCTTTGTGCTATACAAGTGACCGCGTAAAAGCATTTCCGTCAACTTTTTTTTTAAAGCTTACAAGGTGTCCTTATGCACGATTAAAAAAAAAACCTTTACTTTTGCAACCGGAAATTCCAACTGCCTCATTGACAATATGTATCTCTCTCAAAACACATAATGTCTTTGGAAGCCGTACTACACGCCTGGCTTATAGCCAGGCGTGCAGAGAATGCCATCAAGGCGTAAAACACGTCCATTGAAGTGTATTACTCGAGAACGACGCAATCTCAAGATTGGCCTAGCGTTTGAGGCAGCTAGTTCTCAATACTAATGACTGAGGACCTACTAATAGGCTGGTTTTGTTCTCTTTTTCAGTTTTATCCGGTAAAACTTAACAATACTCTCCATTTTCGATACATACCCGTCAACGTGTTCGGCTAACATGTTAAGAAACTGCCTCCGTCGAAATGTTTGTTTGTTTATTTTATTCTATGCAAGGATCGACTTCCCAAGGCCGTTTCTGAGTGCTTTGATAACTGGCATGATCAAAGTTACGCGACTCTACACGTTGCATGATAATTTGTCACCTTTATTATTTTAGGAAACCATGCCAACGACGATCACCTCTTGCTTTCAGTAATTCCTTGTCTTTTTCTTCCCCTCGCTTTTCTTTATAACCTTATTTTTTTCTATTCGAAGAGCGCCATCTGCCGTTAAGCCGTGACGCGCACTCACGTGACGTAATCTCGGCGGAACGCGGAACATATCCCTCCGCACAACAAGCGAAGATGCTCTTAAAAAAAGAATAAAAGAATTCGGCCTGCCATACAAAAGAGCGAGCATTAACAAGAGGAGCGAGGAAACGACTGCACACGACGCAAGCTTGCAACGTTGACCTCCTGAGAAGAGAGCGAAAGAAATAAAGATAGTGCGACGAAAAATCAAAGAAAAAAAAAAGCTTGCAGAGGGGAGCCACATTCTTCCTTTTCATCCAGTTTTCAAGGTCACTTATGCACCCTCGAGTGAGGGGAAGAGCGTCTTTTCTGACGGCTTTAAAAAACGTATATATGTATATATATACATATAGTAGAGGGATGAAGGCGACGGAAGGAGATAGGGCGGAGCAAGGCGGGAGACGACGGCTGCTGGGGCCGTTTGCCCGAGGAAGTCGGTCGATCAAAAGATACATTGTTGCCTTATCAGACACGCCGAAGTGGCGCTCAAAGGACGCGCCGCGGCGTCGGGAGCTTGGACGACGAGACGAGACGACACTCCCCTCCCCCTCCCCCCGCCCCTAGGACAAGGAGAGAGGAGGTACCGACCGCGGAGCGCTTTCTCTCGGTGCACATGAGCTCGCCCTTTCGCCGATGCTTTGCAGCAATCCGGGACTGCAAACGCCATGTGGAGTCCACTTGCGCGATACACCGCGACGAAGAAGAAAGCGCGAGGAGACATTTCCTCCTTTCTGGAGGCTGCAAAGGGACCGGGGGTCCACCAGAGATTAGCCCAGCAAATATGGCTCCCCCAAGTGCTTGCTCAGTGGTTACACTGAAACGAGGAGGGGGCGGATGAGGGGAAGGGTAACCGTGGCTGGCAGATTCGCGAATGCTTGGCTGCTTCTCGGTGCTTTCTTTCCTCCTTTTTTTGCATTTTTTTGTATGTTGCTGAAGAAGTAGGCATGTATGCATTGCTCACGGAAGCGGTAGATCATGCAGGTTTCGTTCAGAGCAAGCGCGAAGCTTTATCAACACCGGAATCTCTGGTTGTATGTGAAAGGTAAAGCAGGGATTCGGCGAAGGTGAGAACAAGACGGAGCGGATATGCAAAGTCCCGTGTTCTCGGGAAAAGGCGAGAACACATAAAACGAGCCGGCAGTGAGAGAGAGAAAGCTAGGAGAAGAAAGGCAAGGATGCTTGACAAACGATCGTCCTGTTTGCTATACACTGTACTGCAAGTAAGGGGAAACGAAAAAGAGGGAGAGAGCGATAACTGTGTGCACGCCAGAGCTAGCACAGGAGGACTACAAGCAGTCACTCGGACTGGTGCACTTCGAGAACAGCACCACTGCGCTAATAACTTTCTGCGCCAGCGACGAATGGATGTGGTCGCGGTCCAAGTATATTAGGGCTCGGAAAGTGGTCTGGAGGAAAACATACGGGCACTGTAAGCTGCATGTGTCGCATTCCTCCCCTATAAATTTTAACGACAGGACTGATTGATTTTTGACAAACAACAACTTATTGGCGCACTGACTTAACCACGTAACCCGTAACGTATCACAACACGTACGCCTTTCCACAGTTAGCAAGCATCGTCCTTTTGCGAGGGATGTCCTTTTGAAATGTAGCAAACACCCATGGAAAATAAAAAATAAAGAAAAGAACAAGGAAGATGAAAAAAAAAAAGAAAAGCTAGCTCATAACTCGCATTTTCGTAGCGCCACCACTAAAGTACTCGTTCTATCAGATTAACTCTTTTCTTTCTTTTCTTTTTCTCGGGCAATTGTAAGCCGGAACAATTTTTCCACGCGAAATCGGGGTCACTGCAATTTCCTCTTCACCTTATCCCAATCCCACCTCACGCATACTCCCAGTGCAGCAGCTTCAATCAGTACCAAACACTGTGCCATAACCATTACGTAAGGCGTCGCGTACCCCTTGTTGCGTTTCGCCTGCGACACGTGGTTTTGCCGGCGCGACTGCGGCGGGGCGGCAGACATTTTGGCCCGATCGTCGTCGCCGCAACGCTCATCGGCAGGTGTTTCCAGGCGCGACTGCGGCGATGCGACCACAAAGGATCACCCTCGCATTCCAGTCATTGTGCCAGAACCAGGCGCTGCGAAAGCAGGGATCATCCTCTCATTACAGTCATTGTGCCCGACCGGCAGCGCTACAACAGGGTGCTACGAGATCGTGCTCGACATGGTGCTACGGCATCGCTACAACAGGGTGCTACGAGATCGTGCTCGACATGGTGCTACGGCAGCGCTACGACAGTGTGCGTCACCATTAGCCCATTGTACATTCACGTGCTCGTCTTTTGAGGGGTTCCTTCTTGCCCTCAACTGCGAGAGTATAAAAACAGCTGCCCCGGACGCCAAAAGGAGGGCTCCGATTTCTTCTGTTGAGTGAAGTGCTCTCCCGTCTCTCTACTTCGGTCAAACCTGACCGCCAACTCTTTGCGATGTTAAAATAAACAAGTTGTTTCGTTGTTACCAGTCGACTCATGCTTTGCCGGGACCTTCGGATGCTTCCAGTTGTACCCCAGGCCGCCAGGCCAACGCTACCCTTGGGGCTTGCGACCCAGGTACAACCACGGGCGTCAGCGCCGAGTTCCCAACAGATCGTACCAGCGGTGCGATCAAAACATCTGGTGGCAGCGGTGCGATCCAAACATCTGGTTGGCAGCGGTGAGATCGCCTCCGACTCCAAACAACTGTCTGCCAGCGGTGAGATCGCGACAACGGAGGCCAGCAGCGAAGAGATGCAGTTGACTGTATGCTGAGCAGCTCAACGACGATCCGGGAGCAGTGCAACGAGCCCTGTGTGACGACTGGTTGCCTGCAGCGGAACGACTGCGCGGAACTCTTGACTGCGAGGTTTGGTGAGTGCGGGACTTTCTTCTTCTGAGCTTTGCCAGGCTTTTGTTAGTGTCAGAAACAGAGCTGGTAATTGTGGTTGTCGTTGCTGCCGGGTTAGTTTGCGGCAAGACAATAGTAAGCAGTAGAGAAAGCAGCATTCAGAGCAGCCATGGATTTGAAGTCGTTGCGCAAACCGAAATTGTTGGAGCTTGCAAGAGAGTTGGGTCTGGATGTCTCGGACAAACTCAGAAAACCAGAACTGATAAAGGCTATTCTTGAGTTAGAGGCTGAGGATGACGAGCTGTCGGAATGCCTTGAGACCATTGAAGAGAGGGAGACTGCAAAAAGACAGGAGCGCGAACTTAAAGAGCAAAAAGAAAAAGAAGAGCGCGAACTTAAAGAACAGAAAGAAAAACAAGAGCGTGACCGTCAACACGCTTTGGAAATGAAGCGTCTTGAGGTAGAGATGGAACGCGCTCGTAATGGAAGTCAGGCACACGGTGCAGGAGAACGCGTATTGTTCAAAATGACTGACCTGATGCGGCCGTTTAAGCTTGGAGAGGACATTGGTTTGTTCCTGGTTAACTTTGAGCGAACGTGCGAGAAGCAGGGGTTCTCTCGGGAAACGTGGCCACAGCGCTTGCTCACTTTGTTACCCGGCGAGGCGGCCGACGTAGTCGCTCGCTTGGATAGAGAGGAGGCAGAGGACTTAGACACAGTGAAATCGAGTCTTCTAAAAAAGTACCGGCTGTCTGTGGAGGCGTTCCGTCGGAAGTTTCGGGAAAATGAGAAAGGCAAAAGTGAGTCATATACAGAGTTTGCGTATAGGCTTATGTCGAACATGCAGGAGTGGCTCAAGGAAGAGAAAGCGTTTGGTGACCACGATAAAGTTCTGCAGTGTTTCGGGCTAGAACAGTTTTATAGTCGGTTACCGGAGAACGTGCGATACTGGGTCTTGGATAGGCCAGACGTTTGTACGGTGGCTAAAGCCGCTGAGCTAGCCGAGGAGTTTGTGACGCGTCGGGCTCGCGGAGCTAAGGACGGTCAAAAGGGTGAATTTCGCTCGAAGTTTGAGAGGCCGAAGTTCACGCCCATGAGATTAAAGGGGGACACGCGTAGTGCGGATGCGAGTGAAAGCAGTCCGACCAGACGTAAAGAGACGGCGGCAGCCAAACGCAGAAAGCGGTTCGAGATGAGGCGAGCGGGCGTTTGTTATACGTGCCAGAAGCCGGGTCACTTTTCGGCGCAGTGTCCGGAAACAACACCAAAAGTTGTGTTTTTTTCAATAGGCAGCACTGACGAGAACATGAAGCTTCTCGAGCCTTACATGCGAGACCTCCTCGTGAACGGGAAAGAGTGCCGAGTGCTTCGTGATTCCGCAGCTACGATGGATGTAGTTCACCCGTCTTACGTAGAACCCCATATGTTCACGGGCGAGTGCGCGTGGATCAAGCAAGCCGTGGAAGCTCATAGCGTGTGTCTGCCGGTAGCAAAAGTGCTTATTGAAGGACCTTTCGGAGCGCTTGAGACGGAGGCGGCAGTGTCATCTATGCTGCCACCCCAGTACCCGTACCTATTTTCAAACAGGTCCGATCACCTCCTGCGCGAGAAGGGGCTTTTGTTTGGTGAAGCTAGTGTTCTGGCCTTAACCAGATCGAAGGTTCGGGAGCTCGCTGCAAAGGCGGTAGTTGCGGGGCCGACGTTATCAAACAACGAAAAAGGGTCAGAGGCGCAGCAAGCTGATATTCCGAGCACGCCCGAACTGAATAAACTTGAGTCTGTAACGTTAAAGGCGCCAGATACTGGAGAGGAAACGCCCGACGCGGGAAAGTTAGAAGAGCTATCTACTGATTTGCTCATCGCGCCTACGTCAGACGGACTTGATAGGTTGCTAAAAGTCAGCCGGTCGGCTTTGATAGCCGAGCAAAAAAAGGATGGCAGCCTGGAAAACGTGCGCTGCAATGTCAAAGAAGGTATCGCCAGGAAAACTGCGCGTTTTGTGGAAAGAGGTGGAGTCCTGTACCGGAAGTATCTAGACCGCAGAGGAGTGGAGTTCGATCAGCTGATCGTTCCTCAATGCTATCGTCAGGATCTGTTGCGCTTGTCGCATGGGGGTTCGTGGTCCGGACACCTAGGAGTTAAGAAAACTAAGGACCGTCTCTTGCAAGAGTACTATTGGCCAGGGTGTTTTCGGGACGCAGACCATTTCGTGAGGACATGTGACACCTGTCAGCGGGTGGGCAAACCAGGGGACAAATCGAGGGCGCCGTTGAAATTGGTACCTATCATTACGGAGCCTTTTAGACGGCTCGTTATTGATACAGTGGGACCTCTGCCGGTAACAGCCACGGGGTACAGACACATTTTGACTGTGATCTGCCCAGCGACAAAGTTCCCTGAAGCAGTGCCGCTTAAAGAACTCAGCTCAGTTGAGATAGTTAATGCACTACTGTCCATATTTGCGCGAGTTGGTTTTCCTGCGGAAATCCAATCAGATCAGGGCACAGTGTTTACTAGCGCTTTGACGACAACTTTTCTCGAAAGGTGTGGGGTAAAGCTGTTACACAGCTCAGTGTACCACCCACAGTCGAATTCCGTTGAGAAGCTCCACTCCGTCATGAAGCGCGTGTTGAGAGCGTTGTGTTTTGAACATCGAACTGACTGGGAGCTGTGTCTGCCTGGGGTGATGTTTGCTTTAAGGACCGCGCCGCATGCGGCTACGGGGTTTTCGCCAGCTGAACTGGTGTACGGTCGCTCGCTTCGATCTCCGCTTCGCATGCTTCGAGAATCGTGGGAAGGTAGGGGCGACGACCCAGTCGTGGTGGAGTACGTGCTTAAGCTCCTCGAACGCTTAAGAAGGGCACAGGAGTTGTCAGGTGAAGCAATGACAATGGCCCAGCAGAGGGCCAAGGTTTATTATGATCGGACAGCCAGGGCCCGTCGTTTTGAGGTTGGCGATGAGGTCATGATATTGCGCACATCGCTAAACAACAAACTAGACGTGCAGTGGGAGGGCCCAGCACGAATTGTTCAGAAACTGTCGGACGTTAACTACGTGGTAAGTCTGCCAGGAAAGCGGAAAGCACAGCAAGTTTACCACTGTAATCTGCTCAAACCTTATAGACAAAGGGAAGCAGTGGTGTGCATGATGGTAAACGTTCCTGAAGAGCTTCCGGTCGAGCTTCCGGGACTAGGCTCAGTGACGAACAGGGAAGACACCGGTCAAGTCATTAGTGACCTTATCAGTAAAGCACCGCTGTCGCCTGAGCAGAAAACCGAACTACACCAGCTATTACAAGAGTTTCAAGGTCTGTTCTCTGAGAGGCCTGGTAGGACTTCGGTACTTACTCATGATATAGAACTTACCTCCCCAGAGCCAGTACGATCCAAGGCGTATCGGGTGTCACCCCGCCAGAGCGATATTATGGAGGCTGAGGTAAAGAAAATGCTACAGCTCGGTGTTATTGAGGCAGGTGAGAGTGATTATACCTCCCCTTTGATTTTAGTTGAGGTACCGGGCAAGGAACCTCGTCCTTGCGTCGACTACCGCAGGCTTAATTCCATCACTAAGGATCAAATTTATCCGATCCCTAACATCGAGGAGCGCCTTGAGAAAGTTAGTAGCGCTCAGTTTATTTCCACCCTAGATCTTGTCAGGGGTTATTGGCAGGTTCCACTTACAGAAGAGGCTAGTAGGTATGCGGCGTTCATTTCACCAATGGGAACATTCCGCCCTAAAGTGTTGAGTTTTGGTTTGAAGAACGCGCCATACTGTTTTTCAAGACTCATGGATAAAGTGTTGCGGGGACAGCAAGAATTCGCTTTACCGTATCTAGACGACGTAGCGATATTCTCCGCATCCTGGTCTGAGCATATGGCACACTTGCGGGCGGTGCTAACCCGCCTGCGCGAAGCGGGCTTGACAGTCAAGGCTCCTAAGTGCCAGTTAGCACAGGCCGAGGTTGTCTACCTCGGTCACGTGATTGGTCAGGGTCGTCGCCGCCCCTCTGAAATAAAAGTGGCCGCTGTGCGAGACTTTCCGCAACCGCGCACCAAGACCGATATTCGGTCGTTCTTGGGTGTCGCCGGCTACTATCAGAGGTACATCCCTAGGTACTCTGATATCGCGGCTCCCCTGACGGATGCTCTAAGAAAGACAGAGCCTCAAACAGTCGTCTGGGACGAGACAAAGGAAAGAGCTTTTAGCGCCCTAAAGAGTGCCCTAACAAGCCAGCCTGTGCTACGATCGCCAGACTATACAAAAGGGTTCATTGTTCAGTGCGATGCTAGTGAGCGAGGCATGGGCGTTGTACTGTGCCAACGGGAAAATGGAGAAGTAGAACACCCCGTCCTGTATGCTAGTCGTAAGCTGACCAGTCGTGAGCAGGCGTATAGCGCCACCGAGAAAGAGTGTGCGTGTCTCGTGTGGGCCGTTCAGAAATTGTCATGCTATCTAGCCGGCTCGAGGTTTATCATTGAGACGGATCACTGCCCTCTCCAATGGCTGCAGACCATCTCTCCCAAAAATGGCCGCCTCCTGCGCTGGAGCCTCGCTTTACAACAATATTCCTTTGAGGTGCGTTACAAAAAGGGGAGTCTCAACGGTAACGCCGATGGCTTAAGTCGAAGCCCCTAACGTAGGAATCAGCCTCAAAATTGTTTGTTACTGATGTTTTTCTTCCTGAGGCAGGACTTTTTTTTAACATATTGCTTTTGTTTAGTGTTTCAAAGTGATGATATGCTTTCTAGTGCAATTTTTCAATTTGTGGACGCGTTCTGAGTGATGCTAGACTACTGTAAGGAACTAGGCAGTGGTATAAAAAGGGGGAAGAGCCTGGCAGGGCTTAGTGAGGGTTGTGCCGTGCTTGCTGACTGAGCGGTTGAGTTTCAGCGTAGTTCTAACGCTTGCCGGGAACGAGAACAAAAATGTGAACTCTCCCGAAGTCACTTTGCAGTGTCCCGTGCGAACCTGAACTAGAGAACGAGGCCTTCTCTGTGCGCTGCGCTCAAGAAACGTCGAGGGACGCCCGACTTCGGTTATGAGCATCATCGAGCGACATCCCTCCGGACAGCGGATGCAGTCCCCTGTCCATCGGGATCTCCTTCCCCCGGCGGGGCGGTCTGTTGCGTTTCGCCTGCGACACGTGGTTTTGCCGGCGCGACTGCGGCGGGGCGGCAGACATTTTGGCCCGATCGTCATCGCCGCAACGCTCATCGGCAGGTGTTTCCAGGCGCGACTGCGGCGATGCGACCACAAAGGATCACCCTCGCATTCCAGTCATTGTGCCAGAACCAGGCGCTGCGAAAGCAGGGATCATCCTCTCATTACAGTCATTGTGCCCGACCGGCAGCGCTACAACAGGGTGCTACGAGATCGTGCTCGACATGGTGCTACGGCATCGCTACAACAGGGTGCTACGAGATCGTGCTCGACATGGTGCTACGGCATCGCTACAACAGGGTGCTACGAGATCGTGCTCGACATGGTGCTACGGCAGCGCTACGACAGTGTGCGTCACCATTAGCCCATTGTACATTCACGTGCTCGTCTTTTGAGGGGTTCCTTCTTGCCCTCAACTGCGAGAGTATAAAAACAGCTGCCCCGGACGCCAAAAGGAGGGCTCCGATTTCTTCTGTTGAGTGAAGTGCTCTCCCGTCTCTCTACTTCGGTCAAACCTGACCGCCAACTCTTTGCGATGTTAAAATAAACAAGTTGTTTCGTTGTTACCAGTCGACTCATGCTTTGCCGGGACCTTCGGATGCTTCCAGTTGTACCCCAGGCCGCCAGGCCAACGCTACCCTTGGGGCTTGCGACCCAGGTACAACCACGGGCGTCAGCGCCGAGTTCCCAACAGATCGTACCAGCGGTGCGATCAAAACACCCTTCACGGCAACGTTCTCCCGACTCCCCGAGTCCGGTTCACCGCTTAACGCGTGCGAAAACTCAAACGAGCCGAACAACAGTGGGTTACTAGGCTGCACGCGACACGCATCTCTCTCCCTCTCTCTCACCACTGCATTCCTTATTCACGTGCATTCCCACGGTATCATCCGCTTGGCTCTTTCACGCACCGGGCCAATCTTTTCCACCCGCCTTCTCTCGTCATCTGCTCGTGCAAAGGCCCGCGCACATCGCTGCTTGCATCACCGGCTTTCAGGGTTACCGGGTCGACGATCACTCGTCAATCGAAGCGACGTATAAGAAAATAGAGAAAACCGTACACGCTGCTTCTCGATATAATTCCCGCTGTCATATATATTGCCATCATTCCTTCCTATTCTATGATTATATATATATATATATATATATATATATATATATATATATATATATATATATATATATATATATATATATATATACATATATATATAAAGAAAACCTGCCTCGCCTCCGTCAAAGAAGCACAACACAGCAGCATCGTTCGCAGCGCTACCGAGACGAAAGCCTAGCGAGGCGTGGAGTGAACTCTTCCCGCCTCCCCCTCTCTGCTTTCCTCAATACGAAATCCCGGCGCGTTCACGATACCCACCTTCCATTGAGTGTAGCTGCACCGTGCGTGATTGATGGATCTCCAGTCAAGGAGACGCTGCAGACACGCTCCGTCGTCTCCCCAACTAATTATATTTAAAGAAAAAAAAAGATATCGCAAAGCACGTGCGGTCCGTTGCCCTGTATCGTGGAGAAGCGAGCGTAGTGCGGCCAAAATTGCACCACGCCTGGAAAGGCCACCGAATGATCGGACCGCCTACATATGCTGTGTCGCACGGCAATACCGTGCGCAGTGATGAAGACTCGCTGGCCATGGAAAGCGGGTCTGCCACACTTTAGAAGAGGCTCAACAGCGTTTGATAAGGCTCACGTCGTACAGGCCCCACCATCAGCTTGGTTCACGGAGACAGCCTGTCGGCGAGAATGTGGGACAAATGCCTCTTCGCCGTCACGTGACATTGTCATCCTTCCGATCGTCTTCCTTGCCAATGGGTCGTGTTTACTACTCAATGTACACTACGTGCTCGAGAGAACAAGCCCCGATGCCACGCTGCGGGCGTTGCGGGGACGTGTGTGTCTGCGTACAGTATTTGGATAATAGCGCGGCGACGAGTTCCGTGCAAATGCGGTACGCTCGAAGCCTATTGGCTGCGCTGAGGTCAGCTCCCGCGAAAGACGTCGATGACGCTAAACACGCGCTAAAGCCTCCAGAGACAAGCCAGCGGGAGCCGTACGAGGACCCGCAGCTATAAAAACATGCGTAGCGTCGTAGTCGGTGCATACGTATCGGAGAAACGCGCTGTGTCGCATATGCGGTAGCCCTGTTTTCAATGTGCAAGTACACGCCCTTCCATATTTCACGTTGGATAAACATGCGATGTGTGTGTGTGTGCTTTTATGAAACATTTCTTACATGCCTGAAGACCGACTGACCTTCACTCAACTGTTTTTCACGAGGAAAACACCCACTACAGTCCTCAAATGTCTCACCTCAGCGTTTCCTATATACTATATACCACTAATATTAGCACCAGCGGTAACTATATACAGGCCAGCTCGCGCCCACCTTCACTGCACCTAGCGCGTACAACTCAAATTCTCAGTGCACTCTCACAAACCCACCCGTTAACTAGCAGCTTGGCGACACGCTGCCGGTCATTCATAGGAGGTGCCACACGCGCATCATAGTTGCACGTGTAGTTTTCTCGCGTTTAACACTGGGGCGTCACAACACGCGTTCTTTGAACTGTCACAAGGAGCAGGCGAGTAATAATAATAAAAAAAGCCCGTGTCGGTCGTTCTCGCACATGCTCTCGCGCCAGGTTCGTTCACACCACTCTCGCTTGCACAAAGGTACACGAGGCGAGCTCCGTGCTTTGTAAAGGGCTCCTACACGGATTCGCCGAGACAAGACGCCCGCCTCCTCGACGGGGACTATTCGCGGTGTGGTCCTGGTCTGCTTCGACGAGACAACGAAGGCACGGTACACGGCAGGGACCTCGGCATCGAGAGAAAGGCGCTCGTCGCCGAGAAAAAGAAGGGCAACGTCGACGCAGCGAGGCCTGGCGGTGCGCGACAGAGCGAGACGGCCGTTCGCGCCCGGGGGCGCGAGCGGACCCACACAGGCGCGCCGATCTCCGCTAGCGCGCGCCTGGCGAGCGACCGCGCGTTGTGCGCGCCTGCAGCGACGGCGGCGATGCGCTGGAGCCGAGATGAGAACAACGACGACTCAACGGATTTAAGCCGGCGTGAATGAGGAGCGGATCGCGGCGCATTAGCGCGTCCTAGAAAGCGCCGGCGACGGCGGCGATGAGCGCGCGCTGGGCGCCCGTTCTGCTGAGGCGCAGTCATGTAGGCGCACTGACCGCGACGGAGCGGGCCCGGAGCGAACCCGATTGTACTGCAGCGCCGTCGTTTTGGATGTGTAGCGTTTGTTGTGGGGACAGACCTTGGCGCATATTTTTATGTTGTTGTTGTTGTTGTTGTAGCGAGCGCTTTGATCCAGACCAACGACACGCGAGATGCTCTCTATATAGCAATGACGGAGAGAAAGCGAGCGAAGGAAATCGGTTACGGGCCTATACGTAGAAGGTCATGACTGTGGACGCGTTGCTTGGCATTGTGACCGAGGACAGGTCGGTAACAAGGTGACACAAGACGAGAAGACGCGTGAGCAGCGCGAAGCGGCGGGCACGTTCCACTAACTACCACCGTTGCTGCAATGCTATATAACACGTATGAGCGAGCGTATCCGTTGATGATGCCGAACTAACCGATGTTAGGATGGAAATTTGGGCACTCTTATTCTGTGCCTGTTTATCTGTGTGTCGACGTTTCTCGCGTCTTTTATTTGAAGACCTAATCGAGAGAGCGATAGCGGGGTCTCCGACTCCTGCCGAACAGTTGACGTCGTTTCATGCGTGTTTCACTGCGAGTAAAAAAAGGCCAGCTATGGTGCCGGTGACTCGGGGCAATAAGTCAAAGCTCCCTACATCAGCGTACAGTATCCCACGCAATGCAAGCAACACCAAGACAAGTAATTGCTTAGGTTGTTTCAACCCGTAATGCCCGAGTTTCGCCTAATCTGTTCGCTATTTACTCCCTTACACCTCCCCATCCGTTCATGCTTGCTGGCCAATGTTCAGGTGTCAGAGGTCGGCTGGGCAGTTACGGTGCAACCAGCAGAATTCGACTCTTCTTTTTTTCTTCTAACAATAACAAAATTTCCTTTTCTTTCTTTATTTTTCTTCTTTTTTTGTGAAGAAGGAAGAAGAAATATTCACGAACAGGCAGAGACGAGAGAAGGTGGAGGGAAGAGGGGACTGTGGTTCGACCTGTCCCCGGCCTATACGATCGGATATTATTTCTTAATGCTGCAATTTATTCTCTGTTGTCTGATCATTTGTTCAGTCGTGTTCTTCTTTCGGCGCGTGAGCGATCTCGTGACATAACTCGCCGCTCTATCTTTCGCACGTTTTCGCTATTCGTTCACAAAGGAAAATAAAGTAGACACGATAATACGCAGCTTGCTATTTTCTCCATATGCCCCTATGGGTCCAATTTAACCCCCAGCTTATTTTGCCCATCCTAAACAGAATAGAAAAGAAAGGAATGGTTAAACAACATAGCAGTGGAAGAATCTCATCGAATAATTGCGACCAGATGCGAAGCAAGTAACCGCTGTTTAAAAAAAAAAAAGAAACACACTTACTTTGTTCAGAAACGCATCGATAGCTAAAAAAGCGGCTTGCAATGTCAAATGGTCACAAGCGGTGCTTACGTCGACTATTGCCGCATCGCTGTCAGCTCGCGGCGTTCGAAACAAATTCTTTGGCAGTGAATAACGCGGTAATTAATTATCTGAGGCCCCAATACCTGGTTAATGGACGATTATCTAGAGGTCGACAGCAGCAACGTTGAGCTGTTTGAAGCGACGAAGCTTCTTGCATTGTGTTTCTTTTTCCTATACTTCGGCACCCCCCCCCCTTTCCCCCCGCTTCCAGCCCTTTTCAAACTTTCTTGCACGTGATAGCCGCCACTTCAAGCGTCCCGAGCCAGAGATTTCGCGCACGTGAAAACAGCCACTTGAGAAACATTGCAAACCGAGCCGTCTATTTCGAGGAGTAACGGTCTCCCGCGCGGGAAGGAGAAGAGTGGTGTCGCCGGGCCGCTCGCACCCCGTGACCCCATGGAGGGGGAGAGGGGGGGGAGGGGATGCGCGCCTGACCTTGTCACGTCAACGTCCCGCGACCCCGCCGTGCATCTTCGCCACCCTCCGAGCCGTACGCCCACTTCCCCCATTTCACGACCGTTGCCTGTCCCCCACTGCAGCCCCCTCCCCCCCCGTCGCTCTCTCGGAGAGAGGAGAAAGATAGTCCTGGTTGGCACTTGTGGTGCGCGGTTGCTCGTGCCCGAGTTGCAGGCAGAAGGCGAAGGGAGAAAGCCTCAAAAGCCCCTCAAAATAAGGCCGGGCCAGGCGCGGTGTCTCTCCCTCCCCCCCCCCTCCTCCCACGCCTCAAGCGAGAGACTCCCGATGCTGACTCGGCTTTTTCCGCGGGGTGGACGACCCCCCCTGTGCGACTCTCGTTTCACTTTTCGCGGCCGGCTTGAACCCGCCGAAGAAGAGCCGGCGAGTCAGAGTCACTACGGCTTCGATTCTCTGCGACGCTTTTGCCGAATCCGAGGAGGTTGGCGGTTGAGGTCAGAATCGGAAGATGTCAGATAAGATTAAAAACGCGATCGCGCCCCGTGCCGTACTACGGGATCCAGAGAGAGAGAATTGACTGATTCTGTAGCAAAGTTTTTTTTTTTTTTTGTCCGAGTGTGATGTGTGCTGGCGCCGCATCAACGATTCAGGAAATGTCGGAGGTGCATCTCGGTGCCAGAAGAGCCCTGGACATTTTAATAAACAATGCTAGAATAAACCGCGCTTAGAAAAGCACGTGAGAGACGTACCTCGAGATGTAGGGTTGCTGGTTGCGGTACTAGTCGAAACTGAACGGTACAACAACCAACCACCAATTACTACTACTACTGCTACTACTACTAATAATAATAATAAAACAGAAAGAACAAACAAACAGACGGAAGGAAAAGCGCTGTGCCCCTCGATTAAGCTGCAGTCGCTTCATACGCTGGGAACTGCGATCGCAAACACCAATATTCACTGTTCCCAGAGTTAGCGGAAACTGCAACCGGAAGTCTCTCAAAGCATCTGTTTGCAAACAGCGATTGACGAACGCACGACGGTTAGCTCTAAGCAGAACGACATTCGATTTTACATCGCCTCACCACCGAGTCTATGCTCGGTGAAGACGACACCGACGCCGCCACCCCCTTCCCGTTCGCCCGGCCCCGTCAAAAAATAGGGGGCCGATAGAGTAAACGGATCACCTGCTCGTCATGGAGCGACGGGTACGAAATACCACTGCGACGCCAAACGATGGCGTTCCCATAGACAAAGCATGGGAAAACAAAGAAAAAAGAACGCTATAAAATCAGCCGCGACGTTTGTCCCGCGCCTCCTTTTGTCTCCATCCCGAAGCAAAGCCGCCGCCGACTGCTTGTTCCAGCAGGTGTCTCGATTCCTCGCAAACGGCCCGTGGGAAAACCGAGAGGAGGAAAGGGGGGCCACACGCTTGCGAGACGCGAACAGCGGTGAGAGGGGGGGGGGGGGGGGGTTATGGAACTCTCGCTATAAGGGAACTGGCGGGATGACTGTGACGTCGCCCGAGGTGTCGCGTTTAATCCGTTCGCGTCCCGCATGCGGCATCTCACGCACGCGTATGGCTCCGAACGACGCGTCTCTTGTGTGTTTTATATCGCCCCCCCCCCCTCCCCCTCCATTGTCGAACGTGACAGGGACTCGACGACGTGGGTTTTCGATACGTCGCGGGCGGTGTCGTCAGCGTCTGGGACTCTCGGGATCCGTTCTCGCACCGCACAAAGGTGCGTGTGCCGACGTACTTCGAGAATGACGTAAGTGCGTGATGGTGTTAAAGAGATGTGAACAGGCTCACAACGCCGCGCGACGTGTGAAACTTGTTTACGCCTGGGCGTAGGAAGCGCCTCGCACGGATCATCGCCGACAGATGGTTTACGTAGTAAAAATAAAGAGACTTCATTAATGGAAACTGGATATGTTTGAAATAGACCGTGAGAACGAAAGTGCAGGTTGTAGGGGCGGAAACGAGTCATGTGATCAGAGGACGTTACGGCGACCTGTTGCTAAGATTGTGGACGTAAGGCTCGTGTGCAGTCGGGGAACACGGGGAACGGAGCGGCGTGTGATAACATTCTTTTGCGTACCCCCAATTGCGTTCGCGCATCAGGCTATCCGGCTTCGAAACTGTATTTATTCAATATGCACCCTAAGGCACGAGGGCATTACATGGGAGAGGGAAGGGGGGGGGGTAGTTTGCATTACATGAAATAAATACAGAAGACAAGGTGTACACAAAGAAAAGAAATTCTAAACGCAACTTATGTAAAGTTTTAGAACGACAAAATTTTCTAAATAAAACGGTAAACTGAATCAGCTAGCTAGCTGATCATTCGTGTCCACGTACGTAAGCTACGTAGCGGACACTTTGTCAAATTAGTTCACTACGTTAATCAGTATTTTGTATAGTGAAATGCCATTTACGCGCAGTAGCAGTTATGTCTTCGATTACCCCAGCCCACTTGAACATGGCTAGCTACCTCGTATCCGAAGCCGTATAGCGACGTATAATAAGGAAGAAAATTATTCTCGTCATTTGTTGTGTTCAAATCAAGAAATACAACGGCTTTCATATGTTTATTTCTCTTCCTTTATTTCTTTTTTCTTTTCTCATGTAGGAGATGCGCACACTTTCGAATTTCTTGGAGATCACACTCTGACTCCGTTGCAGATCACACTGACTCCGTAAAAATAACCATCGCCACCAACTGTAACATGACTGTAGCGCGAACAGTGGCAACATGACACGCTACTTGTCCCAAGTCTTCACCCGTTATAATTTCGTCATTCGCTCGGTCGTAGAGACGATAACAAAGTTGTGCAACGCTACAGCAGCGTTTGCTCCCCCCCCCCCCCCCCCAAATCCCAGCGCAAACGAGTTGAGCGCTTCATCGTGCCCATTTACGCACGATAGCTGAATCGCAATGCTGGCAGCTTTGGAGCGAGTCGGGTGTTCCACGACGTTTTCGTGGATCAGCGCAACTCAGAAAGAGTGCCGGAGCTAATGCACATCTCCGGAATACCGCCTAAGCGGGCAGTCAACTTCACCAACCGAGTTGGGAGAGAGTTGCGCGGCTCCTCGAAAGCAGTGCTGACTTTCCACGCAGACACCCCCGACTGCACGGAACCTCTTAATTTAGACCCGGACGCTGAATAACTCCGCACGCATTCACCGTTCGCATTTATAACCCGCCGTTTAAAGGGCCGTCCGCAGCTGTCCTGGCTCCCATGAGCTGACAGCGCTTAACCTATAAGACGACACGGCGCGTAAACGCCAGCTGTGACGCCCGACGTAGCACACCGAGACTCCCTGGGAAACTACCAACGAGCACCCTCGGTTAAAGAGCAGCTTCTGTATGGAAGAAGGGGGGAGGTGGGGCGAGAACGCGTACTCCCGAAGACGCAGGCGAGCTTTGCACGCAAATACATGCAGTGACGGTCGTCGACGTTTCGAGAGAGAGAGAGAACGTTCGCCGGATACGGAGAGGAACCGCGGGAGGACGGCAGGGAAACTACAGGAAAAGCTACAAAAAGTCAACTTCCGGTCGCTGCTTGGCTGGCTGGACGGAGCCACCTAATTAGGCTGCCCTCCACCTCTTCCGAAACTCCCGCTCTCTCGACTTTTCCACTCGCCCAACGAGCCCCTCGTCCCTTTTCACTTCGTCTCCTTCCTCTCGGGTCATTAAAAGCGTGCAGTGAAGTGATAGCCGACGTTAGCCAACTCGAGGGCCGCAAGATCTCGAGATCTTGCAGTCCTGAAGTTGGTCGACGCCAGCTTTACGTATACAGTGTAATAGCGTTGCAAGCTACTGCGAGACAGAACACAGAGCGCCGACGCAAAAGCGAGTCCAGAGGACGGGTGACGTTCACGTCACGTGATCCTGCTGTCTCCCGAGCTACCTTGTGTAACTTTCTCTAAAAGACGAGGCCATAAGATGGTGGGCGGAGAAGGAGGGGGAGGGGGGGGAGTGCGCGCATCTATAGCCCCGCGCATCGGGCCCGCGTAGACTTTTGACTCGACTCTTGACTGCACAGCTTCGGGGTGAAGCGTAGAGTCTCTTGACGGCGCAGCAGTTAAAGCGAGGAAGACAGCAAGAGAGTGAGAGAGAGAGAAGTCATCGGGGGATGCCCGTTTCGCCTCGCAGACTCCTGCGCTGCCGGCGTGTCATCAAGCGCACGGCAGCAGATCCGCCTCGAGAAAGGAGGAGAGAGAGAGAGAGAGAGAAAAAAATGGGACTCGCTCGATGGGCGGCTAATGTGCTCCACGTTCTCGGGAACTCGCCGCCTCGTTTTCGAGAGCAATGGAAGAGACAGAGAGAGGTAGCGAGGGACAGCCTGCGAATGCACTTGCTTGGGAGCGCTTGAGGTGGCGTTTCCTCCTCGCTCGCGCTGATGCTCGTGAGGAAGAATATCGTCTTGTTCCTTTCGTTTGCCGTATTCTTGTTCGGGCGGAGAGACACAGCGTCGCCAGCCTTGGGTTCAACGTCGTGGTGCTCGAACGGATCCGGCCTCTCTCTCCCCTACGAAGCCGGGGCGGGCGTTCACAACTTTATTTTTTCTTTCTTTCGGCAATGATGCAGTGACTCGAGCCTTGCGAAGTTGGTCCACCTTCCCCGAAAGGGCATTCCGTGATGTGGCTGACCGGCGACGAACGAGGCAGGCGGTCGCTTGGAAGTCGAGCCATTGTACTGTTCACCATCTGCTGAGGAGCCAGGAGAACCTCCCGCCCCCCAAGCTCACGACAGACCTACTGAACTTCACGAATCTGAATGCCGATTTGAAGAAGGGAGGTCGCTGTTTTGTGTGCGTTTCACTGCGTGGGTCGACGGCGGTGTTACTCGATTTGAACGTCAATGGACCGGAATACACCAGGCGGATGGCAAAAAATAACGCCATGGAAATTATCGGGTTGGAATCGGTTGGCGCAGGACAGGGGTAGTTGGAGATCGCTGGGAGATGATGATGATGATCGTTCTTTCCTTAAATTTACTCTTTCGTTCGTTTTTATGCCTTAAATTACGCATAGATTATGCTGTAATTATGTCTCATTTGTTACTAGATGGCGCTGAAACGTGGGCACTCATCTGCATATATTTCCGGCACTGACCAACAAATAGCACTCATTCGGCTACCGTGGGATGCACTTTAGTCGGAGCGCCGCTTCGGGGGCGCGGTACCGGAATACAACAGCTTTGTCGAAGTTCCACTGATTCGAGTGACGAACCATTCATTCAGTGGCATACTACCTGAACACTATTTGAACTGGCTTTGCAGTTTTGCAGTAGGGAGAATCATAGTGGAAGGATTCAGATTATCCAATTCGACTCAGCGGTACGATCTTAATTCCGTAAAATATATCTCAGTTTACGTCGGTAGAATAAGCGGGTGGGAAAAGATAACCACGAAGGAAGAAGGAAAGTGACAGTGTATGCAATGGGCGTCGCTTCAAGAACGCGTTAGTGCGGGCACGCGTCTCCCCTCACAAAAGCAAAAGTGTTCCAAGCAGCAGATAGAGACAAAATGGCGTCGTTGTAACGTATATGCAAGATGCCGTCCTATACCTACGCAACTGTTCAGTGCTACCAAGCCCGCTCGCCGTGTTTTGACTGGACCCGCTTTTGCCGTGACGCTGCAATGACTAATAAATTACGCACAAATTTGCGCATCTTGTAGTTCTATTACGCATTCCTCTTGCTTAATTATAGCTAGTTCCTCTATCTAAAGTGCTGTTCGTCTTTCTTCTCCCAGTGGTCAATTTTCAGCCCGTGCGTCGTGGTGGATCGACGTCACGGTTTATAGAAACAATAGTAATATTCTTGTACATACACCGCTCCGGACTGCTGTACAAAACACGGCGAACAAAGAAAGACGGAACGAAACGACCTGCTCGCATCCATCTCGCCATTAATGGCCCGCTTGACTCTATCCTCTACTGCACTCCCGTGGGCCTGCCAAATGGACATGGCGTTTGCTCGCATAGCTACCGTGGAAATTAATGTGAGAAAGCTGCGCGGTTCGAGGCAGGGACAAGCGGAGTCGGCGACTTCCAGCCGATGGAGCGCGAAACGACAGACCCCCGTCTCCGCCGCCGCGGCGGCGCCGACGGGGGAAGGGGGAGGAGGGGTGGAGAGGGTGGGCCGTGACCGAAGACCCGCAGGCCAGGCATCGTTCGGTCATCGAGCACGCGAGGACAGGCCGCGCGCAGCCGTCGAGCCGAAAGCGCGATGCGGGCAATCGTGTGCAGGCAGGTTGCGAGTTACCGCGTTTACTCGTGTATGGTGTAGGACCGGCGCACATGTTTCCTCGAGCTCCGCCGGATGTATACCTGTTTATACCACAGTGTATTAAGACGTGCCGCAAGAAAGAAACCGGCCTGTAGTCGACGCCAGCAACCTCCAGCAACCTCTTGCCGTGAACCACAACTTAGTAACGCGTCCGGCGTTTAAAGAAGAAAACACAAAACTATTTTCACGAACTTTACAAAACATGATATATATATATATATATATATATATATATATATATATATATATATATATATATATATATATATATAACGCCACTTCATTCCTCTCTGATGTCGGAAAACACGTTTGTATCTCCTGACAATGTCTTTTTTTAAGCTTTTAAAGGCAACAGGTATTTTAATGAGCTGTGAAGTAGTGATCTGTGTTGCTACAGGCGTTTCTATCTTAACTATACAATATCACCTTGTGGTTGGCACATACTAGCCGCGCTTGCTGTTGCGTCATAAAACCATTCATAACTAGCTAACTAATTAACTAACTAACTAGCATATACAGTACGTATCACAGCCATGGCCGGACTGGACATACGCGTGTTTTTGAAGTTCCTGGACTATCTAACCGCATGGACTACGCGGAGGACGACCATATATATCTTTTAAGGGAGAGCAGCAATGATGACGCAGAAAGCTCCTGTGACGACGTAAGCGACATCGAGAGCGGTAACCATGAGTTATTAAGCGAACCTAATGAATCGCGCTGAATCTCGAGTAAACGCGTGAACAGTAAACGGCGCTGGCGTAGCGCATCTATGACGGGACGAAGGGACACAGAAACGCACACACACGCAGCGCTAACTTTCAGCAATATGACGCACCAACAAGTCGAATGTGCAACCTTTGGCGTGTGCAGTGTGTGAGACAGTGTTCACATTACTCAACACATCACTCGCGACGTCGCTTGCGGTTACATTGCGCGTATTCCCGTTTGTGCAAGAAAGAGCCACACCCTGCCAAGACCCCGAAAACGAGACAAATGTACGGATCCTATACGAGTAAATGCGGTACACGCTTATCTTGAATCGCTTCTTCTCGGAACAAATTTTTTTCTTCTCCTTTTTATCACTATAATGGAGACGGATCACCCGTCACTGCCATTTCTAGCCGTGTTTCTAGTCCCAGCTCGTGGTTGTGGCGAGTAGCTGTAACGTAAATTGGAGGGGGACATGGGTCGCGTCTTTTTTAACCGATGCGGCGTAACGTAGGTCGGGACACTGTTTGCCGCCTCGTCTGTCTGATGACGGCCGTTTAGTCTGCAATCCCCTGGGTTATGCGCCCTATACCGGCACGGGTCTAAGTGGGAGTGTACTGGGCATACGGCTGGCGCCCAGGATGTACGGTCATGCTCCGATCAATGCACCGGAGCACAGCGTTCGAGCGTTCGATCAACCACCGTGTATTCGCGAAACAGACGTCGTCCGCTGTAGCTTCGCTTCGCTGGCACGAAGTACAACAGCCAGCGTCGCCAGGAACGCGAAGAAACGAAAGATGTGGGGGTGAAGCGGGTGACAGCGCTGGCAACCTAATCAGAAGTGAGACATTCTGCCCGAGACTTGTACAAGTCACAGGAAGTATGAATACGTCGTCAACACTGCTTGTGACACGCCAGTGATGCTTACCTAATCGCCCGGACATCAGCTATGCGGGGATGCGCATACCTGCTATTCGGAAGCGATAACAAAAGACACTTGGTAGTAACAACAAAGAGAAGCGTGAGTTCGGGGCGCTCTCAACGCATATACAGAGCTGCGTATTTGCTTGTTAACTTTTCAACACTTTTCTCTATTTCCGTTTTATCCCTTAGCACCACCGTCACACGTTCGAGCCGTCCAAGCAGACTCGCTTATCTCGCCATCTGGCTCACCGGTCCGCCAAGCTTCCGCAACGACGTAATGAAAGACTGCGCCCTCCGGCGCTGTCGTGCAGGGGTAAACCAGTTTCACAGCACAAAAGAACACTATTCCTCAGTATAAAGAAACAACAGTATCCTCAGAGTAGTAAAGACAAGAAAGAAATGGTACGCGCACGGCAACGAACTGCGGTGGATTCTAGCGGTGCAGTTCATTTCCCCATCCAGATGAAGGGCTCAGTAGCTATATCCTTTGATGCGGTGGGGAGGCTACCAGTTCTGTCCGGAAAACTACATAACAAGAGTCGCAGAAGGAAAGGCACTGAAGCAGGTGACGTGTCTCTTCTTTACGCCCCCCCCAACCCCCTCCGGCCCCTCTCTGCGCGCTTAATTGCAGCCACGCCAAGGTGTGCGAATCGCGTCGATCCTTTACTCACCTCGCCGCAGGAGCGTTCTGAGCGCCGCCTTGCGGGATTACGCAGTAATTTATACGGGAGCGCACAGGTCTGCGAGAGCGTTGTGTGTATCCGTAGAAGATACCCCAACGTAAAGGATGCGTTCGAGGAGCTCCCACGCGCGTAGTCAGCGCGGCGATTAAAGAAAGCAAACATTGAGCGCGTTACCCCCGCGCATCGAGGCCGTTTAACGCTAATTGCAAACGCCGCTACGCCCTCTGCTGGCGGCGATCGCAGAGCCTTTTTGTCAACGTCGGAACCGACGGCGTGCGTAAAGTATAAGAAGCGCGACCGGTGAGCAGAAGCCGGTTAGTCCGGTTCGTGCTGTTTGTAAGTGTAACTAACCTGAGGTAACGCGTTCTCGCGATGCGAACCGGCTCCCAGAGTGCGTTTCCACCGATGCGAACGAGAAAAGCGGTCTGGCATGCGCGATGACTTCGCGAGCGACGACGTACGACTTTGCACGCTCAAGCTTGGACCCGGGGCCAGTCACACGCTCGCGTCTTCCGGTTCAGGGCAGGGAGAGAGGGTAGCGTAGGAGGAAGGATGCCATTTACAAATTAAGTACAATCAAGTCAAATAAATTGCAGTGCGTATGTAATCGGTGCAAATAAAAGTAAGAAGCATAGTTCGGTTGTGCTGACATCTCGACGATTTGTTTGTGACCCATTCAGGGCGAGAAAGACGTCGCCCGCGTACTCGCAGATGACGCAACACCCGAGTGCACAAAGTAAGGTTTTAGACAAGGGACCCTTGTCTACGTACGAGAGAGAGATGGGTAAGCAGGCATCGGGGGCAACGGGTGAGGGGTGAGGAAAGGGCTCGCCGATGGGAGGTAATTTATGCCATTGATGTTACGCCTATGCTAAAACGGCACTCTGCTCACAAAACAATTACGGGAAGCTCCCTATACGTACACGACCTATGAGTCAACCTTTCTGCCTCTCTCACCATCCTGCTGCCGACCATTCGGTCGTGTCGCAAAATAAACCTGTCTTTGTTTGCTCACTATACTCTGAGCTTCGTATTCACATTTGCCTGGTTACTGTTACACCGATTCACGACACTTTCAAACTACACGCAGACTCTGATGGCCCAGGTAGGTGTAGGTTAGTGAACGGTTAGCCTAAGTATTATTATTATTATTATTATTATTGCTGCTGCTGCTGCTGCTGCTGCTATATTCGTCAGCACGCTCTGCAAGAAGCTCCGACGCACGATATACCACGTGGGTAAGCGTGCAAAAAGTGAGTGCTGGACACTGTCTTTATGGGTGCACATACTTTGATTAGGCCCAATGAGTGTGAGCATTAGAATATGCACTCAACTAATGGACGAAGAGTTGTTCCATCAAAATTACTCGTTGTACAGTGTTCTAACGGGCGTACAGAGCGGCCGTTCCGCAGTGTAATACTCTTCCAGCGCGTCTCGCCCACGTCGAGCGTGAACGTCCTTTGCCAGAACGAACGGCTAGTATCCATTCTGAGAGTTTACGCAATGTTTGTTCTGTCAGGCTCCCTACTACTGGGAGCCCTCGTGGAACTTTTCCTTCGATCTTTTTTTTTCTTTTCTGTACCTCGAACAAATATGAAGTCCTCCACACACTTTTCTCCCGCGTTCTTTTCATCTGCCGCCTACCAGGGTGAGTAATCTGCCGCCTACCAGGGTGAGCAGAACATCTGCTTGCTTTCCTGCTACAGACATGCTGTCCTCTCTGTTTGTTGCCTTCCGCATCCTTCCGCCCTCCCCTTTCTTCCTATCCGTTCTCGTTCATTACTTTTTTTTTTTACCGTAGTCGTGCCACAAAGAGCGGCTCTCGCCGGCGCCGTGTGCACCCGGTTACGCGCGGGCTAACGGCTAATTCCTTCTGCCCGTTTTCCAATGAAAAAGTGAGCACGCGTCTGCACACTCTTCTTATCTTTCTCCCAACGCCTATCTATCCTTTGCTCCTGCAGAACGACGAGAGAGATGGCGGTGGACGGAAGTCGTACGAGAGGAGCGCCGGCGGCAGTGCGGTCGAAACGCCCGGTTCCCACACGATGCCGACCGCGATAAACAACGCGTCTCATCTTTACCCCCTCCTGCCCTTGCGTTTACACACACGCACACAAATACACAAGCCATTCGCTCGCGCAGCGTAGTCACTGAGCTCTTGGTCGCTGTGGCGTATACTAGTGCAGAAACTTTGCCCAAGAACCGAGTTCACGCAGCGTACGCGTTGGTGTGTGTGTGAGAGAGAGGGAGAAAGACACTAAGAGAGAGAGAGATAGACAGCTTGTGCGCGCGTTTTACTGAGAGCGCGCAGCACGCGGATGCGGGAAGACTGTAATCCCGCGTGTCCGGCTCTTCGCGAGCGGCTGCGCGCGTCTTTTGTGTTGCCGTTGCGTTCCGACTCGACGAATGATACAACCACCTGTGGATACATAGCTCGGCAGTGTGAGGAGGGTGGAGAGGGGAAAGAGAGAGAGGGTCGGGCGGCACCCGCATGGACCGTTGCGCCCTGGAGAAAAGTATACTGCCCCACATTTGCGGGGACTGTTTACTCGTGCCATACACGGCGCTCCTGCCCCCCCCCCCCCCAACTCCCGAACTGCGTGGATGCATAACGATGCCAAAAAGAAGGAACGCTTCCTACATTATGAATCGTCTTTGTAACAGTAGTGGAGTGCGCGCGCCTTCTTCGCTCGCGAACGTGGCGTCTCCGCGACGCCTCACCGCTAGCTAGTCGGCTTATCGGTATAGCAAGCTATAGCAACCCGACAAATCCGGATCGGCGGGTCGGCTTGTCGGTCTGAGAACCGGTCTCCGGGTTCGTGTAAAGCTAGCAAGTCGGGTCGAGCGAGCGTCGAAAGAGTTCGGTCGAGCCGTTTGCAAGGAGCGGGTCGACTCGGAACAACCCTCTCGGCGAGTTACATGCAAACGCAGTCGGTTTCGGGTTAGCTAGACTTCTGACTCGACCCTTTCGCGCCGAGTCGATCGCATGCAAATGCAGCACGACGTGTGCCGGAGAACCTAACTTGCTTTGAAAAAGCAGCAGTGCGTTATGATAATATAAAGGTTACCTTGCGTATACCTCACTGGAATATACAACTTTTTCGCGCGTTTCGTTTACCGAGCTGTGATAGTGATCTGTTAGTGCGTATCTGTGCTCACTTTCTTCCTCTTCCTCTACTTTCCTATCGCTGCGATGTTGCAGAGCGGAGGAGAATCCTACGCTCGTGTGCTCTTTTGCATAAAGTTTATTCCCCCTCTCTTCGCGACGAGTTCACGTAAAGTACAGAAGTGCGCACAGCTGGGCTGGCTGGTATATTGAGCAGCTGAGTAGCATGGTATTGAAGCGCAAGGACACGCACTAAGACCGAGCCACAACCAGCGCTAATGCAATTGCGCTAACAAGTTTCCCTAGTGCAACTTAAACGACGCTCGTGATACCTGCACGTGGAATTCGGTTCACGAAAAGTTTACTATGGTTATAGCGTTAGCGTACGAACAGTGCGTGGGTGGATTGGTTACAAAAGCCACGCCGTATAACCCACGGGTGACTGACACTTTTCTCCTTAACTAACCATTCATTACTAAGCTAGCCGCTGCTGAGGCCAAGTATGCAATGAATGCCAGGGGAATAGCGCAATTGCTCTTTTGGCGCTGTAAGGCTGGCAAGCGACGGCGCGGTCGATATAATATAAATGCAAATGCAGAACAACGTGTGTCGGAGAATCTAATTTGCTTTGAAAAAGCAACAGAACTTCATCATAATTATAAAAGTTCCCTTGCGCATACCTCACTGGAATATACACCTTCCTCGCACGTTTCTTTTACTGTGCTGTGCGGTGATAGTGCGTGACAGTGATTGTGTATTGTATCTGTGCTCCCTTTCTTTCTCTCTTTCCCTCTCTACGTTATATCACTTTACCTCCCCCTCCTCTCTCTCCCCAGTGTATTGTAACAAATTAGATCTTCCCCTATGGTGAGCCTCCATGCATTCCCCCCCCCTTCTGTTTCTCTCTCTTTGCAAGTTTCTTTAGTTATTTATATTTTTATTATTATGATTATTTTGCCAGTAATCTGTGATTGTCGCTTCGCATTTTACCGTCTCTACGTCGGTGGCCAGCTGTACGTGTTTGCACGGCCGCGACGGTGAAAGCTGAGGGCGTCGTCCAGCAACGCAGCCTGCGTGGAAGCCCTGACACTCTATGCCGCATACATAGCCTCCGAGATCGGGCTGAGCGCGCTGTCTTCAAGATAGCTCGCGTCGCCTGATTTCGGAGGTCATGCCATACGACCAGGGCGTTTCTGAGAACGTACACCTACGACGAATCGTTGCTGTATGAAAACAGCAAGTAAACACACCGCGCGTACATACGCATAGTGCGAGAAGTCGCTCATACTTCTTCGCTGTCTTTGATGTATCACTCAGATTGGCATACAGCTGCGCAAAATTTCCACGAATCACGAATCGATCCGTTTGCAAGTGCGATGAGCTCCGCCCACAATAACGCAGTACACCTGGCCTGCACCGATATGAGAGAGAACCGAGAGTCAGTTGGAGTCCGCTCACAGCATTGCTCTGCTAATTTAACTGCAAAGCTAACTTTTGAACTGAAAGCTCGTTGTTTCAAACTAAAATATTAATTTTGGCTGGGCACCGATATCAATATCGTCCATAAAATTTGCCAGGACGTTCCAGTTCGAACCTAAAGCCAGCGACACAAAAACAGATCTGCACTGAGAAGATAGCTTTAAACACGCAAATACATTTGACGCCAGGGAAATAAGCGAACCTAGTTGGCTGGCGCACCTATAAAAATTGTATGACGCTTTTAACGGCGATCCTGTGGGCGCTGTCATGTTTGATCACGAGGTGACGCCTCCATTGCGTGCCTCAGCTGCCTCTGTGTTTACAATAGACGTACCGTACATGACACCAGTGCGGCCCTGCAAACCTCCTGTTTCTATGGATATCGTAGACGGTGACTGCTTGGACGACACGCGAAGCTTTGGCTACAGCTTCAAATGACATACAAGCGCTGTTCAGAGCTCATTACGTTTTGTCCAAACGGCGCGAGCAGCGTATACGGTGCTTGCAATAAAAGCGGGGCTAAACATGTAAGACAAGCTATCCCAACTTTCCGCATATAAACTGAACCAGTATCAGTGTGTTTAGCTCTTCGTTCTTTATTTAGGAAATACGTCTAAGCAGAGGTTTGTCACGTTGCTGACTCGGGAAGGTTCCCCGGGCGGCCACTATATGTTTTTCTTTTTCTTCTACCTGATCGTTCGCGGGTGCCCCCATGCGCTGAGTTGCGATAAGTTTGTTCTTGCCAAGCGCAATAATCGTAACGTTGATGTTCTGTACGTTGCAATAGTTTGTAGCAAATACGTATTATCGTTAGGGGCTCGCTTACTGCGTGGACCGCTGCGAACCATTCGGCCTCGAAGATTAGCGTGCTGTCGGCGTAGTCGCCGTCACCCACGCTACGGCGCGTTTATTGAAGTGTGTGCTCCTTCACTTATTCCCGATACAATGGCGATAGAGTGGGCGTAAGTTTGCAAGTTGAGTGCAGATAACGTGCGCGAGAGTCACTATATGCGAAGAAGTGTCGCTACTCGCTTTGTCACCGTATAAACGAGCGGTATACTCACTTATGCAGGGGTTCCGGGGTTGAAGTCCTTTCCCCTCGGAGGTCAGCGCTACAACGCTGGCGGATGAGTGAATTTATTTTATCCACGAGGGAAGCATCGCGAAGTGCAGGCAACATAGGCAGTCCTTATGTGGCAGCCGTCCGTGAACTTGAACGCACAGATTCATTCCGTTCCTTAATTTGCCAGTCACAATTTTTGTAGCCAACTACTGCCCACGTCCTTGCATCTCTACTCGGTATTTCGCAGCGTAAATGGAGCACAGTGCGTTAGCGAAAACCCAGTTGCATTTCCGACACCAGATCGCACATAAGCAGGGTAGAAGTGGTCATGGTTTCGTATTCGTGCGCATTCGCTGAGGCAGCGTGGGGCGCGCCGCCGGAAGCGCCATCTCGTTTCTTTAGAGCAAACTGCTTCGCGAAAACCGTCAGTATACAACCTTTCTGCTGTCATTAATATAGCGCAGCAAGAATGTACACATATAAAATAAAAAAAATTCATACGAGAACTTTCACGAGGATTTTACAGCTGTTCGTTCTACACAATAAGTCATCATATGTTGGTTCAATTTTGGAGTTTACTACTTAAAAGCACCGGCACAAAGCCCGCATCGCTCCACCAATGCCATCATACGCAACAACCGTCATTGCCCTGGTTCGCACTGGGAGAATTGGCTCAATATTTGTTCAGCGCTTGAATAATTTGCAACATAGTAGAGTATTCTTGAAATGTTACCACTAATAACGTACACCTTTATATGGTAACATCTAAAAAGAATGAAGTTACAAGCAAAAAACTAGTTTTCAGCAAACATATTGATCTCATTCTCCGCATGTAAAACACTCGAGTAGTCTCACCATGTACTTGCTTCATTAATTCGTTGTCTGTGAAGGAATAAAAGTCACTAGGCTGCCAAGCCCAAACTTCTGAAAAATCAATCACTACTGGTTAACTTCGTATGTGCATTTAAATTTCGGAGCCCAACAAATTTGAAACATGTGAAGACTGCACACCTAAAAAAGCAATATTGAGACGCCAAGCTTACCAAGTTCAGCAAAAAGGACAGATGGCGTTGACCTGCTGACAAGCGCGAGGGCGAGCAAAGTAAACGCCCTACATTACGTTGCGTGCGATATTCAGAAGTTGACGCTCACGAAACGCCTTTGTTGTTGAAAGTCACTATGCGTATTACGCTACGTTCATTCAGCTTAACTAGGTGCCCTGCAGGCCAACCTTTGTCGCGGAATCACGGTGTTGTAATCTCAACTGGCGCTTCTTCCTTCATTATTTTAGTTTCGTTATACTCGTTCGCATGTACAACATTTCTGTTGGCATAAAATAATAAGCCTGATTCAAAAATGGGACCACTGGGAGTCGAACCCGCGGCACGTCTGGTTTTTCGCACATTAAATGAACACCAATAACGAATATCAAGCGGGCACTAAATGTGACGATAGATCAAGCTGTATTGGTCAATTATGCGCGCGTTATTACAAAACGGCCACTCTAATCATAGCAGGAGGCTTGGCAGGCGTGAAAAAAGCACTTAAAAACAAAGATAAAACGATAGACTGGTCGCGACGCCACCGTGAAGTTCACGCACCAGGGCTCGCCGTTACGTTAGGGATTTTGACAGCGTCTACTCGGGTGTTCACTGGAATTTTTATCCGTGAATAACGGCTACGATGCACTCTATAGGAACCGATGACACCTCCTAGAGTGTTTACAGATGTTAATCAGCGCCGAAACTATGCAAATGTCTTGGAATCCGTGACGTCCCACTGACGTACTAGCGCTAAAGCCATGCGCGAAAGTCGAAGGGGAAAGAAAGAGGGGGGGCGGCGAGGTTATCGGTCTTCATTTTCTCTTTCATTAATTATCCTTTTATCCGCCAAATGAAGCAAAATGAGGTTATAAAAAAAAGAGGGCCTTATCATTACCAGTCACAACAGGTGTGTCGTTCTTTAGTATCCGAAAGCTAGGGCGAAAATGTTATTCGACCGAGAAGGGAAATAAATGCGCTGAAAAATATTGAAACCTCGTGCGCGCCGTTTTTCGTCGGTTTATCGCTTCTATCTGAACGTCGCATCCTGCAAAGACCTCAAATGGATGTCGATATGGCCGTGACAAATAACCGCAGCAGTCAGTTTACTCGGAAGGCGCGGCGGCGCTGGCTGTTTCTTGCACTATAGGGTGAAGCGCACTATTGCCATTCTCGCGAAACGACGTCGAGTCTGTCGAAAAGACATAGGCGATAGGCAACCAGAAAGCCGCCCGCCGAGTGGCTGCAACCGTCGTTCTCACGCGAAAGACAGGATATATTGATGTCGTCGAGCGATAAAAAACCGGAAACGACACAAGAAGTGCGCGCCGAACTAACAGACGAAAAACCGACAAGGTCGCACGCCTTGGCGGTTTGCGCAGACGACAGTACCGGTCTCAAGTCTTGCACTGAACTGTCCATCAACTTCTGCTACTCTCAATGCTGCGAAAGTGTGTGCGTGCGCGTAGCAGAGAGAGAAAAATTATTGTGCAGGGTGATTGTCAATATAAGCGTATAGCCGAACCATCCTAGAAAGGTATTCGTTTTATTGAAGGACATTTCCGAGCACATGATAGATTTAGATAGATAGGTCAACGTTTACGTAGAAACGACCGTTAGTTTCTGTCCTGGCTTCCCCTTATTTCAGTTTGTATCGAAAAGGCGCAACTATTGCTAACGCGGGTCCTACTACTGCGGCGCTTACTTTTTCTTTCTTTTTTTTTTTTTTTGAGAACTGACACATTCCCTCTGCATCTAATCGTCGCCCCTCCCCACACACAAGCCCTCCCAAATACCAGGCTCAACGTGTCCGCCCTCCCACAAAGAATGCCGCCGCATGTACATTTATTTTCTCCGCACAATCGGCCAACCGCGTTCGAGCACTTTTTGTTTTTTTAACAGCGCGTTGCAAGAGGCAGGCCACACATTTTACGGACGGTCACCTCCAAGTTGCGCATCAAGTGAAACGTTAAAAAATATCGTACTAAAAGAAGTAAGTTCAGCATGGCTTTAAAATAAAATAAAGCAATGGTGCAAATACAGCGAACCACACACACACACACTCTCTCTCTGCTCTTCTACTGGCAGCGTTGCTAATCCTCTTCTCGTTACGCTGTAAATCGCTCAATAAATAACACCCTCTAACACAAAGAAACAACAGCGCTCTCAGTGGGGAGGGGGCACGAATGCACTCCAAGACAAAAAAAAAAAAAAGGCTTTGGGGGAGTCGGATGCGCTCCCTCACTTTTCGGGTCACCAGGAACGACGTGATAGGTGCAAAGAGTACGCGTCTACGTAGCACTGACAATAAGCGGCGAATCGTCTACAGCAACAGTGCGCCTGCCCCTACTAGTAACGTTTCCTTACGACTGCGATGGTTTTGTTTCAACTCCACAAAACATCATGCGTTATGTGGCGCACAGTTTACCAAGCCTACCTTTTTACCTGCAAGGGCAGCCGCGTTGCTATTGTAAACGCTTAGCTTACCAATACAGCTTCGCTTAGCAAAATAAGTATTTGGCGTCCCTCTCAAACAAGTGTATTATGTAAGCGAACACAACCTTATTGAGAAGAGGACGAATATAGCGCGGATTACAACAGCCGAACTGCTACAGCTAGTCGACTCGCGCGATATATACATGATGTCACAATAAAGGTATGGTGTTTGTCAGTGTTACATAACAAAAGACAGGGCACGGGTGTAATTATTGCAGCCAGAGACGACGCTATCCGGACGTGATCTTTTTTTCTTTTCCGAGCTCCCCGAAGGCCGCTTGTAACCGCGGACAGGGGAGCGCGTTCACACCCCTGTTGCGTGACTCGTCGATTTCAAGGCAGCGCTGCGGGTAATTGCAGCTAATACGCGAGTGCCGGGCGGCAGCCGAAAAATGGGCGCCGCATACCTTCCGCCCTATTACGTGTTTACCGCGGGCTACCGTTAGGGGGTTCCCATTCCTTGTACCGTACGTACAACAACTTCCTTTCTCTTCATTGCTTTCGTTTTTTTTTGCACGACTCGCTACTATACAGTATACGTCCACCACATCAGTGCGTATAAGTTTCTGAGCGTGACTGCGTACTCCGTCGGCGCGAAGTCCAGCGCAAGTGCTGGATGCCCTTAAATCCAGTGCTCGCTAGTCTCGAGTTTAAGCCCCGCGGCTCACGCACCCGCCGTCTTCTGTATTCGCCCAGCGACCCAGGCGTCTTCAACGCACCTCACCAGCTGTGGGACTACGGTGTCACGGCGCTTCGCTGTGCACACACAGCGTTCACTCTCTCCCTCTTTCTATTCCTCTTTCCCTTACCTCCGGTGTAGGGTAGCAAACCGGACGCTCGTCTGGTCGACCTCCCTGCCTTTCCTCTCGTCGCTTTCTCCCTCGCTGAGCGTGAATGTATAGTTGGCTTATTAACGTTCACGTTTTCACCAGCAGGGCAGAGTTTCAGGTTAGGAGTATGTAAAGCCCCTTCATCTGCTTACGCAACAGCGGCAGTAGTAGCGTGGAGTATGTACTGTTTTATTTTTGGCGAGCGACGTTTCATGTCTTTTTTTCTTAATTTCATAGGTGGCGGCATGACACGTTTGAGCAGGAAAAGTAAACAAAAATAAATGTAAGTATGTGCAGGCTTCATTGCGCATAGGGTGTCTGTGTGTGTGTGTATTTCAGCTTGATCTGGATCAGCAGTGCTAAGATAATGCGAGTCAGTGAACGTATTTTAACTATGACGGTATACTTGTACTCTGTGCGCACAAAAAAAAAGAAAGAAACTTGGCGGATACTAAACCAATTTTTCTCGAAAAAGCAAAACAAAGAAATAGGAAGAAAGAAAGAAGAAACATTTGGGCAGAGTTGACCTACGCGATGTTTCCGGAAACGTTGCTACCGAAGGTAGGAGAGGATGGACATACAAGCCTATTCCTCATTGGAAAACTTCAAATCAATTGGAAGACAATCAAATTATTTGCATCAGCTCCTTGGCAAACTTACCAAAAGTTTATAAGAGCAGCTGCTGGGCTGATTAGTCATTCTGTGCAATACGTGGCGTACAAGGTGACGACAGTAGCCTTCTTAAATAAATAAATAAATAATAATAATAATAAAGAGCAATCCGCTAGTCAGTCTGGTAAAGCTGAGAACTTTTGTTGCTTACGTGTTGACACGCTAGAAAAAAAAAAGAAAACATGCGATGGTCTGACCAGCAGTCAGGGCCACAGAATAAAAAAAAAAAAAAAAACGCGCAAGGGCGGAGATAACGGTATATCAAGACGGGGCCGCCTAGCACGACTCCTCAACAAGGAGGGAAGACAAGAACCACAAGTTGAAGGAATGCCGATGCTGAGGACAGCCGCGAGCCGCAACTATACCACGAGAGAGCACAAGTGTTGCAAGTTATGCAGATTCGACGGTTCGTGGGATACGTACGTACTTATGTACTTCCCGCCGCCCAATATCATATGCCACAGTTGTCTGATCTGGCCTGCGGGGTCCCAGCCAATTCCGGTGGCGCTGCGCCAATTTAGCGCTTCACGGTCCTTTGCTATTCGAGGAAGAGGCACCTAAAAGTGTTCTCATAACTTATTTAGGCGAGCAAGCATCGCAATCGCCAATATTTAGTTTAGTTTCTTCACGGATACGCACGTTGGAGAGAGTTGCGGACCTACGTAAACACAGACAAGAATGAAATGAGAAAAAACTCTTGCGGCAGTTCAGAAGGCCATAAAGTGACCCCCCTACATTACAAAGTCAGACCAGGGTGCGTAAACGCGGAGCTGGGGTGGCAAAGGTTATTAAAAGAATGCTGGAAGATTCGAGGTGCAAAGTTACGGGAGAAATGTAATGAAAGGAACATTACTTTTCTTAGGCATAAATGTTCGGCGGTTTCTTAGCGCTACGAACCGCAGAGGGGCCTACAACAGACCTCGCATTTGATAGTAAAAACGGCGCGAGGTCGCGGGATCGAATCCCGCCTACAGTGGCCGCATTTTCGACGGGGACGAAATGCGAAAACACGCGTGTGCTTTAGGTGCATGCACGTTAAAGAACCTCAGGTGGCCCAAATTTCCGGAATCCTCCCCCACTACGGCGTGCCTCATAATAAAATAAGATCGGGGTTTTAACCCGTAAAACCGCATAATTGAATGTTCTTTATATTGATACATGCATATTGCGTTGTGCGTTTCTTGTGGACGATGCACGCGGGCGCCCCGACGAACGCTCTCTGGCTCATGAGCTGTCGGCTGTACTGGCAAGCGTTGTAGTTATCCTTTGCAAATACTCTCCGTTTCTTAATCCTTCGTTCGCATAGCAATATGACAGTAAAAAGAACAAGTTAGACGGCACCAGCCACAACCTATTTCGATAGGGAATGCTCATAGAATGCCCCCATTCTCGTATCGGTCCCGGAGCCGAGTTCTGGAAACTGGCAACACTTGACAACCGAGTGTCATTGCAGAGGTCTCGACGACAGACCCAGCTTGTCCTTCCACCCTTCCTCCCACGTGGGTCTGTGGCCCAGCTCCGTGAATCTACGTTCAGCGCTTCGGACCAAACCGAGCGGCCAACCTGTTCTGTAGCAGACGATTTCCGAGCGTAGCAGACGGGCGGACACAACAGATCGGGCCGGCGAAGGTCGGTCCCCCTCGCGTTTTTACCTCGCCGGTTGCTCACATCGGCATGCGCTTTGTGAAGGTCAATGCTGACCGGCGAGCGGGAGGAAGGACAAAAGGGAGCGAGGTGGATGTGTGCGCCGGGAGTTCGCGATAACGTATGCACGAAAAAAAAAAAAAAAGAACGTTCGGAGTAGGGGAGAGAACCGCGAACCCCGCCGGCTATGGCGCCCCGTCTATCCTCCCTGCGTTTGTGCTTTCAGCTTTTCGTGGGCGTAGCGAATTTCGCACGCGTCGAGAATGACCAGTGACTCGGCTCCCCTTTTTTCGAAGGCTCGATCCGGCGAGAGAACTGCCTCGTTCGTATCCACGGCAGTGCTACAATGAACTTTTGGGACGCTGTCCTGGCGTGGCGACAGTGAAAGTTGCAAGCTAACTCATTGCAGCTCGAAAACGACACGTGCGAGAATGTCGCCGATTCTGGTACCAGGAAAAAATTAGGTACCGTGAAAGCCTTTTCTTGTCTGGTCACTGACCGTGACTCCTCCTTCGACGCGTTTAGCAATCCCATCTGCGCCTCTGGAACTCCAAGTAGCGTGACGCCTTCACATTTCTCTAGTCAACGCTGCGTTCAACTAAGATCACGTGATCGATGGTTTGTAGGAAAATATGGCCACATCCAGATTTCGTCTAAATTTGTCAGAAGGAAATGCTGGTAGCAGGAATTGGTGCGAAAACGGTAATTCAATTCGACAAACTTGTGTGACGAGTGAACGACATGCTTTCCCCATTTGTGCCGAAGCTAATTGCCGAAAGAAGTTAATCAATGTCGCAATAAGTAAGACTGAAACAAAATTGTCAGTTCACCCAACTAGGCGGGTACCACCCGCGTTATGTCATAGTTGCCACATTAATGCCGGGAGATGTTCACAATAACTTGATGTCACAAAAAGCGAATTATATGGATGGGCGTGGCAGGTGCTCTAAATGCACTTAGGTCGTTATGAACGGAAGCTAAGCGCAAGATAATCCTCCCCGAGCCTTTTTTTTTACACGTTAGAACACAAAAATGTGAGAGCTGCGAGCACTGACAATCATCCAAACACTTTTCTATCCTTCGAAGCGAGATTGCCTTATTGGTGTGATTCAGGCAAACCTTTTTATAGCACCCTCTTAGAAATTATTTCGGAAAAGATTATCCCAAGCCAAATTCAAAATAGACTAAGTGGAACCTGTTTGCAAGAGAAGCAGACTTTGACGGAGGTAGTTCAGTTTATGACTTCTTTGGCACTGAAATTTTACTTCTACAAGCCGCCCTTACCGAATTTGCTTTTCCGGGAAGGGCGTGTTTAGGACGATGTTTTCTGATAGCGCGCCAACACGCGAATAATCATCAGAGAGAACTTCCGTCTCTTCTGTCGTCTGGAGGACCGTGTTGATGAAAGGACGCCCAAACATTCACCATTAAACGACAGCTCGGCGCACAGTTTATATGGATTTGTCACCGACTATGTGTTTCCTTAAGCGTCCCAATACAACGAAGAAAATTCTTTTCCGTTTACTGCTAACGTCGAAAAATTCTGCGAAACACTTCTGGCCCTTGGGGCACGGGCGTAGCGAAATACGTGGCCCTCGTCAGAGGTTCAAAGCGCCCGCTTGCCAACTAATCGACAAGTATAGACATAGGCGCTAAGAATTTTTCGCCAATACTTTCGACATTTATGCATGTAAATGGTCCGTACAAGCGAGTCTTGCCTTTCGAGCGCAGTTGCCGCGTTTACCTCCGTCGCATTTCCCGCCCTGCTCAGCTTGTTCGTCTGCTCCGCGCCGCCGGAACAGACGGAGAGCGCGCGCGAAAGCAGACGACGCCTCTCCTCCGGCTCCAGCGTAAACTCCGAATGTCGCTAACGGTGCAAAACTTTTTCTCAACACTGAAACACATTCACAGCAATGAAGTCGTAGTCGTTACTCACCGGCTGCAATGGGTGAGGCAGTTGCGCTCCTGTAACCTCCGTCGACGTTCTCGTGCAACGAGCAGGGGACCGCTTACAAGGCAACAATGTGCGCTTGACGCTCACGACTGCGAGTTCGCCCGTTTCCGAAAAGATGGCCCTGCGCCCGGGAGCCATCGGGACCAATCAGCGCGAGCCGGCGCCCCTCGACCAGCCAATAGAAGCGCTCCGCGCGCAGGCGGCTTTTTTCGAGGAGGAGGGCGAGCGGACGGTCTCTCCCATTTTTGAATTCGGCTGGCTCTGCTCTGGCGTGGCCCTCTGTTCCCTCGCCTTGATCAGACGCGTTGATTCACGCTTCGTTTTTAGCTTTCAATCTTCCGAACCACGAAGAAGCATCTCTTTTCTTTGTTGTTCCATACTTTGAGCGTAGCAAAGTAAACCGAAGTCCTAGCTTGACGGTCAGACGCGTTGAATCATGCTTGTTCTTTGTTTGGCTATCAGTTTTCTGGGCGTACCGGGAGGTACGTATTCTCGCACAGGGGTTCGAAGCGCTCGGAGAAGCTACGAGGGCTCTGCCCTCCGAATGGCTTCATGAGGGGGACGCGCATGAACGCATCGCTGCTCTTCCGAAAAATTTATTACACTTTGGGAGTAAAAGAGATGTGTATTGTACTTTGAGACCGCAGCCCGAAATGCAGTGGTAAATGGAGTAATTTCCGCCGCCATAATGCAAGGAAAAAGAAAAGTAACACAGAGCGGTTGATCGCAAACATCATCGCTTTCGCTTTGAAGCAAAAATTAACCACTCACATCGAGGATAACTTGAGGGTGGGAAAATAAACGAATGCGTAAGTGTACAGGTGTGTGTTCCAAGCAGAAGACAATTAAGCAGTGAATAAGAATAAGGAAACAATCAGTTTCACATCATGACGCCTGGAGAGTGTATTCGCATCCATTGGGTCCTATTATGTCACTCGAGAGAAAAGTGAACAGGTTTTACGTTTCAGCGGTGCTAAACGTTTTCCAGGAAAGAGCGATATACCACGCATTGTTCCTTTATTGCAGCTTCAACTAATTCCGAATCGAAGACTAAGAAAGTGTTCACTTATCTCCGACCAAGAAAACTACCAAGAAAGCGTTCACTTATCCTACGGATCCCAGGATCCGATCCTGGAATCCGGCCACACAAAACACCGAGTATGCATGCAAAATACCTGCATGTTACGAAGTTAGGTAATTGGCTGTCGTCTTCGTAACTGACCGAAGCCCTGATCAATGCAATATGGATAACAAATTAAGCGTAATCTGGATGTTACCGGCATTTAACTCTGCTTCCTAACCTACCTCAGTGACTTATTTTCCACGCAAGCATAGCATTTCAATCGAGACAACAGTGCGAAAGTCTCAATGTTTTTATCGAGCAGAACCATAATGACAAAAAGAGAAAGCAGCCGATGCAACACACACACACACACAGCTGTCCGCACCTCTAACACTCAAGCTGGGAGTGAGCGCTAGTGAACGCATCACAAAACGACGTCGACGTTCACACGTCAGCCGAGCCGTGATGGTGCACGACAGACCGGCAAATCCTCCACACATCTGCGTGCAGAGAAACGCACGGGACATGCACATGCTATCCCGAGTGCTGACCGTATCTCCTACACTTCACAAAAGCGCCATCCCTGTATAGGCTATCTAGAGGCGGACTCCTTGGCCTGGGCCGGGGTATACAGTGTAGTGTGGGGAGCCCGTGGAGGAGGGTAGGGCAGAGAAGCAAAGAGATGGTGCGTCGGCTCGTTTCCGGCAGCCGATAATTCCTAGAAGCGCGGGCTTTCAAGCAGACAGGCGGTAATTATTTCGTCCCGCAAGAGCGAAGTCTTTCTGGACCGGCTGCGGCATCTCTTTCCGTTTGTACCGCAAGTTCTCGCGTACGATACCGACTTGACGAAGAAGGAGCGAGGGGCGATCAGAGGGCAGTGATGAAATTGAATAAGGATTTATTGAAGAGAAGGGTAGCTCGCGGTCTGCTTCGTTGTTGTTGCTGTTCTAAAGGGCAGGGCGTAAAAGGGTGGGGGAATTATATGCGTCTTTCTGTCCGTGACCACACAATGCGGTCTTCCGTGAGTGTCCTGTGCTGTCCCTTGTATATGTTTCCGACTGGTTTTGGAGCTGTGTAAAGTCAAAATAGACGTTTCCAGTACGATGTGCCGCTGTCACACTTGAAACAGGCTTCCGTGGTTGTTGCCGAGTCGTGTTCATGCAGGCTGTCGCTGAGCGCCACCTGTTTGGACTGTCGTGTGCGGGTACTTACAAAGGCACACGCTGCATCTTCTGCAGTGCTTTCAAGGCGGGGCCACGGGTAAACCGAGATAATTTCTGTCGACGCCCACAGAGCATTGGTTGAAAAAATATTGAATTGACAGCATCGCGAGAAGAGAAAAAATGTGGATGCCACGCCCTGTGGGAATCGGCTTCAGCGAGGCTTTCATTTGTGTTTGTGAAGAAAGCTGTTCGTATACTGAGCGATCATTTGGGCAAGTAGGGACCACGGACACATTTCTCAGGGAAATGCCTCGCTCAACAAAATTCGTTGCTTTCGATCATGCACGTACCAGCCTTGACGACGGAGGAAGGACCTCGATGGCTTGAAGGTGACTCTACGACGCAGCAACGCCGGTGGAATGGACGTCGGCATGACGGCACTACAATACCCACTGCAAAATGGAGCCGATGGAACGACCCGGTCGGCACGACGGTCATGCGGAGATGACGATAGCATGATTGACGACGATGTGATGACATGACGAGCGTGATTCAGTTGCTAGAATGAAGCCGATGGACGACGGCGGTGTGACGGAGCCAATTGTGGAGCATGAACGACGACTACGATATGACGACGATACGATGACACCGATCTGCACAGCACGACAGCAGACGACGGGCGGAAAGACACAACGGAGACGGAAAGGCACGACGTCTGCGTCGTGCCCTTCCGTCTTCTGCTTGCTGTCGCGCTGCGGGCATGGATTATCAACTAGCCCCGTCTCACGTTTCCCTAGGATGACGGTGCTAAAATGATGACAATGAAATGACGACAACGGCATCGCGACAATAGTATGAGCATGCTGTAATGTCGACGCGACGTGTATTACTACAACTGAATTGTGTAACGACGACGGCATGACGCCAATGATCGAGACGATCACGACGACTGCACGACGACGGCGCAATCACGACAATGGTATGACGACGACGATGCAATGGTGACGACGGCCTGACGACAATGGTACGACGAAGGGAATCGCGGAGCTGGAATGACAATGACGCATAGCTACAATAGGTATGGCGACGACGGCACGATGACGACATTTCTTTCAGTATGACCCACGTATTCAGCACGACAGCAGCAGCCGCGGAAATGTCGAAGGAAGGATTTTTTTCCCACGACGCATTCCGCGCTCGGCGCTCGTGGTCTCCGTCAGTTGCTCTGATTTTATTTCGGCGTCAGGATGGGGTGGGGGAGTGCGCAATTTTGAAAGGGGTTTGCAAAGCCCGTTTGTTACGTTTAAAATTATTTCGAAAGTGTTCAGGTAGTTAAGACGTCCTCTCACTGGCTGCACTTCAGTTTTACAGTGCACTGTCTGGCCGCCACACTTGTTGGAGATCTCTCAAAATACTATAGGCAAAAAACTATCCGAGTCGGTCCGCTATTCAATCGATTGAAGTTTACACGGCGCTTACAGTGAGGGAGATGAAGGCCGCCACCGAATCCCTGGCGGAAAGAAAAAGGAAAAAAAAAAACGAACACCTCACTAACTGGACACGTCACTAACGGCTGGTTGCCGGATACGGTTACAAATGCTGAGGCGTGTATGACCGGAAAGACTTCAGCAGCATGACGAACTACCTCAGCCATAGTAATCCCCAGTGGCGTAGCTAGGTCGTCTGGCACCCGGGGCCCATAGGTCTTCTGCCACCCCCCCCCCCCCCGGGTGTAGCCGGCGGAAAGAGGGGTGCCTTCAGACGTATATTACCCCCCCCCCCTATTAGCCCCTTGCACCCGGGGCCCACGGCCCCCCGGCCCCCCCCTGTTGCTACGCCACTGGTAATCCCTAGATCTTCCGATCCAACGTACTGATAACTTTAGTTCCATCATTAACTGTTGGGGGTCCTTCAAGCTAAAATGCGTCTAAAAATGTTTAAATGTGTTGCAGACGGCTTGGAAGTGCCCGAGGACCCTTGGTACGGTAAGTACTAAGTACTGGCCTGTTGGGGGTCCTTCAGGCTAAAATGTGTCTAAAAATGTTTAAATGTGTTGCAGACGGCTTGGAAATGCCCGAGGACCCTTGGTACGGTAAGTACTAAGTGCTGGCCTCAAAGACCAGTGCCGTAGCCAGAAATTTTTAATCACATGGCCGGGGACGGTGAGAGGGCGGTGAGGAGGGTACGGGGCGTGTGGGCACGTGACCATTAATGACACCCCAACGTCTGGCTACGACATCTTTGCGAAGTTGCTACGTTTACACCAAGGGAACATTCCGTGGATCTTCTTCGCCATTCGCAGGAACGCGAAGTCCTTGGCGAACCGTCGACGATGTGAGAGGAGGCATATAGTGCACCTGTCACTTGTCCAAAATTCCGTATGCAGAAGCCTGCGTAATAAGGACAGAGACGTGAGGTGTATCCATGTTTCCGGGGTCAGTGCCGTTCAGAGCTTCAAAAGAATTGAAATTCCATGCAACGCGTCGTTGTCCGTAGGCTTGTCTACGGTTCAGAGCATTCGCGCCAATTGCGCTCTCGTCGGCTTGCGCCGATCTCTTTGAAGTGTGAAGAATGCTCGGAAGCATAATTGAAGTTACTTGACTGGGTCGATCCGAAAAATGCTTGACTGAAGTGAAAGACGGACAAATACGTGGAGGAATGTGACGAAAACCGCGCGCGCGATTTTTTCCGCGCCATGCCAAACGCACTGTTTGGTTTGGTGGCGCCATCTATTGAGTAAAAGGTGAAAATGTTGCCGAAATCTCTTGATGTAATTTGCTTCTTCTACCGTGACACAGAAGTTTCGATTTGCTTACATCATTTGACGTTAAATTTGATTGTAGTTCTACCTAGTTGATGCTGCTCCGAAATTACAATTGAACAACTAATCTAACGTACAGAAGACGTGTTTTAAACATATTTCATGAGTCTGAAAGAAAGCGTTTTACGTTAACAAAACACGAGAAAAATGTAAGGCAGACACAAGATGATTGTGTGTGCAGCTAGAAGAAAGTACCATTTACTTTTTATTTTTATTGCTTATTGTGTTGCTTAGTAAATATCCATTATTCTGTCACGCGCAACTTTAGTGCGCTTTGTTCCGTTCTTGTTCTGAGCGTCACATCGATGCATTCGTGTCCGCACAATAGACATATCCAGAAACCATTGTACCAATATTGGTGCCCCAACCGTTCAGTTTCTCTACAACGAAAACGGCAGCGCTGGAACGCGAGCATTCATTCCACCGCGGCCGCGGCGTGACAAAACACACGAGTGGAACCGCCCACTTAACCTACCTCCGGTTTCGATTTGGGATGTTTAGATATGACATACAATAATAAATTATTATTATTACGTTTCGTGAAGTTTATATCTGATGCCACGAAAAACAAGAAAGCAGCACTTATAAGGAAGAAACAAAAAAAAGGAAAGAAAAGACGACGTACGGAGCTGCGGCTCATGGGCGTCAGCGCAGCGGTGATGTTCGCCGTATGAGAGTGCTAGGCGCTGTGATTTCTTTGTTCCCTCCTTGGATAAAATAATTGTAGTAATTTCTGCACAATGTCTGGATTACCGAGGAGAATCATCAAGGTAAATGGGCTCGGGTCCATCGGCGAGCGAGGACACTCCGCGCGCGGACTGAACGTTGCCTCGCCAATGCCGGTGCTGTGGGCCATGGAGTCTTGCCAGTGACGTTGACATTAGGCCTTACTTTGGATAGCCGGCTTTTGGGAACTCGGGCCGCTAAACGTCCGCTCGCGGACAGCGGTGCCGGAAAACCGTGCGAGCGAGAGCCGTACCAAACGATTTCAAGCGCCGTTTCGGCGTCCGGTAGATGCGCAACGACCGTTGCTGGGAAAGCCGAAAGCAAGTCGGGTTTAAGCCGTCATGGGCGGAGTGCAATTACTTGCGATTCGAGCAAGTTCCCCGGCAGGTATGCACGAAAGCACGATTGTGATCGCGCCAGTCTCCATGGCCCCTCGAATGGACAAATTCAACTCGCCTAAACGTGGCGTATTGCGTCTTGTGTGCACTTCTGGTGCGACAGTTTTGTTTTTGGGTGCTCGTGGTCGAGATCGCGATCCCGTGTCGGTTTGCTCTCTCTGACCGAGCTCCGTTCGCTGCCTCGTTTTCAGGAAACGCAGCGTCTCATGGCCGAACCTGTACCGGGTATTAGTGCAATTCCAGATGAACAGAACGCGAGGTACTTTCACGTCGTCGTAGCCGGTCCTGAAGGGGTAAGTGCGCCGGTCATCTTTACGAAACCTTGACCTCCGAGCGTCGGGCGTTCCCCCTCGGGCTTCACCGAAAATAAAAAAGAAATAAAAAAGAAGGTGGGCGATGCCACTGTTTACAGCAGACTATAGTCGGGTTGTAAACAGAAGCCCGTAAACTGTACCGAACTTATTCTGGGCCTTCTACTGGTTGCATTTCATAATGGGACGAACTTTCCTTATTTTTTTTTTTTTTTTCTGGAACGTTCGGTGCGGTCGTCTGCTGTGGGCAGCTAGCTTCAACAGCCATCTGCCGTTGCATACTCTGGATATTAAAGAATTGGCAGAATGCTATGCTCAGAGAGATCCTGGCTTGAAGCAGTATGCAACCTATTGACCTGCCTGTGCCTTCCCGAAATTTTTGCCAAAATTTTACCCTTAATGTTTCTCTTTACAGGCGCTCCTGATGTAATGATGTGCTTGTATGTGAACTAATGCGACGCCTAAGGTGGCCGGAATTTATAAATGCAAAGTATGAATCTATACTAGTCACAATGCACTCTGGCTCTCTAGGTCAGCCACCATAAATCTTGCCACTGTCCAACAAAAGTTAGGTGTTTCGGTCTCCATACAAATACTTTGTTCACTAAGCAGAAAAGGAAAATGGCCACAGCTGAAACAGCTTGTGTGCTCTTGAATATGTGACGAAGTGTCTTTGCATAGATGGGGTGAGGATTGCCATCCATTCTGCTAAACGTGTTAAGGTTATCACTAATTGGACTACTGAAAACATGCTCAACAGAATGGTGGCAGTCTTCATTCACCGCATCTATGTGAAGTCACTTCGTCACATGTTGAAGAGTACACAAGCTGTCTCAGCTGTGACCATTTTCCTTTCCCGCTTTTCCTGTATGGGCACCAAAACGTCAAATTCATCATTGTGGCCTTCAGTGACAAGATATATAGTTGCTGTACTATGACTTTACTTGGAAGGACAGTTTTCCATCAGATCCTTCACTACTACAGTCAAACCTGACTATATCGAACCCACATATAATGAATTATTGTGTATAATGAGCAGCAATAAAATCTCTTGAAAATTCTTTTATTCAATTTTAATTTCATATATCGAATTGCCTATGTATTAAACTATTTTCTGATCCCCTTCAGATTCGATATATTTGGGTTTGACCGTACTGTTGCCGTTTCTAGACCTGTAAAGGTCGCCGAGTGGGCAACTTTACATACTGCTGTATCCAAAAATGTAACATAGGGTTACAAGGAAAGCCCGACAGTGCTGTGATGCATTGTGCAAAAAGTGTTGGTTGCGTGATAAGGCGATGTTTTTTATGGGAGTGGGTATGTTACCGCAGTGGTTACCATGCTTCTGTGGTAATGTTGCAGGACTAGAAGTGGGCTTGGGAAGCCGCTTCTGGTGCCAATGTACAATTTGTAGAGCCTTAGCGCTGTTTTAGACGAACTGGCTGTGTGCGATGTATGTTGATGTGGCAAAGCTTGTGCACCTTTCTGGTTCACCTGTAATACAGTCACATAGCTTACAAGGTAGGCGCGTATGTTCACTTCCATTAACCATTCTTGTTTCACGACTGGAAGTGAGAAAAAGTGTACCAAATTTTATAGGTATTTCCTGGTGACGACTGCACTCTTGAGCGGTAGAGGAAATATAAAGATTCCCTAAAGGTCCCATTGCCTGAGCTTTGATCAGTGCACCTATCGGATCACATTTGCTACAGTATTGCTGGTTGCAGTATTCACTGTAGAACTGAGATTTGTGGTATTGATGACGTTAGCTTAAATGAAACGAACTTCCACTGGAATTGTCTACATCTGTGGTCTGAAATGTGCAGACGACCTCTGCACGGGCATGTGAAGCAACTACAGAGGGTACAAGGTAGCTACTTTCAGGTGACAAGCCACAGGAATCGAAAGAATTCGTAATTAATGTAAAAATTTATAAAGGTTGCATGGTTTCAGTTAATGGTGTTTTCTTGCTTTCTATGGCCCTGGCTGTTTTGTGTGTTGCTTTCAGTGCTTACCACTTTGGTTTCCTGCTAATTTGAATTTTCTGTTTGCTTGCAGTCACCGTTTGAAGGAGGAGTGTTTAAATTGGAGCTGTTTCTTCCTGAAGAGTACCCAATGCTTGCCCCCAAAGTGCGCTTCATGACAAAGATCTACCACCCCAACATAGACAAGCTAGGTCGCATATGCCTGGACATCCTCAAAGGTGGGAACTGCTTCCTTAGACGTTTCAGTTTGCATCTGAAAAGTGCTCAAAACTTCTGATTGTGCGTCTTGGCAAGCTGTGCTATGCAGTGCCAGCAGCCACGCTGCATTTAAGTGACTATGGCATTGCTGTTTTGGGCGTTCTATGCCAAACAACAATACACATGACTGTGGGTGTAAACTCTCTCTCTCGCAACCCCGTGCAGTCCAGCGAAAGGTACGAATTGCATCAGCATATCGGGACTTAGACACCGGGAGAAGAATCGATTGCAGTGCTGGGCAGCATCAAAGATAAATGTATCTTACTCTTTGGTAGGGATGGGCGAATAGTGAATCTGAGGCTCGAAGCGAATTTGAAGCGAATGGTGATTTGGTCGAATAATTTCGAATCGAATAGTTCGAATAGTATATATAACATATTTTAAAAAATGAACATTTTTATCATGACCCGAATAATTTGCACAACTTTTAAAGAATTAGAACACATGTAGGCACAGGGTATTGTGAAATTGACAACTATTAACAGTTGAATTTTATTCAGAAATCACAGACTGCTTTTCTTTACTGAATTCACAAGTTTTCATGCAAAAATACCAGCTGCTCCATGTGGTCTGGGAGCAGCAGTTCCTGTCGGCTGCTAACAACATTTCCTGCTGTTGAAAACAGCCTCTCACTCCTTGCCTCTGTGTGGCAGAAACCGAGAGGTACTTTTGCGCTACCTGGGCCAGCGCCGGGTACAGCTGGCTGCCTTGGCTCTTCCACCACTCCAAAGGGTTTTCTGACCATGGAAGCACAGGGGTAGCCAAGTAGTCTGCCACGTGGCAAGGAACACTTTCATGTGCATTCTTGCACATTACGTTGGAGATTAAAGAAGAAAAAACACTCCACAGAGCTCGGCATCAGCTGGAGGCTTCTCCATGTCTGGGCAAACAGATGTCCGGGCGATGTCCGCCCATCCGTTGTCAAAGTGAAGCACTCGGCACCACCATTGTCAAATACGTCCCTAACGCACTTCTTCAGGTGATTTTCCTTTGTCGCATACAAGTTCGGAATGACCATTAATGAAAAGGTGTTCCGCGACGGAACGATGTACTCCGGAATTGCACAGCGCGTCATCTCGATGAAGCTTTCTTCTTCGACTGCGCTGTATGGCTGTAGGTGGCGTGCAATGAGTGCTGCTATCTTCCTAGTCATTTCTTTTGCTTTTATCGATGACTGAAGTTTAGGCTTAAACAAACTGGCCACGGATAGCTGCGATGATAGCCCCTTGACTCGCTTACCTTTTTCGGCAAACTGTAAAGTTGGTGCATTTCCGAGCATTCTTTGTACTTGCCTGGATGTTTCTTCAAGTGAGTGGGTGACAGTTGTCGTCGTAGTGTTAGTAGGCATCTTCAAAACAACTCTGCAGGTCTCGCACTGCGCTTCACCTCCAGCAGGCACTTTCAGGAAAAAGTTCCATATCGGGTTCGCTTGCATGCGCTGCCCAGACACAGGCGCAGTCTATGCCATCTTCACCTATAGCAGCAGCGGCCAACACATGAATAAGCGTGACTGGCGTGGCGCGACTGAAGGTCAGGGCCACGCCAAGGCTTTGTCAGGAGAGAGAGAATAAAAAGCAAGGAAACAAAATTGATATCTGCACCAATGTAGGGCTGCCCATGTAGTGCGCTATACAGCGATGACGTATTTCCGGCTTTTTAATGCAAAAAGGTATAGCCTTTGAGATCTACAGCTGCTGTATGGCAGCCATGACGTATAATGTATAGCCTACAAGATTTGTATTTGTGCTGGTCATTTGTGCCTTTTGGTTGCCTATTCGAGACCACCGAATAATTTGAAAATATAGAATACCTTAATTCGAATCGAAGCGAATATCGAATAGAGAACTATTCTATCGAATATTCGACAACATCGAATATTCGCCCATCCCTACTCTTTGGGTATTTTGTATCTGTATCATGATGTGTCTGGCAAGACAGGCATCAGTATCTGTATTTCCGATACATGAAAGAATGGGTCGTGTACCTTAAACGGACCCGGAAACGATTTCGATGATTTTCTACAAACGTACTGAGTTGTTATAGTAGATCCTTCTGATCATTAATTGACACATCTAAATGCTCCGCGTAAAGCGTGTAATTTAGTATAAGGTTTTAAAAATGCACATCGCTGCCAATCGCAGCACACTGCTTCGCGGAATTTTAAGCCGCCCCTACCCATATGACGGAAATCGCCCATATGACGTCAGTGGGGCGAGCCATCCGATTGGCTGATCAGGGCACGTGATCGATAATTTTTCCAACTTTATGGTAAACAAAATATGTTTGTAATAGAATGTTAGTTAATGTGTTTTTATAAAGAGAAAGTAACATAAAGAGAATGCACAAAAACAACTTTTCTGTACACTTAAGCACTTCCGGCACACAGCAAGTGTCGTCTGCTTGTGTTACAACGTGCTCCGTCTTTGACGAGAGCTCCGCAGTCAGTGTCAGTCTGTCTTTTCGCGAGCGCTATGATTCGACTTTGTTGCGTTGTGGACTGCAAACGTAGCGACTGGCAATAAGTCAAGCTGCGACATCGTGTCCTTCTGCAAACCAGTAGACGAGCGGACTGGCTGCAGCGCATCGGACAGCCACTATCCGATGGGTGCCAGGATTTGCGCGATTGCGGCCGCCACTTTACACCGGAAGATTACTAACGCAATAGTGTTTCGCGAGTCCGGTATTAGGGTAAACGCAAGCGCAAGAGGACAGGGTCTGGCCGCTTGACTGTGCTGTAACGGGATGAGCCATGAGGTGAGCAGAAGGGCAAATGTGAATGGTCTGCATGGTGCAGCCACTTGGTGGCACAGAGCTCAACCATACACAGTAGCAGCAACAAAGTGTATTCTTTGCTGCTGGTGTGTATTTTTTGCAGGAGTGTAATCATCAGCACGTTGTTTTTATAAATGTTTAAAACGTTTTACACTTGGTTTGAGCAATATTAGCGCTTTGTTTGGCTGGTTAAGCGCTGCGCCAACAAGTGTCTGGACCGTGCAGACCGATCAGGCCGCTCACGTATGTCTACGCTAAAGTTCTTTCATCAGCTTGAGTTTATGCCTGAAGACATTTGCCGAAATGACCAGCTTGCCTGTGGTTACCGGAATACCAGACACGTTCGGCGCTACGACAGAATGCTCGCAACACACGCTGCTTCGATAGCTCTCGGTCGACAGCCAAGCGGCTAGCGGAGAGGTCTCCGCGGGTGGGGGTGGGCTCCAAAACAACCAGAAGTGGACGATGTGACGTCGCATCGTGACGCAGAACCGGTGAAGGTGGAGCTTAGCCCCGCTCGCTTGGCGAACGAGTTGAGGAAAAGCACTGCTAGGGAGGAGGGTAACTTCTAATCGCTTGTAGCTCCAATAATACGTAACGCTTCACTTAAATTGTGGTGCAAATGTTCTACTTAAGCTGTACCCTACGCGTCTACAAAATTTGTCCGAACCGTTTCAGGGGCCCTTTAAGATACAAGATACTGCTATCCCAACATCACCGTGTGAAACTGTAAACGTTTGCTTAACTCTGCTTCTCAAGCCCATACTGCTGCCACTAGCCACCTGAATAAAACTTAAGGCAGCGACATTCTTTTATCTTTCCTCCAGAACTCTGCAGCAAGGGCAGGCGATGTGTGCGCGTCCCTATTGGTGGAACAGAGTCATGTGGTGGCGCTTGCACCGTCTCAACAAAACTAAGCACGTGAACGTCTGTGCGCAGCTGACCTTTTGTTTTCAGTTGCGTCAGTGCCATGGCACTTGCTCATAGCTACCATATTGTGCTGCGTATGCCAATGTGTGTGGCATCTTTCGCGCAGATTTTGATGCCGCTATAGTGTTACTATCGAAGTTTCTCTTGCGTAGTGTTTTGTTATAAAGTTTGAAGAACGCAAGAATGGGATTGCCTTGCATCTAGTGACTTTCGCACATCAGCGATCTGAAGGATCTCATGGATGTGACTTGGAAACCAAAGTGTGGATGGCGCTGCTTCCAGGAGACTCCCACATAAGAAGGCTATTTTGAGTACGTGATTGTTGCTTGCAAGCACCAAAAGCAATCCGTGGCAGACGCATTCGGCATTCTGCGGCGTACTTTAACTTCGTTGTTAAAAAACAAGGAGGACATCAAGCTTAAAGCAGGTGAGGAAAGTCGCTCGGGAGCGTGTCGTGTGCGCCCTGCTCCTTTTGACAAAGTGGAGAAGGCACTCTATACGTGGTTTCTTGAAATCCGAGCGAAAAATATTCCCGTGGATGGCCAGATGTTAATCGAAAAGGCCAAATGGTTTGCTATGGCTTCTGGCGAAGAGAACTTTTGCGGTGGCACTGGGTGGCTGCAACGGTTTAAAAACAGCCACGTCATTGTAGGAAAGACCATTTCAGGCGAAAGTGGGGCTGTCAGCAGCCAGGAGATGCAGCAGTGGCTTTCTGAAAAGTGGCCTAAGATCACTGCTAAGTTTTCGCCTGCAGAAATCTTCAATGCCGATGAAACTGGTCTCTTTTGGCAAATGTTACCAAATAAGACACTCGCTCTTCGTGGAACCTCATGTCACGGCGGTAAAGTGAGCAAAGTACGTGTGTCGGCGCTGCTTGCAGCCAACATGGACGGCTCGTGCCAGCTACGGCCATTTGTGATCGGGAAGAGCAAGTCACCGCGCTGCTTTAAGAACTGTAAACAGCTTCCCGTCTGCTATGGCTGTAATAGGAAGGCCTGGTTGACACGTCAACTTTTTGTTGAATGGCTGCAGGCTTGGGACGCTGAGTTGGGCAAGTCGGGCTGCCGAGTTTGCCTTCTGGTAGACAACTGTTCGGCCCATCAAACGACTTGCAAGCTGCAGCACATCGAACTGAAGTTTCTCCCGCCGAACACCACAGCGCGACTGCAGCCTCTGACCAGGGTATCATAAAGGCATTCAAGGTAGGCTATCGGAAGCAACTTATTCAGCGGCTCCTCGTAAACCTCCGTATGGGAACCGATCTCAAGATTGACGTGCTTGTCGCGATCCAGATGATTACCGGCGCTTGGGGCGACGTGAAGCAGGCCACAGTAGCCAACTGTTTCGGCAAGGCAGGCTTTGAAGTGGCCGGAGATGAATTTCCGGAAGATTTAGATGACGATGAGTGCTTGTAGGAGGCGTTTTGCGACTTGTCCAATTTTTCCGGCACCGTCCCGTCCGAAGTGACTGTTGATGACTTCATTAATGCTGACAGCGAAGTTCAAGCGGTAGCCGACCTCGCTGATGAGGACAGTGTGACCGGAATAGCTGGCATTCAAGACGGCGATTCCAGCGACGATGAGGGCAACTGTGTTTTCGAAGAAACGCATCCGTGCATAGCCACTGAACAGGCGTCAGCGTTCAGCCTGATTCGGCGCTGTTGCGGTGAAATGGAAGGCACTGGGCTCTTGCACCTGGACAGTCTCAAGAAGATTGAGTCTAGTGTTTTCAACTTCATTTCCCAGAGGAAAAAGCAGCCCAAAATTAGTGATTTTTTTTCCGTGAAATAAAGCGCTTTCATATTGTGTGCACAGGCTATGTGATTCGCGGCTGTTCCAATCGGTAAGTCACAATTTGTTATGATCGCGAGTGCTTTTTTGGCCTATATCTGTACATTGAATTTTCGCTATATCGAACTATTTCCCGATCCTCGTCGAATTCGATATATCCGGGTTCGACTGTATAATGGCCTGAGTTGCGTTTCACACTGGACCCTCCCCCTCCCCCCCCCACTTTTTTAGTAAAGTTAAAGGACAGTTGCCATTTTGTCCATGTTACTATAATTGGGGCTCCTTTCTTGAGGAGAATGTATTGTGTGTCAAGCTTGCACCGTACTGATGTAATGGGTGAACAAACATACTTTTCTGCTTAAAGGTGCACTTCTGGATGATCACCTCACTGCTCTGTATTTCCCACAGGCAGAAGTCGGGTGCATATCTTGTATTGTCACCTTGAGAAAATATCACTTGCGCACCGTGCTTGGTGCACGTCTTGGTTTCTTGGAACTACTTCATTCAGAAGGTAGTTCTGTTGTACAGTCGCTGACCGATAATTCGGCCTGGAAAAAAAGTCTGAACGATTGGGAGGATCACTTTCAGAGACACCTTCGATTTCGTGTGGCTAGCGCAAGAAGCATTGGCACCTACGAGCGATAGAATTCTTGACACAGTGCCAAGCACACTGTCTTATCACAGTGTGGAATTGCTGCTGCCCGTGGACTCCTTTGGTGCTAGTCATGTGAAAATGAAAGTATCTTCGAAGGTGTTTGTTCAAGAATACGGCACAACTTTTTCAATATGTTGCTTGCATTAACATATGTATAAGGCCTTTGGCGTACACAATACCATTTTCTAGCAACACCTTTTATGCTACTCCTTTTTATGCTTCGTCAGTGGCCATCTTCGTCATCAGCGGGATTGGTTGCCATTTACGGTGTATACTAGAGTTGCATAGAACCGAGTGGAAGGCATTGCTACAAAATCGCGGCCCGTACCTTGACCATTGTCATGTTGTTGCTGCAGATTAATGAAAGCACATGAAAGCAACGAATCTTTATCAGTGACTTCTAGTTTGACTAGGCTTCACTTGTTTCAGTTTCAGGGCTGCGCCAGCGGCATGGCCGGTGACCATGCCAGCAATGTATCGGAACTAAAATAAATACAGTCGACTCCCGATGATTCGAAGCCGCTTAATTGGAATTTTCGGTTAATTAGAAGTGAAGTGCTGTTCCCGTCAGTTTTGCATGTAATCCTATAGAAGAAATCGCTCGATAATTCGAAGTCCTCATCCAGTAATATTGTTTAATTGGAAGTTAATTTTCAGCCGGGACCCTCGAGGTGACCGTCGTCCTTTGGTAGAATGTGTAATTTTTCAAGTGTTGCAACAGTTTCGTGCTCCGCGTTGGTGTCATCGCCACCGCAGCCGCCCGCAACGCCATCCTTCTTGGAGCGGCGCGATTATTCATTGCTACGGCTGCCGTGGCCTCCGCGATCAACTCCGGCGGGAGGCGAAGCCGCTCCCGCCGGAGGCCACGCGGGTGCCATAGGTGCACGCAGTGCTGCATACTGGCAGTGGCGAGATTGTGCGAGATTAGTCTTGCAGCGTGCGCAGCGTATGTCGAGGCGTGTGTTAGTCGAGCGCCTTTGTGCGGGAAGCTCGTAGGCTAGGTTGTTCCACGAGTGATTCAGAATTGACTGTACCTAGTCACGCAGTTTATAGCCATGGCAAACCGTGGCTCTTATCGCATGCTCGACCTGGCAACGAAAGTCGAGGTTTTGAAGGAAGTTGAGAAGGGAGGTGCCGCCAAACAAGACATAGCGCGGAAGTACGGGATCAAGCCGAACACGCTCTCTAACTACATCAAGAACAAGCGCACAATAATGGATGCATTTGAGAATGACAAGTTCAAGACTTCTCGGAAGCGAATGCGCACCGGCGCCTACCCAGAGTTGGAGAAGGCTCTGCTGGTTTGGATTAGGGAGGCCAGGAGCAACAAACTTCCTCTCAGCGGAGGCATCGTTGCGATGAAAGCCCGAACGCTTGCAGCAATGTTGGGGATCGATGACTTCGTTTCGTCAGATGGATGGCTGACGCGCTTTAAAGATCGCCATGACCTGGTTTTCAAGAGCGTGTGTGGTGAAAAGGCGTCCGTTAACCAGGAAACATGCGCCGCGTGGAAGGACCGAAAGCTGCGTGAGTATCTCGCCGAATACAGACCGGAAGACATCTTCAATGCAGATGAGACTGCACTCTTCTATCGGCTTCTACCAGAGAAGACCCTGACATTCAAGGACGACGACTGTGCTGGGGGCAAACGCAGCAAGGAGAGAGTGTCGGTGCTGATCGCGGCAAACATGAATGGCACGGAACGATGTCGGTTACTTGTGATCGGGAAAGCCGCGAAGCCTAGATGTTTTAAAGGCGTGAAGACGCTGCCTGTGGATTATGAGGCGAACAAAAAAGCGTGGATGATGGCCGAAATCTTCAAGAGCTGAATAAGCAAATTGGACCGCAAGTTTGCTGCTTCGAACCGCAAGGTCTTGTTCCTTGTCGATCACTGCAGTGCTCACGTGAATGTGCCAGCCTTGAGTGCAATACGCCTTGCATTTTTGCCTGCAAACACAACGGCTGTTTTGCAGCCAATGGACCAAGGCATCATCAAGAATGTTAAAGTCCTGTACAGGCGGCACCTCCTCGTGCGCATGATTTTGTGTATGGATAGCTCCACAAAGTACGAGGTGAGCCTGCTTAGTGCCATCCACATGTTGGCGCGAGCATGGGATCGTGTGAAGCAAGAAACAATCGCAAACTGCTTCAGGGCTTGCGGTTTTGTGGCAGCTTCTTCGGAGGATGCCTCTGAAATTTCAGCGGAGGAAGCGTCAACAAGCGAGCTTGACGGCACTGATTTTGGTGATGCTCTCGGGGATGTCAATTTTGAAGATTACGTCGCCGTAGACAAGGCGGTCGAAACATGGGGTGCGCTGACGGATAGCGAAATTGTAGAGATTATTCGGCCCCAGGAAGCGACCCAGGAAAGCGACGATGACGTTGAAGGCGAGCCGCAACCCAAGGCTGCCGATGTAGCTGCGGGCCTTGCTCTTGCGGAGCGCTTCTTTGCCGCTGAAGGTAACGCGGAAGAAGCATTCCGCCACATCTACAGCCTGCAGAACTTGCTTTCAGCAGCGCGATTCGGCAAGAAGCAAAGCAAGATGACCGACTATTTTTCTTAGAGAAAATACTCGATTTCGCCACAAATAAAGTGCTGTTTTTTGTGTTTTGTGCTTAATTGGAAGTTCGTTTAATTCGAAGTTTTTTGCGGTCCCCGTGAACTTCGTATTAACGGGAGTCGACTGTATTTCTACTCTCCTCTGTGGTCAAACCAGCACACTGTCGTGCAGTCGGAGTGTGAATTATGGCCCAATGCACTGTGAGGTGTCTGAAATTTTGCTTGCCCTTGTATGGGCAAGTGGCGGTGCCACAGAGCTGTCTGAATAATTAAGCTTAACCAAATTATCGGTGGTGACTGTGGTTCACAATGGTGGCAAGATCCTCAACACATGCACATTGTTGTATTTCAGACAAGTGGAGCCCAGCGCTGCAAATTCGTACGGTGCTGCTGTCCATCCAAGCTCTGCTCAGTGCCCCGAACCCTGACGACCCCTTGGCAAATGACGTGGCAGAGCAGTGGAAGGTCAATGAGGCGGAAGCCATCAGAACAGGTTTGTCCTGCGTGCTGGGGGCCCCAGCCTGCCTCGACTGTCCCAATCATGCGGTGTGGTGCTTATACATTGCCAGATGCAGTAGAACCTCGTTTTTACCTTCCTGTTATGTTTGCCTGGGTCTTGTGCTCTTAAGTTTCCATAGGGTCATGCCATAGCCTCCTGTATACTTTCATGCCTGCCCATCGCGCCGACGGCGCAGAGAACTGGTCGTCGCGCCTAGTTCTGTCGCTCACCACCAGTTAGCGGTGCTACCCCAGAATACAAATACAGGACGCTCTACCGCGGCGTGTGCTGTAGCATAACTATATATCACATTATTTTTTTTTTATCGGTACCGATTATATCGTTTTAAGACATCTTCGGGCATTTAATGCCTACACAGATGCATACAGGCCGCTGTGAATTGCCTCTGCGTCAGGAAAAAGTTAAAAACAATAAAAGGAAAGCCACAGTTCTCATCTGTACTACCAGGAAGCTTAATTTTCCTTCTGCTTATTATTACATATGTATTGTATGTCAGTGTGGAAAAGGCAACATCGGCTCTAATAACTGCACAACAAACACTTTTATTGCCATCATCTGGATTTAAAGTTTGTGGAGCTTTCATCACAGGGGCTTCTGTAAAAAAACTTTTGCGATGTCGTTCTTGTCCGTTATCTTCAGGGCAAAACTAGTGAATAGAGGGCGGAAGAATTTTGTCAGCATGATCTCAAACAGCTTCTCGTGATGCTCAGGCACTGAACACTTGAATAGTTCACGCTCTCGCAGCACTTGAGGAGCATTCACGACAGTCTCCCTCAGCGGCTGCTTAAAATTTCTTCGCTTAGTGAGCAATACTTCAACATACTTGTGCAAAGAGTTCGTCTGACGAACACCACGAAACTATGAGTTCGTCTGACGGATACAACAGACCGCCTCTGTCTTGAAGTGTAATCAGAAAATTTGACAGTGCCGAGGGCTTAGGCTTTGTAAACAAACTGAGACCTGAGGCATTCTTTGCAAGACACCTGCTCATTAACAGCTCTTAACGGGTATCTGCCAGCCATAGCTAGTGCTGCACATTCTGGCAAACGAAGCGTTTGCGCCTGGTAGTGTGGTTGACCAGCGCTGCTACCGCCTCTTTGGGAAATTCTTCGGATGGTTCTGGCGTAGTGCTTACACGCATTTGCCAGCGTAGCGATGCGCATGTGCTGTCTTCTGTGTCCATCACATTGCTGCTTTTAGATTTTGATGCAATGCCTGTCTTCAGAAACTTTCTTATTCCGCACAAAGTTGCTTGTACGTCTGTCTGGTCGTTGCTTCCAGCTGACCTCCTCAATCGCCCCCCAAAAAAGATTAATGGCGTCAGACGAGAGCTTTCTAGTCAGAACAAATCGAAAGTGCATCTCTCTCGGCAAGTATTTGATGCATTCCACATTTGAGCGAGTGGTGATAAGCAAGGCTTCATACGCTTCTTTAGTCAGAAAATGTTTCACCGTGGACTGGCACTTCAAATCTTCCGGATGTTGTTCAAACTTTGTCTCCAGCCAGTGCAGATGCTCATCATTTTCATTGTGTAACTGCTTGAAGTCTGGGTTATTTTTGTGGACTTGCTGTGAACAATTACTTATGTCCCTCAGGGCAAACCATCTGTGCATGGTTTCCATAAAGACCACCGTTTCAGCGACAGCCCCAAAACTTGCATCACAGGTGTGGCCCGCCTGTTCATCCAATAACTTCAGCGCTGCTGTGACTGGAGGCGAGAGCATGAACCACTCTTTTGACATTCATTTTCTCAATATTGCTCGGGAAGACGTGCTTCCTTGTGAGAAATCGAACAGGTTTAATGATGCTGACTTGTTGCATCCTGTATAGCTCCTTCACATACTCGGATGTCATGATGCCATCTTTGGCAAGGTCACGTGCCAAGAATTGTGATCTCAAGTTTTTAATCAGATGACATAGATTGAAAGCCCAGAATAACTTGCGATCTGAGCTTTCAGGATGCGGTATACAGTGGACCATGTTTGCACCACACAGCATTTGAAATGCTGCCACATTTATCTTATGATTACCAGTGACGATGTGCACCACAATAAAGCCGACGGATTCAATTTCCTTTAGCACGCGGCGCATAACTGTGTGAAGTTCTGCGCTAGTACAATTCCTTGTGAAGAAGTATGCCACTGGAAATCTAAATTGAACTGAAAGTCCGTTCAGTATGAAGCACAGCAACGCATTTGCTAGCCCAGGCTCATTTGTGATTTTCGGTGGAGGGACGTCTCCATAATCAACTTCACCGATAAAAGTGTCTTTTTGCTTGAGGTGCAGCAGCCGCTGCTTTATCCTTAATTTTTCAACCATCAGAGAGCACATGCGAGCTTGTGGCAAACTGTAATTGGCTATTTCTGCGGACCGTCTTTCCTTTAGCAGGTTAGTAATGCCGACTTCTCCACCTGAAGATACGAGGTAACGCTGCATTGTACTTCGGCAGACGTAATATGCCTTTGCTCCTCATATGTTCGTATGCTCGTGTTATGTTGGGCATTACAACAGCATGACGTATAGTCAGTTCTGACCAAGTTGGTTTCACTTTGCGGTAATTTTTCACTTGTTCTAAGAGTACTGAAGCACCAAAGTCGTTTTCGTCAGCCTTTTCGAATACTTCTAGAAATGTGCTGACGTTACTCTTCCTTCAGCTTCTGGAGTTCTTCTTTGTTCTTATCCACAGACTTTTTTAGTCTCTGTATCTGCATTTTGAGGTCATGTTCCCTGTGTCTCCACTCCTGACGCTCAATGACTGAGGCCGGAGGTTCGGTAGGGCACTTGTGCTTGCACTGCTCGATGCCATTAATTTTGCATGTTGTGGCAATCATCATATATGAGCTGCTTTTGGAAGGAGATTCCGCTTCACCTGCTTTCGCAGTTGGCTCTTCGTCATTATATGAAAGTGCATTGTCGGAACACAATTCTTCTGACATCTGCTCAAAATTCGTGCGTTTTTGTACAGGAGCACAAAACAAAGCACCACCCTTGTGTTTTTTCATTGCTGCATTACTCCTACTGGGTTTTCTACTGGTTGCAAGTACGCTGGTTACTCGTCAAAAACACTAGGAACCACTCCTTTCTTCAGTTTCCTTGTATCAAACACAATGAAGCGATGACAGCAGACTGTGGAGTAGCAGGAGGGGAAATTCGAAGTCCAATTGTCCCTAGATATAACTTTGAGCCAATTCTTTTGAAGTTGTTCATCGCTCGCAATTTCATGAAATGAGATGCCCGAGACCTTTCTCTTACTGTACGAGGTGCATCCAGGTACGCATGGTGTTAGGCTGCTGAGCACGAGGTCGCGGGATCGAATCCCGACCATGGCGGCCGCATTTCGATGGGGGCGGAATGCGAAAACACCCGTGCACTTAGATTTAGGTGCGCACTAAAGAACCCCAGGTGGTCGAAATTTCCGGAGTCCTCCACTACGGCGTGCCTCATAATCAGAAAGTGGTTTTGGCACGTAAAACCCCATAATTTAATTTTTTTAATCCAGGTACACAACGATACGCCACACTACTAGGTATCAACTTTCAAAGCGCCCCATTAAATCACTTTAAGTAGCATAACTCACTCATGACCACGATGTTTTCTCTTCGGCCAGAAGGCTCTCATTTGTGTAGTTGCTAGACGTCCTCAATGTGGCACCGACAGTGTCACCACAGCTACAGCCCTTCAGTACCGTGCCGCAGCTCACCGCGTCCATCAAAGGCAGAAGAAGACAAGTTTTTTCCCACCCATGGACTGCTGCAGAAAAGTGGTGATCTGTCAGCAAACCAGCGAACTTTCGGCAAACGAGGCAAATGAGAGTTGTCTCGATTTGACTCTAATGGAGACGTGGACATACAATTTTTCGTGCCTATGCACGGCGGCTAGCGAACTATTCTCAGGCAGCAGCACCCTAAGTGGGCGACGTGCGAGGAGGTCAGGCAAGGAGGTTGAACGGCGTTCCCCCGAGTGATTGTGCAGGCACAAAATGTATATAGGAAGCTGTGGTCATGCGTATTAGCTTCCCATTTGTTAGGTTTCTTTTCCCAGTTATGTCCAGAAACTGCTCCATATTAAAATGACCAATTGTGAAAAAAAGTGTTTAAGGATCAACTGAACTGCCAGGCAGCAATAATGGTATTTACTGAGCGGATTTTTAATAGTTTGTTAGTTCCTATTCAACTTCAAATAAGGTTTTGTGTGAAAGTAGCTTCGTGCGTCATCAGGACTGCCGCACAAGCATTATAAGATGTTACGTTTTCCCAGATCATGTATTTTTTTTCTCTGGTCTCCCTGAATATATATCAACAGGGTTCTACTGCATACCATACAGTCTCATTTTAATGTACGCCTTTTTTCCAAGGAAATGTGGCTGAAATCTGCCTATGCATTACACTCGGATACAAAACCAAAACAACATTCATGGCATTTGCAACAGCCTACTTTCAAAGCAAGCTTTAGCACAATCGTCACCACGAGGTGGCAACAGAAAGATTTCCATGCGCAGTTTCCCGGCAATGACCTATTGCGCTAATTTAAAATGTGAGCTGTTTCACATGCTTAGCTGCCAGCAGCAGATCCGTCTCATGTGTTTTTGTCATATGGGAGACTTCTATGTTGTAGTACAAGCTAGCGGAGTGGTTAGGCAAGGCGTGGGCTGCCATCTCATAGAAGATTGTTACAGAGTTCTTCAGGAAATGCGAGATATCGAACACAATGGATTACGTGGAGGATTACATGTTGTACACCAAAGACAGTAAGAAAGACCTGTGGGAGTGGACAGAGTGAATAAGTCTGCATTCTGAGAAGATAAATTCTGCAGGTTTCAGCTTTCTTGGATTGTAAAAACTGAGGCATGCAAATTTTTAAGGCGAAAGCCTTAAGTGACTTGTTGCAATGGCTCATACCTTAGAAATATGGCGTCTAGTTGAGTGGTACAAGAAATATAGTCAGCAATGTCTCATACCTCCATAAGGCTGAGGCTACAAACGCTCAGCGAGGTGAAGCAAACAGTGCATACATTCATTGAAATCAACCATACAACACACAGAACAGCATACGTTTTAATAAAGCATTGCATAACCCCCTCAGAAGTACGCTACGGCCGAGGATACTCGCCAAGTGAGAAACGAGGTGTGACATACGAAGTGGCGGGAGCAAGGCATTCGACCGCGAGTGCTGCCTTCCCCTGCGGAGAGGATGCAATGTAAAGTCGAAGAGAAACGTCGTTCGCGCCAGTCTTACCCTGCTGTATGAGCGCACAAAGCCACAGCTAAGGGTCGAAAACAAGCCGAAGAAGCTAAACTGCAAAAGTGCGTAAGCAGCAGTGCGGCAATGCGAGACACCAACATAGGGAGGAGGCTGAAGCTTGCAGACAACGGCTTGCCGCAAGTATGCTTCACACAGTGACTTATGTCTTGCGAGTAGTCTGACCCCTCCGATTGTATTACTTGTGGGGTCTCTCACACCCGTGCTCTTGGGACAAAGGAACGACAGTACACACTAGTGCAAACAATCACAAGGGCATTTATTGCACCTTTCATAGATCAGTGCCTGCTAGCCGAGTTGCTATCCACAAAACATGCCGATGGGCGCGCGACAAATCTAGAAGTCTGACTCACCGCGACCGGAAGCGAGCGAATATGTTCGCCCCATGCTGGATCCCAAGGCCTGGTCGTTCGCGTGTATGGTCACGCGAATCGTGGCGCGTTCGAGGGCGGCCACGCGAGGCGGTCTCGCAGAAGCATGGGTCGGCGCGCACGCCGGAGACGTCCCCGCCGTGCGCCGACCCGCCGGGCAAGAGGATCGCTGCACGTGCGGCACGACCGTCCCGCTTCCTGTCTCGAACCCAACAGCCCGAGCGCCTTGTCTCCCGACGCCCGAGTAACCCCGCAGCGGCGCGACGCTCGCGCCATCTCTCGCACCGCGCTTGTACCACTCCAACCGCCGCGGGCGCCAGGCCACGCGGCGGGCGAAGCCGCCCTGCAGGAGACGAGCCATGCGGGAAAACTAGATCTCAGGGGAGGCGTGAGAGTCGCGCATCCCCACATACTTAATGCATTACCAAGTGTGCAGCAGGCTTTCGCCTTCATGCATTACAGAAATGTAACATGCTGCCAAATTTTTTTGTTTTGAAATTGGCTGGATGTTAGATTTTGGTGCATATTTTCTTACTTAGTATTTTCTTACTTTGAGCTTAAAAACTGGATGTGTTCAGAAGTACGTTAGAATGGGGCAAATGCAGGGAGTCAATTGTGTATGTAGGTTGCCTTGTTCCAGCTCTGACTGCCAAAAACGAAAGCCAAATTTCTGAACCACAAGTTATGGCAAACTTATTTGACATCTCTAAGCTGCAGCCCTCATTAATGCTTGCTGCAGAAATCGTACGCTGCATTACTGCCTGTGTCGATATGGCTGTAGTTGGGCCATCATCGAAACTTAACTCCTCACAGACGTCTCATGCTTATGTTGGCCAATAGTGTGCACTTCACATTATTGTTTATACACTGTGATACGCTGGCAGTGTTGGAAGAGCCATGCCAGTTGTGCCAGGTTGTACCAAGAGTGTTCCTTTGTGTCGTGCTGCTCTGAAACGTCACTTTGTTGGGAAACTGCACCAAGCCTGCGCCAGATGAAGCATAAGAATTAACGTCAGCATCCATTGAGGCTGCCTCGGTAATAAAACCGAAATCAAAACCTGAAGCCCGCCACCATTTTTATCATTGTCATGGAAGTCAATGGAGCGGCCGCAGTCATTGTATAGCCGATGCCGTCAGTTCTCCATGCATAGTTTTCGTGCTTTATTTTGCATTTTTCTCTGTCATATGTTCCAATGTGCTGCTGCTGTAGTGTGTTTGGGCCATTAGTGCCGCAGTTTCGCATTCCTCGTACTAGCATGGCGCAGAGCTCGCTCAATGGGCATGTCAGATTAAAAAGATGCCTCGAATGAAACCTCGAATGATCTGCTTACACATTTTTTAGAGCAGTTGTTGGCACTGTTAGTTTAAAAAAAATTGTCTTGTATACATACACTCAGCTGCTAACATATAGTTTGCTTATGAGTGAGGACCTTCTTTGCAACCCTGCACAATCGGAAGATCAGTTGTTCCACGGCTGAATTATACAGGAGAGATAGTACGCATCAGAAGAGACCTGTAGACGTTGCGCATCCTAGAGCGTGGTCATGTTGATGGGCTCTTGGTCCGCAGACTTTTTTGTGCTTGGTCTTTCAAAGTGCGCCGATCACACAATGCTTGTTGCATGCCGTAATTGTAAAAGCTGCTTGATCCATCTGACACATTTCTATAACTCCATAAACAATCCTCTTTCCATGCTATTGACCATTTAGGGGGTAAGGGCGTAAGGGGTGGGCTAACAAATGAAAGTTACAAAGAACAGTCATGTGAAACAGTATGATGGGACATTTTGTGCAAAGGTTGATGGACACATGATGGCTGATGTCACAGGGAAGGCCATTCTGGTGTATTGCTGTACGAAGAAAAAATGAGGCAGTGAAAGTGGTAGTGCGAGCATGTGAGCATGCAATTTGATACGGATGGGTAGTGCAGTGGGATATGCGCGTTGTTGGGATGTGTAGAGTGCATGATTGAGGAAGCTATCGAAAAACTTGTGAAGCAAATAGAGGCTGGCAATGCAGCGACACACAGAAAGATGTATAAGACCAGTTTTACGTTTGAGGGGTGATATGCTTACCATATTTACTCGAATCTTTGTCAACCCCAATTCTAAGCTGACCCTCAAAAGTCCGAAGCCAGAAGAAAAAAAAAAGAAAACTTATCTCGAATGTTAGCTGAACAAAAAATTGAGGTTAGCTTTGATAAATTGGAAGCAACATTTATTGAATATGAACATGCTAAGCTCATCCTACGTCATCATTGCTGCTAGCCTCGTCGTAATCTTCTTTATCACTGTCATCCTAGTTGCAGCGTGCTCAAAAAGTGTCTCCAGATGCCCCCTCCAGCGATAGACGTTTTTCTCGTCGATGCCAAAGTCCCACCCGGCTTGAACGTTTCAGGATGCCTCTGTGGCATGCACAACTTTTCGTTTGAAAGTGGCACTATAGCGGCATCACCTGTTTTGTGCCATTATGATAACGCCATGCCGCATACCGAGACGACACAGGTCAAAATGGTGATGTCACTCATGTACTTCATTTGGATACTGGCACGGCTAGTAGTGGCTGCGATACTGACTTTTCTAGATTATGCCAGCTATGCACCATATTTATCAATTTCAATTAAAAACTGGTGTGTTTTCTAAAATCGTCAAATCTCAGCTGACCCTAGAGTTTGATATATGATTATATGGAAAAAAAAAAGCTATCGGTAAAGCAGTACAGCGTACGGTGGCCGTGGCTTCCGTTCTCCGTAAGGTACTTTGGTGGAGCTGCATGCAATCTCGGAAGCTACAGCGGCGGCACTGCGTGTGTTATGTTATATGCGCTGTTTGGTTGATTTGGGCCAATTTGAACCAATGGCTGTTCAGGCATTGCTATCGGTACTCAAGCGCCCCAAGTCGGCGTGAACGTGCCATGATGCACTGCTGCATCACAAAGTTGCAAAGAGTCTGCTGTTACGGTTCGTCGATGCTTTCTTTACGTTCTTGTGGATAATGGTTTGGGATGGTTTGTGGATAATGGTTTGTGATGGTGTTCTACCTTTCAAACTTGGCAACTTTTTTGGCCTAAGTGACATAAAAAAAAAAAGCGTCGTGGCTCTCGGTGTGCGTATGGCCAATGCTGCAGTTACCACCTTTGCAAAATGCCGTCATGCTGCAGTAATTCCCACTTCCAACCAACTAGAACCATTCACTCTCTTATGCATAATCCACTCGTGTCCCGCTGATAGTAAAATTTTCCAAAGAAATAATGTCGGCAGATGCAGCTGTAGTTTGAAATGGCAGGTGATTGGAACTGGCCAGGTGCTTTTTCGAAGGAGCTACGTTGCCGCATTTTATTCCTTAGATGACGTGTTTAACAGAAACTTGCAGTTAGATGCAGGAAAGTATTGGGAAGAAAAGTAAAGGTACTGAAATTCTTATTTTCGTACGAAAGTGGTGTCGAATCATAAATGCTGATGCCAACTAGCGACATTAATTTTTGCACATATTGAAGGGTGAGTCCACATGTGTCGAACTACTGATACAACGACCACGTCTCGCAGCACTATTGAGTTCGTTATATGTATACAGGTTTGACTGTATACCATTTTCATACAGGCACCTGAAGGTCTTTTTCCCTCTAGTAATTTTGGTCGGATACTCTGCCATCACTGCTGCAACTTTCACTCACAGCTGCTCCTTGTCTTTCTCTTCCCATTTTGTTTCAGCGAGAGAATGGACAAGGCAATACGCAATGGATGTCTGAGTCATAGCAAGAGGAGGTGGCAATGGCTGATGGCGGCAATGCTTTGAGGAAGTGTTTTTTCTTAAAACAGCAACTTGGAGAGGAACTAAGTACACAAACAAGAACCTAAGAAGAAAAGGACACTGTCGCTGACGTGGCCCAAACATGGCACCGGCGCGGTGCTGCCTAGGGGGCCACGATTGTGTTTTTCCGCCACCTTTTTCATCATCCATCGCTCTTCTAGAGGGGGCTTGGCCAGACTGTGGGTGAAACTGGTGCAAGAGGTGGGGAAGGGCCGTCGTCATCAGTGTGTCTCCATTTCGAGCGCGTCTTCTTATAAAGAATTTTGTCCCGGTTCCTTTACTTTTTTTTCTTTGATTTTTTTCTTCTCCCTATCTCTCTCTACCCTGATTGAAACACCGCTTGCTCTCTCTCCTAACTTGTCTCCCCTTTTCTCATCTCTTCTTCCTTTGCCTCGAATTGCCGGTGTTTTCGTGAAACTGTGAATACTATCGTACAATCGTGGCCTTGTAAATAATTGTCTCCCCCACTTCTCGTTATTTTCTTAAGTGAATGATGGGGATGTTGATTGTGCTACTAGTGATTGAAATGGTGTCTTACGATTGCCACTGCGCCTGCCCCTGCACCCCGCCTTGCCTGGAAGGTGATGTTGATGATGATGATGCCTTGCTTGTCTCCTCTTCCACGAGTGTCCCTCCCGGCATGTGCTTATTATTTTATTTCTTCCGCCTTGTGTTTGTGGTTCAGTTGAGACACGGATGACGACAGGCGCCCAACTCTTCTCTGGATTACAACAACAGTGTGTGGTTGTGCGCGGTTGGGTTTTTTGCCACTTTTTTTTTCTCTGGGGGGGAGGGGGGCCTGGGAGGGTGTATGAAGCTATACATGAAATGTGCACTTAGGAAACCATTATTATTAATTTTCCTTTTCAAAGGTCTTGTACAAAGTCTCAAAATAAATTTTTTTTCTTTTTAAAAATTGACACAGAGTCTGCTGTGTTCATTTATTGTTTGCGTGGTTCGTACACCTCCTTCAAAAACCATTAAATTTGGAAAAAGAGATTCTAGGGTTCTTAAATCTCTTCAAAATAGATGAGCTCCTTGAATTCCTTAGAAACGAGGGTTGCGGCCTACTTTTTAAACATTTAAACTAACGAACTCTGCACAGGGGCTGTGCCATGGACACTGTCTATTGATAAACATTTCTATACATTTTCACTAAGCAATTGCAATGTGGTGTGTTCACAGCCGCTAACGACAGGCTTGTTTAAATAACCATCGCCATGATGAAGTTAGACACAGCCGGATCACGTAACCAAGCCATGCCACCTTTTTGTTGTTTTGCTAGTGGGTTCAAGTCGCAGCCATTGTGGCTTCATTTTCAAAGCTTAGACACTAGAAGGGGCTGGCAGAATGCAAGTTTTAGCCATTTAGGCTTTTAACGCAATGAGTATATTTGGCTGAAGTTGGATGCTACTAACCATCATACCAGAAGGCAATTGACGTCATTAGAATGGAAAAGTCAGCTGTAAAAAACCACCTGAAGAGCTTGGAAGTATGTGTCGAGCACAGCAGTTGCTTAGCTGCAATTTCTTGCAGCTAAGAAAGATACTTCACTGTATTTCAGTGCATGTGTACAATTAGGTTTGTTTCCCCCTCCTTGAATTTCTCTGCATCTTTGAATTTTCTTTGAATTTTGAGTTGGGTCTCCTGGTGAACCCTGATTGTTTAAAGGGAAGCTTAGAAGAATATGAACCATTTTTTAACTACACTTTTGCCACTCATACCGCAAGGGGTGACTTGGTTATCCAGGAATAATGTAATAACGAGAGATGGGGGTGGCGACACCAACTTTCTCTAACACATTTCTACATTTACTCTGGTCTAGATAATTCTTTATTGGTAAAGAACACCTACCCAGATTGCATTTCGAAAAAGCCGAATGGTCAGGCTAGTGAGCTTCAAGAATACTTGCATTGCCAAAGCAGCTTAAATATGAGAAAATACTTCAAAATCCATGGCATTACATTGGTGTGTACCAGCACTGGGGCTTCTGCATAGCATTCAATTGGTTCTATTTTGCTCTCGTAATAACCTTTTTTTTTGCCAAATAGATTAATATAACCCTACTGAAAGAACCCCGCATTCCCCATAACTTCCCATATTCAGTAACATGTGACACATTGGAAAACTAAATGAGTGTTTTTAACAGTTTGTATGTGTTTCACAGTGGATTATTGGCTACCGGAATTGTGAGGCGTATGGGTTTTTTCAGTGGGGGATGCTTTAGTATGCCAGTACTATAAACTGTGTTACTGCTATCTGGTGTCCCTTTAATGCAGGAAATGTCTCGATGCTCGTGTTCCTTGGCTACTTCAGTGATAAAATGGTGTGGCAGTATTACCCGCACATACCACATGTATAGCAAGGCGTGGCATACACATGTACCTAAATACATACGCAAATTCTCGCTCGCGGATAACTCCGTCGACGCCGGCACCAGAATTTCTGTGAAACGGGGCCCTTAACACTATCGCGTTGAAAAGCGCTTATTTCTGCTACGAGCTCTACGAGCAAGCGCGTGCTGCACAGCACCTGTTGGAGGTGGGGATCAGGGAACGGAAGAATAGTGAGAGCAGCAGCTCAACCGCCTGTGCAGCATTCACGGGGAAGGAATTGGTAAAAGGTAGGCGTTGTAGATGGTGATTTCATTTTCTCTCTTCTGTGCAACTTGTATGCACAGCTTTGGGCATGACGGAAAAGAACGGTAAGGAGGTAAGGGGGCCAGGGGACCTTATGGCGGGAAAAAGCGTTCAGTGTCTGCTTGATCGGCACAGAATTCGCACGGTTTCTTTGGTGCTGCGCTTCTTGTTAGCGAGAAATCCGCTCTAAACGTGCATTGGACATTTCCGGCCAGCAGTTTTCACCTCTTACGGATCTCCCATGTTTACACGTAAGTTGTACGCCTTGTTTGCGCTATTCGAGCCCATATCATGTAGAGTTGATTTTGAGGGAATGTGGGTAGTACAGTTCAGGCTGTGTTTCGAGAGCTCGCCTACACTTTCTTATCTGTTGAAATCGATATGTTAATAGCGCGATTCGATGCCTTGTGGTCTTTGTAGCTGCACTTAACGTGCAACAGTTAACTTGCCAAAGCTTGTCAGGCAAGCGAATTAAGAGGTTAGTTGCATTGTGATATGCATGGAGTACTTATGTGTGCATGCTGTACCCATAGTGTGCCGTGTGCACAATGTGCATACGCTGCTGTCGTGAAGACGCACATATTATAATTTGAAGAAAGGTGAATTTCACCTCGCTCGCGTAACATTTTTGCAAGGGTTATTTTGAAGCTCGATGACGTAATACGTGTGCATGTGCGATGCGTATTTAGTGTTTGTAATGAGATCATTCAATGATCAGATCCTGTGCTTATGTACATTGCTTAAAGAATTTTGAGAGACAACGAAACATCTGGTTCAATATTCAGCAGCCATACAATAGTTATACATGTCCCATTCCCTAAACATATATACATATCTTTTTATGTACTATACATGTCTTTATTTCAGATGCCAGAGCGGGACCATGGCAGAAGCAGTCAAGTGACCTGGCTGCACAGTTCTCTGGTGAATGGGCTTATGCAATTCAAGAAAAGATGTTTTCAAGTGCCTATACAAGACAGTCATTGGTTATTTTATGTTTCACCTAATCTGCTATTGCAGCAATTCACAACAAAATTTTCCAATTTCTGTTGTGCTTATATCTAAATAGTTCAATAAAACTCGACTAAGAACCAACTGTAGTGACAACTTGTCTACAGAGTGCTCGCATTCTGTAGCGGGCTATTGAGACAAATGTGTGCATGATTTAAAGGGACACTAAAGTGAAAATGATTTCTTCTGCATCAGTAAATTACCGTTCTAGAACACCAAAGACACCACTCTTGCAACGATAAGACGTTTGGTGAGCCAGAAAAAGCGCAAGAACGAAATACGGGTGGCGACGCCTGCTTGAGTTCCCGCACCTGGAGGCTGTGACGTCTTGGGTTTTAATGGCATCTTCTAGGGCCTACTAAGTATATATAGTGGTACAGATTGACTACGTTGTGTTCCAAAGGAACCAAATATTAAACATGGCAAGTTTCAGGAACCTTTATTCAGCCAACGCGGCCCAAATGCGAAAACATACTTTGGTATCCCTGACGTCACGCTGACGTACCGGCGCTAGGGTTTCGGCGCGAAATTCAAATACTGATACTTGAACCTTCATTTTCTCATCTAATAATCAAACTATTTTATTGAAGTGACTGCCTGCAGAATTCTCAAACAATGCTTCATTAGTCTAAACTGATTTATTGTTTCGCTTTAGTGTCCCTTTAAATAGCGAATTATACAGGATCGCCTAAATGTCAAGCTATCTTTTATTTCTGTTGCAGATACCAGCATGCCGCCTCTTCATATGGGTTGCACTTAACAGGCAGACAATACTTTCTAAATGAGTAGTAGTACATAAATTGTTAATTAACAAGATCATACTGATTATCTCTTTAATTAATAACTTTTGTGCACACATTGCAGTGGTGGAAATGAGCCTGCTAACATGCAGGGCCTATTCAGTTGGAACTAGTTTTGTAACTATAGTGCCAGTTTCAAGATGTACAGTGCTCACGGAATGAAATGCGACAAGGAGCATTTAGTAGAACCCTGCATATGTGCAAAGTACTCGAGAGTACCATGTCATGTCGCTAGAAATTGCTCGCCAAAGGGGACGCAGACTCCGATCTAAGTGTACGCGCCAAAATTACTTCAATGGGTCACGAACTGCAGCCGGTGGAAACGAAAGTATGCGCATTAGTTAGCCCTAAATTGACGCGTTTCATTCTGTGAGGACTACGTCAAAGTGTGCGGCAACATTGCCTTGGTGATAACCATTTTCTTGCTGCATTACAAATACATACATTTCTTGAGGGAAGTGATTGCAACACCAACTTATCTTGCTGACTGACTACATATGTCTCAAAGTTAAATTCCAAGAGAATAGGTCCTGCACGTTGACAGGCTTTAATTTCACCGTTAAAGCATGTGCCCTAAAACGATTGATTAAAAAAGCCCTGGCGTGTTATCCAGAATGTGTTGTCCGCCAGTATAACGTAGTTGAAGGGTAATACGGTGGTATCTGCGACCAGGGGGGCTATTCTGTAAGAGTCCACCTAGTGGACTGTCCATTTCGGCCGCTGCTGATTGGCTAGGGCTGCCCGTCTCCTCCTCTCCCGTACAGCTGCATCCAATCAGCAGTGGCCGAAATGGACAGTCCACTAGGTGGACTCTTACAGAATAGCCCCCCAGGGCACCCTAAAGAAAAACCCCATAAGAAAAAGCACCGGGTATATGTGACTCAAGAAGAAAAGCCAATGTCTGAATACCAGCAAAAGAACGCTGGCCGCGGACAATCCACGCTCTTGCCGTCGTGGTGAACTCGTAGGCCCGTGTGTGGGCCGAACGTGGCTACGACGATTTAACCGACCGTCGTGACGCCGGCCCGGTGTCGTCTGCCGATCGCCTGCCGGTGGTTGGCAAAGGGGTTGGCCATTTGCAAAAACCAAGCCGGACCCGGGTGGCCGAGATCGGGCCGTCAATTTCTTTGCGTCTTCCGATCTTCTGCGAAGCTAATTTTAGAGCCCAGTGGGCGCCCGTTCCTGCGGCGAGCGTCGGCGTAACCGAGCGAACGAGCACAGCGAAAGATGGACGTGGAGTGCGCGGGGGACGAAAGACGCGAGGAGGGAAGCGAAGGAAGAGGGTATCGCGGAGGGGTGAGAAAAGCGTAGTGCAGCGACGACGACTACGAGATGGCGCCAGAGTAGCGAGCGTTGTCTGGGGGATCTGTGGGCGGTGGCTGCTGTGAATCGCCGGAGTGCAAATTCCGCGAGGAAAGATTTCGATAAAGTCGTGCCTTATGTCGGTGTCCTCGAATTGAGAGTGGGTGGCGGTTAGGTGTACGAGTACGGCAGTATTGGGTTTGAGTGTTGGTTTGGCTTGCATGATATTGTAACTAGGGGATCGCGCGGTTTTGTGGGTTTGCTGGCAGGCGGATTGTTGCAGCTGGCAATGCACTGCTGAAGACTGGCTTTTTTACGACCAAACTCCCTGAAATTCCATTGCCAGACTACGAGTTCGGAGCGGGCAGGACTACTGGCTATCGCTCGGGAGATTGGGTGGCTTGGGGGATTGGCTAGTTGTGCCGTGACGGACTCGAGAAGGCAGTCGAGTTTGTCATAAAGGGCGACGAATTGCGCGGTGCAGCCAGTGGCGTAGCAACGGGTGGGGGGGGGGGGGGGTTCATATACGTCTGTAGGCACCCGAAACTTGTCTAAATCCTCGCCTTCCTCGACTACACCTGGGGGGGGGGGCGAGTTACAGAGGACCTATAGGCCCCGGGTGCCAGACGACCTAGCTACGCCACTGGGTGCAGCTCTGCTTGAAGGTGATACAAGTCATGTGGTTCGTGGACTTCAGTTTCGAGAATGGTAATTTTATCGCCAAGTCTACGGAGGGTATCGTCTAGGCAATTATCTGTGCGCAGTGTATCGGGGGTTTTGCGTTTATTGGCGGGAGAGGGTGGCGTAGGTGGCAGAGTTCGAATACCAACCTCCATGGGCGGTTGGGTGGAGGTAGGGGTAGCTGGTGGAATTGAGGGTGTGAAAGGTTGCAGTGATGGGGGGTATAGGATGTTGGGAGCGTTGGAGGGGGGGTGAATTGAAGCGCCAGTTTTAGCTGCTCCTCCCTGAGAGGCGTTCTTTAGAAGCAGAGGTTTCTAGGTTGGAAGGCTGAGATTGCGAGGAGTGCGTGGTGTTACGATTGGCGTGTAACACCCCGGGCAAAAAGGATACTCAAAAGACCACGCCTAATCGAAACGGAGGATTGATCCCTGATTTGCTATGGTTGTCTCGAGTGGTTGCCGGTCTGGCGGGCGCCTTGCAGTGATTTCGGGCCCCTTTGTGTGTGCGCGACTCAAGGGGAGACCCTTTGCGCAAACTGTGCGACCAAGGGGAGAACCCTTTCCGCGAACTGTTCGACTCTAGGGGAGACCCTTTTCGCGCGAACTAAACAGGACCCGTGGGTTGCCGCCAGCGGAGGCAAGCACGTGCAACGTCGCCCAGGAGAGTAGGAGCAGCTGCTAAGCACCGACGGGACTCAGTACATGTCACGTGACGTTTACGTGTGCAAAATTCCGCCTACGATTTCAGTGGGCCTATTTAAGCGGCCCCGCAATGTACTTTTTCAATTCATTCATTCATTCATTCATGCATTCATTCTCTTTATCTTTTACCGACCACGGAATAAACAGTGCTAGTTTCGCACTAGAAGTCTCACTCCTGCCTGGTCGCCATGGTCTACCGGAGGCCTGCCGACAACGCCACGCTACCCACTAGTAACGCCGGTCGAGGTTCGAGTAACTGGCGTCGCAACAGTGGAGGCTAATCTTGCCCAGCTTACCTGGGGAGGGGATGTCGCGGAGTTTGAGGGTGGTGGTGGCGGGAGGGCGCGCCAGGCTTCGCCCTGGCGGGTGGTGTGCTGCCCCGGGGTCTTGCTGCTGCTCCTGGTGCGGACTTTGCCAGAGCTGGGCCGAGGTATGAGAGTACTGGTGTGCTCCTGGCCTTGGAGAGTGTCGGTGGAGGCTTATACCGCTGCTTGCCGTTACGGACGATGCTCGCCGACTTGCAGTCGTGGTCCACGGAGGAGTACACGGTTCCGCAGTTCTGGCAGCTTGTGCCCGTGGAGAACGGGCACGCGTCCTAGCGATGGTCGAATTTGCGGCAGCGAGTGCACGCCTCGATCTTCTACCGGAAAGGGGCACATCGAAGGGCACAGCCCTCGTAGTTGATATAGCAGGGGACGCGGTTCCCTTGGAAGGTGAGGACGGGTTCGGTATTGCCCAGTCGCCTGGCGGATCTGATTGTGAGGTTGGGATTGTAGCTGATGAAGGTGGGGAGGATGGCTTGCTCAGGTGTGTCGGTAGGCAGGAGGATGACGCTGCGAGAGGTGTCCGAGTGGTCAGCTACGTGGGAGGCCACCTTGTAGGTGGTTCCGTTGAAGGTGACGGCGCGGATGATCTTGTAGAGGTCTGCACGGTCCACATTTGGTGTGTTGAGTTGAAATCTGGGGTTTTACGTGCCAATGCCACGATTTGATTATGAGGTACGCCGTAGTGGGGGTCTCTGGATTAATTTTTCCCACTGGGGGACCTTAACGTGCCCCCAATGCACGGGGCACGGCGTTTTTGCATTTCGCCCCCATCGAAATTCGACCGCCGAGCCCGGGATTTGATCCCGCGACCTCATGCTTGGCAGCGCATCACCATAGCCTCTAAGCCACCGCGGCGGGTGCTTGCCAGGATGGTATTGCTAGTGTTGTTGACGGGTAGTTGCTCTTGAGTGGTGTGGTCGCAAGAGGGGGGGGGGAGCGGGTGTAGGCCGGCCGCCTTGATCTGGCGTAGGACGCAGGGGTAAATTTTGGTGCAGTCGAGATCGCCCCGGATCCTAGGAACGATCTTGCAGTCGTTGGCCGGCGACGGTTTCGTTGCTTTCTTGTATGGTTGCGTCAGTGATGCTGCCGATGTGGTAGGTGGCGAGGGCTGTTGATGTCGGGCGGCGTTGGTGTGCAGCTCGCGCGCTGGCAGCGCCAGCTGCGCCTCGCTCCGCTCCACCGTTCATGCCGGGGAGCTGGGCTTAGCGTGGGGGGTGCCGGGGACGAGCCAGAAAATGGGCTATATCCTTCACAAGCGTCGTCGCTGCTACCTAAAAAATGACTGGAAAGGGTGGCGACAGCACTCACGAATGTCTGGTCAAAATTTCGAGGCACTGGGCATCATTGGCCAGGCGCCAGGTCGAGGAAAACGGGAGCCGGGACGAACGCTGCTTTCCCTGCTCCTGTCCGTGGTGCGTCTCCTATCTTTTTTTTTTTTTTACAGTCCTTAGGGTCAATTAGGCGGTGGAAAAGTTATCGAAACTTGCTAAAAGCTGAGTATCTGGGTCCATGCAATTTAGGAGGCCCTTAGCATGCAGTAAATGATTAGCCAGATCCAAGTAGGCTCTGCCAGAAACCATTACCAAATCCAATCCAGCTGGTGCGTAATCTTTAGAGACGGTTTTGCGTCTTTTAGGGCTTACGCGATCTGTCGCGGTAGGAGCGGTGCTTTTCCTATTGTGTTATTTAGCAATCTAGCCGAACCTAATCTAGCCCAATTCTACTCGCGCATTACCAACTAGCCCGCTCCCAAGCCATAAGGCTTGGGAGCGGGCTAGAGAAACATTATACAAATAATGTTTCTCTTTGGAGTCCCGTTAACAAAAACATGCACACGCAGTTTGTAAATAAAATTGAGTTGTGTTGTGGTAAAGGGCACACTTAGTGGTTTCAGAATTGCGCATCACAGACGCCGGGTTGCGCCAGCTGATGACGCAACAATAGTGGAGGTTGCGCGATGGAGGATTACCGCGGTGCCGAATGCTGCGGTGGTGCCGTGTCCGAAAAATTGGATGTTTTGTCCGAAGTAAGCATTGGCAGCGATAGCGAGGCTTAGCGTTGCGCTTCTCGTATGTTCTGTGCGCGGGTGCGAATTGCTGGTGCGACGCAGCGCGCAAGGCAACTTCTGCTGGTCGGAATTAAGGAACAGCGCTACGGCAGCTACCAGGCGTCTCGCAACGCTGGCCTGATGAGGAGCACGGGAAATATCAGATGACGTTAGCTTGACGTTTACTGCTCAGGCTATAGCATACACACAGCAGCCCTATAGAATACACACAGCATTAATTCTGACCACAGGTGGTCAGAATTAATCGGCACACTGTCGAAGAGCGTTTGCACCATTTGGGGCTCATTTTAAATCCCACATGCGATAGTCGTCATCTGCCTCGCTTGCGTTTCCCTTCTTGAAAACTCTGCGCTGGCTACTTTCCTGTCGCGAATGCTACGTATGTCACACGCTGACGACGCACACGCGCCGTTCGTCACCTGGAAGCATACCGGGCACACGGCGTTAAAGAAAGGATGTGCGGGTAAGATAGATGACGGTTATCGTTGTGGGACAAGATCATTGCCCCAAAGGGTGCAATCAATTTTTTTTTCTTTAAGAGCGCAGCCTTGCACTGTATACGGCGACCCTCACGAGTAGTAACCCACTGTGCATGTTTCGTGACGTTAAACTTCACATTTTCTTTTTAGACCAACACTATAGCTCCGGAAGTGATTCAGCATAATTATTGTAACGGAAGGCCAAGATGGCTCACTCAGCCAAAAGTGTATATGGAACGTTGATCTTACAGAAGCGCTGGGGTCCAAGGCTGACACTTCCGGCGCGTTCCCCAGCCGCCGATCGAGATGAGCAAGAAACAGGGAAGAGATGAGGCTAGGATCGTCACATGCATATGTATAGGTAACCTTACAACATAAAGAGATAGGCAAAGTACTAAAACTTGACGAGTTAACACAGGTTCCGTGACTGTTTGTCCCATCTGCGTTTGAAAGGGATACCAGTAGAAATCGTCGTCGTCGTCGTCATCATCATCATCATCATCATCATTTAAGCCGAAGGCGATTACGTTCGAATGGATTGCGATTGTAGGCTGTTTCGCGTTTGATACAGTTTGCTCCGTCACTACTGTCTTTTCTCGACGTGTCCGCACGCACAACTTGTATTCGCGCAAATCTAAGTGCGCGCGCGACACGAAGTGCTCGACAAGCTGGCACGCATACCAGTTTCCACGTCCTCAATAAAATACATCCTACGGCGCACCCTCCCCGCTGTCCATGGTGCTCATCTAAAGCCACCCTATACCGTATCACGTGGGCATGTCAGGCCATCACTGCCGTACCCCCCATGCAATACCGTACAGCGGAGCTGCTGGCCAGTGAGAGCCTGGAAGATCGGCTGTGTCTGATTGACTCTGCGGCAGCTGCAGGCGGAGCCCTAGACTGAACCTCCCCCCCATCGCAAGCCAAGAACCTGCGACCATTCAGAGTCTCTCCGCAGCAATCTTACTGCAAATAAATAAGTTTTCGCCACCACCACCAACGATGACACCCTGTAAACATCTGCCACCTCAACCCCCCCGCCCCCAACACGCACACTTTTCACCTCTCCCCGACCACGCGACTTGGCTGTATTCCGCTCGCGACCCACAAAGGGCCCGCGTGGCCAGCAGTCGGCCAGGTTCCCTTTTGGAAGTCAAAATTTTCTTTTTCTTCCCACCCGCATGATAGTTGAGACAACAAACGCCTCGCGCACTCTCGCGCACCTGCCGCTGCTGACCCGCTTTCCCGCGCGAAACAAAACGGAATAACTGCGGCACCGTGACCCGCCGGTCGGTGAAGCATTCCTTTGTTGTCTCTCGGCCCCACCGCCAAGACGCGGTGTGTGTAGGAACACCGCGCGCGGTGTGCAGATCGAGCTCTCTCTCTCGTTTTTGAAAGTCTTTCTCGTTTATTGAGCTTTCATATATTTTTCTTTTTACTTGCTTCGCAGACGTTGCTTGTTAAGCGCCGGCGGAGACCCTTCGCCGCGGCCCACGTTTCAGACTCGGTCGCCAGAGTGTTCTTCGAGTTGTTGTTGGCCGAAGCCGTTGGTGTTGGCGGGTACGTCGCGCGGAGGTGTAGCGGCGGTTTGTTGCATCGGCGCCAAGCGGTGACGGAACGCTCCTGGAATTGAAAAGAAAAAAAAAAGTAAAGAAGAGGGTAGTAAGGAAACGAGCCGGTGCGTCGGCTATGACTCGTGTTAACCGACCAACGATTTTGTCCTAGCTGTACGTGCTTTGGTTGTTTTATTTTTCCGTGCGGGGGACCTGTCGTGGGTGCTGGGGTCGGAAAGCGAGTGTTTTTGCATGACGCTTAATTTCAGCGCTTGCAACACGTGCAATACATGTTTAAAGTGCGTTTGTTTCCGTTTCGCCCGCAGGTTTTATCTTTCAATTAGCTGCAGACATGGAGCAGGATATCATCCCGTCTCCCGTTGGCATTATAAGATCGTAGTTAAAAAAAAAAAAAAAAACGTATAATTACTTGTTGCACTCTTGAAGAAATAAGGCTTCGTAGCGCAATTAATTCATATTAAAGAATACTCATCTGCCCCGTCCCGTATCGTCATACCAAATGTCACATGGGTTTATAATGAAACATATGCGTTTTCATACAAGATCCCAGTAAAATTATGGATGTAGGGCATATGTTGCATGCGTTTTTTTTTTCAGCAGCTCGGTCGACAGCTGTCAACAAATCAATAATTAGCAGAATGAAAAAGAATGCTGTGTCAGTACTCGTTTAACAAATATGTCCGGTGATATGTCAAAACGTTTCAAATTTGCTCGTTTGGACTTCTCTGCCCGTCGCTGTCTTGCAGCTTTGGAAGAATCTCTATTTATGAAGGGACAACTATAGGGAAGCGCTTACTCAGTTCATACTGATAGATTGTTATTCGAAAGCTTCATTTTCGTTAATTTCGCGATAAGTTTACTAGCAGACGAAAAAAAAAAAAGACGGTCAAAGTTCCCTATTTTGAATTGCGCGCCGCAACCTCCGCGCTGGTTGGTCACTGTGACGTCACGGATATCAAAGCTACTTTCACGTATTTGGGGCGTTGTCGCGCACTACACTCTTTAAAAAATCGCACCTTTTGGGGTGCATATTTGCCACACAACGATAATCATCATCTGTCTTGCTTGCGCTTCCTTCCTTGAAAACGCTGCGCTACTTTCCTGTCGAGAATGCTCTGTCATGCTGACAACGCGCATGCTGTGGCAAAAGGGTGTAATTTTGCTTAAGAGTATAAGGAAAGTTTACACCCTTTGAGTCGTATCTTGCCACACAACGATAAACGTCATCTGTCTCGTCCGCATTTCCTTTCTTTAACACTGCGAGCCCAGTACTTCCCAATAACGAAAAATTATTGGGTTTTACGTGCCAAAACCACTTTCTGATTATGAGGCACGCCGTAGTGGAGGACTCCGGAAATTTCGACCACCTGGGGTTCTTTAACGTTCACCTAAATCTAGGTACACGGGTGTTTTCGCATTTCGCCCCCATCGAAATGCGGCCGCCGTGGCCGGGATTCGATCCCGCGACCTCGTGCTCAGCAGTCTAACACCATAGCCACTGAGCAACCACGGCGGGTAATCCCAATAACGAACGGCATGCGCATTATCAGCATGACATAGCATTGCCGTCAAGAAAGTAGCGGGCGCGGTGTTTTCAAGAAAGGAAACGCAAGCAAGGCAGATGACGATTATTGTTGTGTGGCAGATATACACCCCAAATGGTATAAACCCTTTACACTCTTAGAAAATTTTACACCCTTTGGGGCGTATCTTGTCCCACAACAATAATCGTCATCTGTCTTGCCCGCGTTTCCTTTCTTTAACGCTGCGAGCCCGGTACTTCCCAGTCACGAACGGCATGCGCGTTATCAGTGTGACGCAACATTCTCGACAGAAAGACAAGAAAGGAAACGCCAGCAAGGCGGATGGCGATTATTATTGTGGGACAAATACAGCCCAAAGGGTGCAACCGTTTTAAGAGTGTAGAGTGTGGTCATGAGGGGAGTAGAGGTTACTCCCTTAAGGGAATGAACTGTCTAACAGTCCTTTTCCCGTTAAATAACGAGAAAACTGTAAACATATTATTTTGATGAAATCCTAGAAAAAGCAAGCTAACAGAAAACAGAAGAGAGCAGAAAAGATGTTGCGAAAATTGAGACACGTTTTCAGTTTGTATTTTTCTCCACAGGAAATGTTTAACTGTACGTATTCTAAGTGATTGGCCTGGTTACAAGACGCGCGCACGTTGCAAGGTGATCTCACTTTTCTCCATGTGTTCCACCGCTTTATATTACACGGAGGCCCTTTCCGTGGACGCCCTACCGTGTCACGTGATGCTGGCCGACCTTCGATGTTTCGCGCTGAAACCACAAGCGGCCGGCAAGCAACCGCGAACCGTCCACGAAATGCATTTTTGAGTGGAACAAGAACCTCGAAACGCCCGCAACAGCGTTGATAAAGGCGTTCCATCGATGTCAATATAGGAACAATAGGCCGCTCACAGTGCGCACATGCCAGGCTCTAAACCTCCGCCATCTGCTCGGCCCGGCGTCCTACAGCTACTTATGGAGCATGTGTGTGATACATAGGCGCGTGTTTGTATACACGCACGTGATGAGAGTGAGAGAAAGAAAATAACGTCTTTTTGTTCTTCGTTCCCTATATGCACGAGTTTACGGCGCAGAAGATTTCATTGTCTTTCCGCCTCGCCCGAAGAACGGCGCGACAGACACGCACACATTAGGAGGGGGAAGGCATTGCGTGTCTCCCTCTCTCAAGGTTCACGGGAGATCCCGAAGTAGACTGCGTATAATGACTGTAATATACACAGAAGCAGCTACAGCTAAGCGGTCGACTGGAATAAGGAAAAACAAAAAGAAGAATAACAGGGTATTTGCCACGGCGTCTTATTCCACGCCGTCTGAACTCTCCACCCCCTGCCGAAGTATATACATGCACGCACACGCACACACTTGTTACCGCTGTTTGCTACGTGCGAGCGAGGACGCGTGGAGGAACTTGGAGGAAGTGCTATAGGTGTGCGCACAGCCCGAGACGGCCACCACTACGCGTGCAGAAGCGGCGAGGGAGCATCGCGGCGGCGGCGGCGTACGCGCTGGTGGTCGGGCCTTGTAATACGTGCGACGATTTCAAGCAGCTCCGGCGAGTGTTTGAGGCTAGCTGGGGCTGGCCTGCTGCCGACGCCGCTGCAATCGCTGCCTGTGCTACGACGGCGACGCCCCGTCGCTAGCGGCAGAGTTTTAGAAGAGGTCAGCCAGCGGCAAGTGCGTCGTCGTTCGTTCGTTTCGAGCGCGCGGTCGCGCCTTTGTGTGTGTGTGTGTACGCGCGCTTGTGTAGACAGACGGTTGGACGACTTCTGCACCCGCAACGACGTCGCCCGTGCGGGGCACACTTATTGGCTATCGTCTGGTCGCCGTCTGGAGCTCGTCGGCGCAGGACGCGCGTGATCGTCTGGAAGACCTTGGTGAATTGTATTGTGATTTGCGGTCGTGTAGTTGTGGTTCGACGCATTTCCGTCTGCTTGCAGCGGTCATCTGGACGTGCTTTCCTGCGACGTGCAATTCGTTGCCCTCTCTTAGATACAGTGAAACTGTCGGTGTTTATGGTCCGAAAAATGTGGAAATATTCGGAAGTCGAGTCAGAAGACGTGTGTGCCTTTGTGGAAGTTTGGAACGTCCGTGCATGTGCGCGTGTGTAGTGGTTGGTTGTCGAGTCACGATTAAGACAGCTGTGACGCGGATCGTTCATTTGTGACGTGTGTGCGTGCTGGACTTCGACGGTCGCTGAACGAATGACGAAAGACGAACACGTAATGCTAGTAGCGAGATGTGTACCTGGTTCCTATAGATCTCGGTTCATCCTGGTCGCCGGAGGTGTTTTGAAAGCTGTCTTCTCAGGGTATATGGCGTCCTACTCCTGACTCGAAGCATGCCAGCGTATGCGTATTGCGGAGTGATCGCTTGCCGCCGTGTCTGAAGTGATTAATTCATCGGCTTCCGGTTCACTGTCAAGCAAACCCGGATTGCCAGTGGAACTGAGCTCCGAAACCGAGCCACCTTCACTGCAGTTTCACCGTCCGTAGTTGGTTATATTCGTTGCGAAATAGACCTCTACGCGCCGAGACAAGTGCGCGTACATTGTCTGTGACGTACTCGCTGGCGTCGCCATAGTTTTTGCCTTAGGTAAACCGACGCTGTATGGAATGACTAACGTGTTTACAAACTTTGGTTACGCATCCGCTCGTCAAGCCGCCCTGAGAGAATCTCTCGCCTAGTACGCGTCGCAGTTGGAAGGGCGTGGTGAAGTTTGTCGGCGCATTATAGCGCGTCTTCACATTCGCAACAGATTCGACTTTAACGAGTCACTCGCGTCATAGTTGACGGCCAACGTCGAAGGTCAAGAAAGTGTACCCCTTTGTCTTTCCTTAGGCACGATGTCATAGGCGCAAGTGTTCGGCAGGCAACAGTAGTCTGACATTTACGCTTTCCGCGGCTTGGTATTGAACGGTATATGTACTGTACATATAGTTGTCTCGGCCGCATGCGTTGTCGTGTTATCGTGACATCGTCGCAGTGTTTGGTGGCCTTTCGCGCTGATTGTGGGAAAGGTGTATGGTAACAGTGCGCGGCTGTAGTTCTGTGTCGAACCTTTCGTCGTGTTGAAGAAAAACGTCACCCCGAGGTCAAGGGATACATCAACATCAACGACAAGCTGGGCCTCAGCACCGCGAACGAATATGAAGACGCTGAAGCAGTGCATCTCGGCTCCCTCGGAAGGTGAGACGTACATACACGTTATTTCTATCTCGCGACATATTCGTGCTCCCCGCAAAGTGTCTCGGGTGAGCGCGCTACGTTCGCGCTCCTTCGCTCGAAATCAACGAAGTCGTCGCGCCATTGTTATTTCAAAGGAATGACATGCTGAACAGTAAGGGTGCTGCGGAGCATATGCGCTTTGTGACAGCTCGAAGGTAGGTCGGTGTAGAGAGAGAAGCATAAAGGACAGGCAGCCGAAGGTTCCGAAAAAAATAACATCGGAGGCGACCTCTCTGAAATATCAGGCGGAACTCATCCTTAGGAAGTTATTACGTTAATACGAGTTGCATTCAAGTAGTGGTGGATGTGTAATTTGATGATGGCGAATTCATTCTTTGGTAGATGTTTCATAGATTACGTTTACGTTCTGTAATTGTGGGGAGTGTAAGTTGTCGGCTTCGGGGGCACATACCCAGGGACCCAAGTTCTCTACTAGGTCATCCAGCAGCCAGCAGCAAGTTGTCTATTCGTGCACGTGCATACCCAATGGTCCATGATGTCTGCCCGCCAAGACCACAGCCAGCGCATACCTAGTGGCCCAAGCTAGTCGACAGCTTGGGTCACAGGAGAAAGCGGCGTAACGAGGACAGATAGATAGATAGATAGATAGATAGATAGATAGATAGATAGATAGATAGATAGATAGATAGATAGATAGATAGATAGATAGATAGATAGATGCTAAAGTAGACTAAGCAAGCTAATCGCATTAAATGACGCTAGAGGGAGAACGACAGTCACTGTTGTATCTTGAAAAAAAAAAAAAAGCAGCTCACAACACTGATTGGCAATCGGTACCGGTCATCGAAAAATAGATTGCGCTATCATGCGCCACCTGCTTCTTGAATCATTTTGCGTGCAATCGGCGCAGCGCACACGACAAACCGGACACGCGGGGGGCCCCTTTCTAAATTGCTCCTATACACGTAGGTATTGCGTCATTCGACCCACATACGTAACGATTATTGCTGCACAGCTCGTTCATTGTGAACACGAAACCCGTGTTGGGCACCGAAACATTATAAAACTTTTACATTTTTTTCTTCGACCTTGTTGTTTTTTATTATGGGGTTTTACGTGGCAAAACCACTTTATGATTATGAGGCACGCCGTAGTGGGGGACTCCGGAAATTTTGACAACCTGCGGTTCTTTAACGTGCACCTGAATATAAGTACACGGGTGTTTTTCGCATTCCCCCCTAGATCTGACCCTTATCTACCCTGATCGCTTGTTATAAACCTTATCGGACTCGATCCGAGCTTTATCAACCCTTATCCGTCGGTATGAGTCTTATCGCAATTGACCCGATCCTTTCAATTCTTGTATGTCCTTATTAACCTTATCGGAGCTGATCCGATCCTTAACAACCCTTATCGGTATACTTATAACTCTGATCAGAATTGGTTTATAAGCCCTTATCGCTCTTTAGGATCTTATTCATCCGCGTCGAACGATTATCAACCGTGATGAGACCCATATAAGCCCTCATCACTCCTTATCAAAATCAACTCATTGACTGCTTGTATATCTGACGTAAAGCGCACGAGCCCTTAGAGACCAGTGTCATTTCGATCGGCGAAGGAACGCCCCAACGTAAGGCGCATCCCGCAACCACCGAAACGCATCGGAGATGTGGCATGTTTTGCATTAAACTTCCGCAAAATCGGAATTTTCCTTATGTCTACAATGCTACAAGTCAGCTCTACGTGTTGTTCCAGAGATGTCTTTTATTCCACCATCGCTAAACCTTTCAAGAAAACTTTCATAGAAACTATTCTCCTTTGATATTTGTTTTGTACCGCCGGTACAACACATTCACATGGTTCAAATATATTCGCCTTCTGCAAGCGTGGTTGTTTAACCCAGTGGGTAAGGCACTCGACTTCTGAGCGCGGGTATACTATAGTACTTTCGAAACTCACCGCCGCCAACGTTTTCCCTCTCGAATTTGTTTTGTTTTATGCATTGATTTCTTTATAGCAATTTGTCTTACACGACAGATGGTCGTATTTCCTCGTTGTATAGGCGTAGAAATGCTTACGCATTAAAAAAAATTGGAGGACGCTTAAGCTTCGCCTTCAAGAGTGGAACGCGATAGCGTTATCGCACCCCTTTCGCCCCGCCCACTCATTCGCTCGGCATGCTCTTGACGAGACGAAGGGGAGAAGCGGGCGAGTGGCGCACCACCTGTTGGGGCAGCGCCGTACATTGCGAGGAGGGGGTCTTCTGTGTTTGCCGCAAGATGGCTCAGCGTGTGCGCCAAGCGCAGAAAAAATGTAGCGGAAACGTACTTCGCTACTCGTTTAACTGCAACCTCTGTAATTTACATGCTCATAATTACCGATATACACCGCAGTATAACTTTCTACGGCACGTTTCTAAGGCAACACCGCATTCACTAGAGGCGCTTTTGTCCCGCTTTGAACCATCGAACTCATGACTGAGTCTCATGGCTCCGTCTCACACTCCGGAGACCCTGGTTCGAAACCCACCCAGCCCATCTTTCAGGTTGTTTTTATTTATGAATTGCCTTCCGGGATTTTCCGCTCACGGCCAACACCACCGACGCCGGCTTTTCTGCGACACGAGCTCCTTAACGCTCTCGCGTTAAAAATTAATAAAAAAGATCCTTGACAGGTGTACACCAATCTGAACAACTGATACATTTAAGACAGATAAGCCCTTTGATCGATGTTCTTCAGCTGAAAACGTCACAGAGGGACTTCGAGACCCTTTCAATGTTTACACACACGTATTCCATGACGACTAACTTGCATGTAGGCTCCCTAATGAGGCGCAAGTTACAACAGCCTATAAGTATATAGAACCCTGCAGGAAGCGCCAGTTTTACTGCTTATAGTTAGAATACCTGACAAATGAATTTTACTTCCAGGTTCAAAAGGTAGCTGCATACGTGGCCTCGACGCGGGGTGAACATTCCTTATATCTGAACACATCAAGAACACGTATACTTCTAGTTAGCCATAAGACAAAATACTTATTTTCCTTGAGATAACGTGGCTGTAAAAAAAAAAAAAAAACATGATCTGGAAGTTTTCTGGGCTCATGAACACACTGCTGCGACAACGCAAATTAAAGTGTCTAAAAGGTCATTCCGGGTACATGCAACTTGTACATTCCGTACAAGTACGTTCTCCCCGACATCCTGGTCGGGGCTACCACGCAGGCGGCGTTGCTGGACAATGTACCCCATCGGTTAAAAAATTATGGGGTTTTACGTGCCAAAACCACTTTCTGATTATGAGGCATGCCGTTGTGGAGGACTCTGGAAATTTCTACCACCTGGGGCTCTTTCACGTGCACCTCAATCTAAGTACACGGGTGTTTTCGCCTCCATCGAAATGCGTCCGCCGTGGCCGGGATTCGATCCCGCGACCACGTGCTCGGCAGCCCAACACCGTAGCCACTGAGCAACCACGGCGGGTCAGCGGTTAGTTTTCACCGACGCAGCCGTACATACTCCTAACTGGCCTTCAGCACGGAGTAGCTGAAACGCGACGTGAGAAGCAAAAGTTACGGATTTCTGGCTTTTAGCCAGCACCGGTGATGCTACATAGTGGTATCGGTATCGGTGGCACGTATACAACCGTGCGGTAATGGATCTCCCGGTTGCACCAGTGGTAGCGGTAGTGGTGGTATCACCGTGCAGTACCACCGTGCGATGGTATACCGGTGGTAAGGGGAGTGTGTTCTCGCGTTCATCCCACGCGACAGCTATGTAGCGTTTTGAGACGCTGTTATGGCCACCATAACGCTATCGTTGAGACGCTGCGCCTCTGCATGGTCGAAGACGCATGCGCTATTCCCTCTCGGAATAAATTCAATGGTCCATACACTGAATTAACACACACACACACACACACACACACACACACACACACACACACACACACACACACACACACACACACACACACACACATATATATATATATAATTAGGTATGTGCACCACCGCGCTTAGCTCAGTTATGGCGTTGCGCTTCTGAGCTCGAAGTCGCGGGCTTGATCCCTGGCGAAGCGACCGCATGTGGATGAGGCCGAAATTGAAAAAAAAAAAATGAAAAAAAATCTCAGTGGCCCTTCCACTCCGTGAAGAAGGATGACCAGCGAATCTGTGTATGTGCGCCCCTTAATGGCGAACTGCACCTCCGCCGCGGGTCGGCCCGGCATTGCACTATCTTCGGGATCGGCCCACGTAATGACGTTTTATTCTATAGTATGTAGGACCGCGTCAATCAGTGTGCGTACTCGGCAGCACGAACGCAGGTGGCGTCTGACGCGGACGTCGGAGGAGAAGGCTCCGAGTTTTTGCGTCTACACGCCTACACGATCCTGGAGGAACTGGGCCTTAACAACTTCGCTGCAAAAAAAGAAAATAGCCCGTGTACTTCGATTCACGCGCGCGGTGAAGAAGCCCCAGGTGGTCAAAATTTATCCGGAGCCCCTTACACTACGGGGTGCCTCACAATCAGGACCTATAGTTATACGTCTCTTAAAACCCCAGAATTTAATCAATCGCGTAAATGCAAAGCTGAGCCCCGGACAGTGCGTTTACGCGAGACAATGGCAAGGGGGCAACTGGTGAGAGCGTCGAGAAGCGTGTGTACTAGTATGAACACAAAGCCAAACTGTATGCGCGAGTTCATTACGCTTCCACAAAAGCGATAATTCTTCCACATTTTGCCGTGCTACGAGGTTTGGAAAGCCATAAAAAGAAAGACACTCAAGAACGGGAGATAAGTGGCGCCACCACCCTGAAGTTCCTGCACCAGTTCGCCGTAACGTCATGAACGCCGTGGAAGCTACGCAAGAAGTTCGGTCACGAAAATGTATCACTCCGCGCGTTCCCTCCATGAATGAATGAATGAACTTTATTCCCCTTTTAAGAAAGGGGAGGAGCCGGGGAGGAGAGAGGGAGGTCTAAGTACTCCAGTCCCAGCAGGCGTCCGTCACCACATTATGTGGCTAGAAGTCCGTCTACCAGTCGTGGTAGGCCTCCGCTACCTCCTCAGCCCACCTCAGGACTCGGTCCTGTAGGGTGGGATCGGAGCTGCGCAGGGCAGTCTCCCACAGCTCCTCGCTACTAATTAATGGTTTGAGCTTGCGGGGGGGAGTTTTGATGGGGCATTGCCACATGATATGGGAGAGATCTGCTATGGGGACAGGGCAAAAGCGACACTTGGGTGTCGGGTATGTGGCGGGAAAGAATAAGTGCAAAGTGCGCGGGGTAAGAAAAGTGTGAGTTTGTAGTTCCACGCTTCCCTGCGCGCCAACGGCGTTCGCTCGCGCGAGCATGTTCGTGAGGCTCCCCGCGACGGGCTGCAAATGAAAAAAAAAAAAAGACAACTGCGAAAGAACAACAACAAATATAAAATGATCTAAAACAACGCGTTAGGAGCCGTACACCCCAGTGAGTTTGTTAAGGTTTAAAACTTGTTTCATTGAATAGTTAGACCATATAAAAAACAGTTGCGCACAACTGCGGTCAAAAAAAAACATCGAACTATATCCAAATGCGAACGCAGCCAATGCAAGAAGTTCCACAGCAGTGCACCTGCAGTGTCTGAAACGGAATATATAGTAAACTCCTTTATCGTAACGAGGCGACAACATTGTATTCTAAACAAACCAGACAGAACCAGAACATTTAGCACGTTCGAATACCTTACAAGCACAAAAACGACCAAACTGCTAAAGGACACGCACACTAACGCGCTGACGATTAGGCCCTGGCGCGAAATTCAAGATAAGGAAGTTAGTTTGACCTCCGTTTTCTCAGTAATCAACTTGTTCCCATCAAACGAATGGATAGGGCTTTGACAGAATACTTTACCTGTATTGAGCGATTTAGTGTTCCTTTTTATGCGATCCTTTAGAGGTGCGCAGCGCGACAGAGGCGACCGCCGATCGGATACATACATTACTGCGGGAAGTTATGCGCGAGGTAGCGCGTGGTCGCAGTTGCTTCCTACATTACAAATCTAGCGTGTTGTGCGTCATTCCCTGACACCGCGACAACTCGATCTCTCTCTCCAATCGCGATGCTACGGGGCGTTCAGAAGAGACGGCTCATTGTGTAATCCTACCTTCACTCTCTCCGTCGTGTCTGCAGCATATATATATATATATATATATATATATATATATATATATATATATATATAGGAGCAATGCTAGTGCGTCATCGAGTCACACGCGTCGCGTACATTTCCTGCAGTTGTGGAAGGGTCCACACTCCGTCTCACTAGTTCCGTTCAGTGCAGGGGCATTCAGCCAGACAGTATAACGACAGCGGCTGTGATAGATGATGTCACTCCACCCGCTGTGCGTTACTGACTCTTCCGTGAAGCTCCCATTCGGTTGCCGGCACGCAGAGGGCGATCGGGCGACGTATTCTCGGACGGTCGCTTTTGGCGACATCCACTTTCAGTGTGCCCTTATTTATCGGCCGGTTGAGAGAAAAAAGAAGAAGAAAAACCGGATGAGCTGATTGGCTGGTTGGGCGCTTAAGCCAGGCAAAAGTGGCAGTATCGCCGAAAGTGATCGTCCGAGAATACGTCCTCAGGAATGTGCATGGTTATATTGCGCCCAGTTTTACAAACACGATATTAAAGAAGGACCTGTATTGCTTTACTAAATGTTATCAGGAATGTGCATTGGAGGAGCCCTTAATTCCGAGAGAGCGGGAGAAGCGCGCAAACGGGGAGGCATCGGAAACATATAATAGACGCTAACAATTAAGCGCTTCCTGAAACCTGCTGGAGTAACAGTTTCCTCACAAGAGAAAAAAAAAGTTACTTGATGTTAGTTTCTCATTGTGACTATGAATTATTGCTACTGGTTTAAACCTATGTTTCGCGCTTAATCTGTGTTCTATTTACATACTTTCCTGTTCCTTGTATAGGCGCATATGTTATTAGGCCCTCTGCCACTGCCATTGGAGACGGGTCTAAATTTCTGTGTGTCCTTTTCTGTGCACAGAGAAAATGAAAAGAGAGAGAGAGAGAGAGAGAGAGAGAGAGAGAGAGAGAGAGAGAGAGAGAGCTTTAGCGCATTGTCTCCGGGAGGTGCAAGCATGGCTGTTCGTCCAGCACGTGAATGATGGGGCAGTGCGTATCATAAAAATTAGCCTAAACCTCGTCCTCCATGCTTCAAACGGCTTCGTGGCCTTACAACTCGATTTATTTTCAACGCATTGCATAGTAAATTCGCAGTTGCGAGTTCATTATGCCCTTACTATATAGTCTCCACGCACGTGCGTGGAGACTATATATTTTTCCTTGATATAAAACTGCGAGAGCTTGGACATTTGGTAAGGTAAAGCGCAATGAATGACTTCACGACATTTGATTCCACAAGCACGAAAAGTAGACAACTTCACGCACGATATATCCATCATTCCTGTGGGGTGGGTGGGGGGGGGGGGGGCTGAACGCGATCGCAGCGCGAGAATGTCCTCTAGTCATTTTTGTAGGAAGCTCTATGGTGTGTACCCGTGTCCTCCGAGATTGCTACATCAACGGTGCGATTTCGGCGCTCGCCTTGATTTGTTGGCACCTCATCGGCAACCGTGGGGGTTTCCTTTCAAGTTATTTTTTTTTTCACTCTAAATTTGTGGCGGGTGTTCAAAGTAACCGACATCCATATTATTGCGATGGCAATTAGTTAGACACTCCTAGCGAATTATTGCCGTCCGCGCGTCGCCGTGAGGCTCCGTATATATTTAGGTATATATGTACGATATATGCCATGCCATATGGTAAACGAGATGCGGTATATGCGTGCTATATTTCCATACCACTCTATTACTACAGTTGCTCATATCAGGTCTTGAATTCCTGACAAAATTATTCCTCAGAATTTTTTAGAATGGCAGCCCACAAACAAATGTCGTGAAAAAAAGCACCGACAGCGAATGCGTTTAATCTTAAGTCTTCTCAGACTTTAGTATTACAAGCGCGCAACAAAACCTAAACTCAAACTTTAAAGGAACCCTGAAACGATCTTGATGATTTTCTACAAACGTCGTTAGAGTCGTTAGAGTAGGTCTTTCTGATCATTAATTGACGGATCTATGAGCTCAGCGTAAAGCGCGTAATTTATTATAAGGTTTTAGAAATGTACATCGTTGCCGATCGCAGCACACTGCTCGGCGGAATTTTCAGCCGCCCCTACCCATATGACGTAAATCACCCAATTGGCGTCGTAGGGCGAGCTATACGATTGGCTGCCCAGGATGAGTCTTCGATAATTTTTCCACCTTTATGGCGAACAAATGATGTTCGTAATAGTTGGAATGTTAGTCAATTTGGTTCTATAAAAAGAAAGTAACAGAAAGAGAACGCACAAGAAAAATTTCTCACTACACTTAATTAAGCACTTCCGGCACGCAGCAAGCGTCGTCTGCTTGTGTTACAACGTGCTCCATTTTGACGACAGCTCCGCGGTGAGAGTCGGTCTAAGTCTTTTCGCGAGCATTATGATTCGACTTTGTTGCGTTGTGGACTGCAAACGTAGCGACTGGCAATATGTAAAGCTGCGACATCGTATCCCTCTGCAAGGCAGAAGACGAGCGGAGTGGCTGCAGCGCATCGGACTGCCGCTATTCGATCGGCGCCAGGATTTGCGCGTTTGCGGCCGTCACCATACACCAGAAGATTACTAACGCAATAGCGTTTCGCGAGTACGATATTAGGGTAAACGCAAGCGCACGGGGACAGGCCCTGGCCGTTTGATCGTGTCATTTCGCGGGATGAGCAGAAGCGCCAATGTGAACGGTCTGCACGGTGCAGCCACCTAGTGGCACAGAACTCAACCACACACAGTAGCAGTAACGAAATGTATTCTTTGCTGCTGGTGTAAATTTTTCGCAGGAGTGTAATCGTTCACACGTTTTGTTTTGTAAATGTTTAAAATGTTTTACACTTGGTTAGAGCAATATTAGCTTTTTGTTTGGCTGGTTAATCTCTGCGACAACGGGTGGCTGGACCGTGCAGATAGATCAGGAAGCTCACGTACGTCTACGCTAAAGTTCCTTCATCAGCTTGAGTTTTATGCCTCCACCGTTCCGTCGAAACGCCCAGCTCGCCTGTGGTCACCGGAATACCAGACACGTTTGGCGCTGCGACAGAATGCTCGCAGCGCACGCTGCTTCGATAGCTCTCGCTCGGAGTCGACTGCCAAGCAGCTGGCGGAGAGTTTGGAGAGGCTTCGCGCGCTCGCTCGTGGAGAACCGGAAGTCGACGACACGACGTGCCACCATGACGCAGAGCCAGTGAATGCGGAGCTTAGCTCCGATCACTCGGCGAACGAGTTGAGGGGAAAATGCATGGCTATGGAGGAGGGTAACTTGTAATTGTCCGTAGCTCTCTTAATATGAGACGTTTCACACAAATTGTGGTGCGAATGATTAACTTTAGCTGTACCCTATACACGTCTACAAAATTTGTCCGAACCAGTTCAGGGGCCCTTTAAAATGATTGGGTTTGACTGGCGCGCCTGTGTACCACCGCCGGGACCATGCAGCCCAGGAAAGCGGTTTGAAACATAGCCGATAGGGAAAAGTGGTGGAAAAGTCGTTAAGAAAGAAGTTGGCCCTAATTAATAAACTAATAAAACTGTCCGATGGCAGGATTCAAACAGAGTACCGCTAGCACAACAGCTCGTTTTTAGTTAGCTAAAGCTTGCTTCAATTCTTACTGCCGCTACAGCTACGAGTCTTACACTTCGTGTAACATTCTAACATCTCGCTATCGCATTCACTGCTTCGCATTTACGGCGAAACTGTGATATTTTATTTGCGCGTTTAATTTTCTCGTTTTCTCTGCCTGCATATTGGGGCTGTTCATTAGAAGTGGATGCGGCTGGTACACAGGCTTCAATTACTTGTCAAAGACGTGCACAATGCAAATTTCGATTGTGATTCAGCGCACGAAGGGTAACGACGACCATGTATGGATGAATCGAAACAACTCGGGAGAAACGATCGGGGCAAGTCCCTTGACCCGTGTAATCTTGGGTGGGACAGGTATGTGCGATAACGGAGACCAGCATTACGAGTTTGCGCTTTTCGGTCATTGGATTGCCACATGTCTTCTGCCATGATTGTTTTTTGTGAGCACTTGTCACCTTCTCTTCATCTCGACGCGAACCGCCGCTGAGGGTCTTACAGTCAGCCACACTCGATGGTTCTTGCAGGGCTCTGTGGGCAACGTCGTATAAGCGTCGCTCTAGTCACTGCAGTTTGCGATGTCTGTCACGTTGCTGGCGATGTCGTCGTCGTACACTGACCCACAGACCTCAATGCTGTCGTCGGCGTCGACAAAATCCTCACAAGAGACGTCGTCCAGCGCACAGCGGAATCTTTTGTTCGTTCTGGTCGAATTAACCGAAGGGATGGATGGTTTCGTATTCGAACTAAACGAGTATTCCGCTTCGTTAGCAGTGCATGGTTTCTTGCTGGAACCTTCTAGTGCGTTCTAGATAAGCGAAAAGTCGAATTAACGAAAGTCGACTGTGCTTCAGTAATGCACATATAAGACTACAAAAATGCAGATTAGAATTCATGCCGTTTGGAAAGAGCATTTGACGAGGCTGAAAGCGCCTGAAATTCGCTGCACAGTTAAGCGGTTATAAAAGAACCGAGAGGTCCGATTTTGTTAGTTACGAGCATATGAAGTCACGAGAACAATGAAGCCAAGGATAGAGTAGGTGTAATAAACGGTTCTTCTTAAAACTGGCGCGTAGAAATATAAAGGAAATAGAAATGAAAGTGCACTAGGAACACGACTTCCCGCCCAGGTGGGAGTCGATCCTGCAACATGCGGATTATGCGTGCGTATTACCCATTGGAGCTAGATACCGCGGCGGCGCTGATTTGGTCAAAGACTGATTTGGTCCAGACAGTTGTGTCGTCACTATAACGGCGAAAACTAAGAGCGAACTGCGTTTCGAATATTGCGAGACGACATGAAAATCTAGTGTGTATAGCACAAATGTGTCACAACCCCATCACAGCGCAATAAATTTCCAACTACGACGTGTTTATACATCCGAACAATTAAAGCGGTTCTTACGGTATACAAACGTGAGGAGATGGCTTATACTTTCTCTGTGAACCTGGAAATCCTGGTTTTACCATCCAGACAACCATTGGTGTTTAAAGAAAATGAATTACGGCAGAAACCATTTCAGGATGAGTGTCAACGTTAATGCGATCAGCATTGAAGCACTGCGCAGTCACACCATGCTGTCACCGCGGAAACACGTCATGTTACAGCATGAGGCGTGTGCTGCAGTCGCACTCCGCTTCCCTCACCAGGTGACCCTGTTGTCGTGAAAGATGTTAGACGTACAAATGGATAAACCACGGAAAGGGGTTAAAGTTCCCAAAAAACTGCGTCACACGCTCCTCGTACGTAAAACCACAATACTTAGCAAGTGTAAAGGTTGGGAAAATAGTTTAACTGAACAGTAAACTTTGTTTCAGAACGCCGGACCTGCGACTGATGTCATCGACATTATAACGTGACTTCATGACATAGAGCGAACTTTTCTGATGTCGTGCGGAAGTAAGGCATCCTGCCGAAACGTTCCGTATGCGATTTAAATAGCAACATCTTGACGAGCGCTATAATTGGTTCAAATTCAGAACTGAGCTTGAACAGCGTGGGTAGAACAATGACATGAAGACATAAATACCACAGACAAGCGCTGTGGCATTTGTTTCTTCGTGTCATTGTTTTATTCACGCTGTTAAGCCACGATTAACATAATTCCTTATGGTTTCCGTATAATTCTTACGAAATATGTTTGGAGTCCATATAAATTCTGTGTAATTTCCATGGGGATTGTGCAGAAAACCAATGGAATTAGGGGGACGAATACAGACTATTTCACTATAAAGAGAATGGTAGAAAGACGTACTGATCATGAATATATATATATATATATATATATATATATATATATATATATATATATATATATATATATATATATATATATATATATATATATGTGTGTGTGTGTGTGTGTGTGTGTGTGTGTGTGTGTGGCAGCGACATAATGTTTAGCGCTGCGCTTGGACCCCTTGGATGTTGGACTACCTGTATATACACGCGGTTGCGACGTGCTGGCGCCACGGAACACACTATAGGCAACAATCGTTTGGCAGAAGAAACAGTGCCTTTTCAGCCACCAGGCGTCTCACAATGCTGGCGCACTGTGCGCTGGCGTGATTAGGAGCACCACCACGACGCCTGCGCGTTGCAGGCGTCGCATGTATCTCGTTGGTGCACGAGATGAGGCAGATGGGCGAAGAGAGCGCGAGGAGGAAAGCGGAGGAAGAGGGTATGGCGAAAGCGTGAGAAGAAAAGCGTAGTGCCGCGCAAGACTTGCTCTGCAGCGGCAATGGCTACGAGATGGCGCCAGAGTAGTGCGCGTCGTATGTTCACCGTTGACGACACCGACATACCATATATGGAAACTAAGCGCTGCATGAGCGGAGTTCTGTCTGCAGCGGCTGCTGTAAATCGCGTCCACGCGTCACCCACGCGCAGCCTTTCGCGACCTCCCGTTTAGCGAGGCAGTTGCGCCACTCTTCGCTCCATTTGCAACGTCCCGCACGAGACAGATTGTCCGCGCCAGCCGATATATCGCGAAATGAAAACGCGTGTACAGCTGCGCTCAAACGTCGCATTAGGGAATATTGTAATCGTGGGTGAATTTTTTAGGTTTTATCATTGGTTCGAGTCGAAGTCACAACTGCTGTATTCTGGGATGCATCTGTATACACAACGGCAATGCGATGGAAACTCACGGTTTCCCAAAGGGGCACTGGGAGTCGCGAAGCCCTGGTAGGTTTGGCCACAACTGGTTCGCGGGGCAAAAATAAGTCCGGTTGTTCTTTATGTCTTGAAAGTGGGATATTTCTTAGCATCCATTTATTCGGTGAAATCGTCAAGTGTTAAAAATAAAGTTAAATTCTTGGGTTTTACGTGCCAAACGAGGCGCGCCTTAGTGGGAGCCTCCGGGTTAATTTTTTGACCACCTGGGGTTCTTTAACGCGCACCCCATGCATGCACGATACAAGGGAGTTTCTGCGCGGGATTCGATCCTGCGCCCTCGGACTCAGTGGGGTAAGGCCATAGCCACTATATACGCCACCACCGCGGGTTATTGTCAAATGTCACCGTGTTTATTACTGCGGTACATTTGAATAAAAGTGACACAGCTGTTCAAACAGTTACGTTCTCTATTTGAATGTGGATGGATTCGTACAACCCTTTACGATATGTTCTTTTTTACACAAATAACAAGAAAATGTGGCCTCTCAGAAAGAATAAAAAGATATGCAGTAAGCCCTTAGTCGGCAACGGGAAATTCAATGAAGAACTGCATCCTGCTTTCAATTCGTATATTTTTTCCGGAGGCCTTGAAGAAGTCCGCAAGCTGCTCGTATGAACGGTATGAAAGGTAAAATGTGGGCTATGCATCCGTCGTTTTATAGCTAGCTTAGCAGAACTCTTTGAGGAACGATCTGGCATTGTTTGGGATATCATTGGCCTTAGTGAGGTTAGAAGAACTGGTGAGGCTTATGCAGTGCTGACTAACGGCCACGCCCTCCTCTTTTATAGAGGACTCCCAGATAAGAAGCAGTACGGAGTAGGATTCATAATCCGTAAGGACATAGCAGGCAACATTGACGAATTCTACAGCATTAATGAGAGGGCAGCAGTAGTCGTAGTAAAACTTAATAATAGGTATAGATTAAAGGTAGTACAAGCCTATGCTCCAACATCCAGTCATGATGATGATGAAGTAGATCAGCTTTATGAAGCTGTTGAATTAGCGATGAGAAAAGTGCAAACATAGTATACTGTAGTAACGGGCGACTTCAATGCAAAAGTGGGGAAAAAAGCAGGCTGGTGAACAAGCAATTGCAACTGCGGCGTAGATTCTACAAACACTAGAGAAGAAATGCTTGTAGAATTCGCAGAAAGGAATTAGCCGCGAATAATGAACACTTTCTTCAGGAAGCGTAGAAACAGGAAGTGGACCTGGAAAAGCCCTAATGGTGAAACAAGAAATGAAATAGATTTAATACTTTATGCAGATCCCAGCATAGTGCAGGATGTAGAAGTATTAGGTAGGGTAAAATGCAGTGATCATATGTTAGTGAGATCTATGATTGACCTTAATTTGAAGAGAGAAAGACTAAAATTGGTCAAGAAGAAAAAAGGCCAACGTAGACGCAGTAAGGGTAAAAGCAGACCAATTCAGTCTGGTACTTACAAACAAATATGTAGCCTTAGAACAGAAAGAAGAAGGTGACATAGTGGTAATTAATGAAACCGTAACGAGGCTGGCTTCAGAAGCAGCACTTGAAGTGAGAGGTAAGGCACCAAGGCAACCACTAAGCTCTCCCAAGCTTACTTTGGAGTAAGCGCTCCCAAGTAACGAAGCACCTATTAAAGAAACGACAAAGAATGAAAGTGTCCAACTCAAGAGATCAAATATAATTCGCGGCACTGTCAAAACTGATCAACAAGGAGAAAATTAGGGATGTATATATTCGCAATTATAACGTAAGAAAACTGAGGGAGCAGTAAAAAATGGACGTAGTATGAAATCAGTGAGAAGAAAACTTGGCATAGGACAAGCCAAGATGTATGCACTGAAAGATAAGCACGGTAGTATCATCAGCAATTTAGATGGTGTAGTAAAAGCAGCGGAAGAATTCTATACTGACCAGACAGTACCCAAAGCAGCCATGATACCTCCATTCGAAGTAGTAACGAACACAGTACAGAGACTCCTATAACTAGCGATGAAGTTAGAAGGACCTTGCAGATACAAGGACCTTGCAGTTAGAAGGACCTTGACGGGGAAAAGCGGCAACAGATGTAATAAAAGTCAATTTAATCAAAGATGGAGGAGACATCATGCTTGAGAAGCTGGCGGAGTTTTTTACGAACTGCCTCACGACTTCAAAGTTCCTAGAGAACGGGAAGAATGCCAACATTATATTAATCCACAAAAAGGGAGACGTTAAATAATTAAACGGTGATAGACCCATTAGCTTACTTCCAATATTATATAAAATATTCACCAAGATAATTTTCAGTAGAATAAGGACAACACTGGAATGCAGTAAGCCAAGAGAACAGGCTGACTTCAGGAAAGAATACTCTAGCTACTATGGACCACATCCATGTCATCAATCAGGTAATTGGGAAATCCGCAGAGGCGTGCAATCAGCCTCTCTATATAGCTTTCATAGATTACGAAAAGGCATTTGATTTAGTAGAGATCCCAGCAGTCATAGGGGCATTACGTAATCAAGGAGTACAGGAGGCGTACTTAAATATCTTGGAAAATATCTACAGAGATCCCACAGCTACCTTAATTCTACACTATAGAAAGATACCTGTAAAGAAAGGGGTCAGACAATGAGACACAATGTCTCCAATGCTATTCACTGCATTCTTGGAAGAAGTATTCAAGCTTTTAAACTATAGAAGGCTTAGGAGTAAGCATCAACGGCGAATACCTCAGCAACCTTTGGTTTGCATATGTCATTGTCCCGTTCAGCAACACTGGGGACGAATTACAACAAATGATTGAAGACCTTAACAGAGAGAGTTTAAGAGGGAGGTTGAAGATTAGTATGCAGAAAACAAAGATAATGGTCAATAACCTGGCAAGGGAACAAGAGTTCAGGATGGCCGGTCAGCCTCCGGAGTCCGGAATCTGTGAAGGAGTACGTTTACCTAGTTCAGTTACTCACAGGGGACCGTGATCATGAAAAGGAAATTTACGGAAGATTAATAATGGTTTGGAGCTCATATGGCAGACGTCATCAAATCCTGACTGGAAGCTTACAATTATCATTAAACAGACAGTTGTACAATCAGCGCATTCTACCGGTGCTAACAATGGGACAGGGACTTGGAGACTGACGAAGAAGCTCGAGAACAAGGACCGCGTAAAGAGCGATGGAACGAAGAATGCTAGGCGTTCCTTGTAAACACGGCTGTTTAAAAGGAAGACAATTTCGCCGAGAACGGTTGCATGGATGCCCTTATGATGGCGTCACGGACTTAGCGCGCTTACCCGTGCTTGAGGAATGCAGTGGTCTGAAACCTGGACGCCATCAGCCATAGACACAACCTCTTTCACGTGGAGGACATCACACGCTTCGTAGAAGAATTTGCCTTTTGTTATATATTTCCAGCTCGGAAACAAAAAAAAAACGTATCAGTGATAAAACTTGTCATTATGGACAGCGAAGCACTGCTCGTGGTCTCCTCACATTGTATTGCCGCCGCCCTATGGCGTGGCCCTAGCGCGGACCATTGCCGACGCGAACGGCAAGATCGCCACGAGTGGCGCTGTTTGCGAAGCGATGGTCGAGGCTCCTGGCGGATGCACGGTGCCTATATAGTGGCGTGCGCACAACGGTCGTGCCAGCAGCGAAATGCAGAACATTGACCTGATTCCTCCACTAAGCCGAAGCGCGTCCGCTTCGCGTCGTCGTTTCTGCAGAGAAGCTGACTCCGCGTCTCTGGAGGCCTTCTAACTCCGTACAGCTTCCTACAATTAAGTTTATGCTCTAACCCTCGCGCGTGAGCTGCGCATGCGCCGTCGATAGCGAAACAGCACGGCGACGCCGGCAAAGGCGAACGTGCCTCCGCATACAAGTGCCATCGCAATGACAATGACAAAAGCACTGCGTGCATTTATTCTGGTGGCGCTTGTGTGTGGGACGACACTGACGGGACGACGCATTGTGACGTCGTGGCCCATCGACATGTGGGGGCACTGAAACCGAAGCTGGCTTGTAGGAGCAAGTGTTACAGTAAATTATTTACGCCGCTCTTGACGTATGCCGGTATATTTTTCATTTAATTGAGTTCGTTAGGGTTGATTTTCCATTTAGCATTAAAAGAAAGTCGAAAATATACAGACACACACACACACACACACACACACACACACACACACACACAAAGAAAAAAGAAACAGCACACTGTTTGAAATGGTGCATATGCTCCGAAAAGAGCCTTACACGCTTTGGGGCGCATCTATGCGGTACAGCTATACGATCGTCATCCGTCTTGCTCGCGTATGGGTGAAGCTCGTTTCACAGCAAATCACTCTAATGCGTCTAAATATATAATCTCTAGATCCCTGTAATTGACGGTTACACACGTACAGGCACCCACGCACGCGCGCATTTGTTCCTTTTTAAAGGGACACTAAATGTTACTATGAAGTCAAGTTAAAGTGATAAAGCAATGCTCTAGAACGTCTAAGGCGTCAATATAGTCGCGAGCAGAGCTTTAGTAACCGAGAAATTGAGGTAAATGCATGACACGATTTGAGACCCCCCCAGCGACATTCCGGTACTATAGCCCGATGACGAAGGCACTCCTCATCATAATTTATGTCAGTAGTACTCAACTAATCGTATTAAAAAGATCATTTCATTAGATTATAAGACGCAAGAAAATGCTACTTGTCTGCTTCTGTTTGATTCTAAGAAAAAAAAAACATTTTGACGTTAGCCTTCAGTAGTGTGGGTGGTGGAAAGGTTTCATTTTCGCTCAACTCCGCGCGCTCGACTCAGCGCCGCGCGCGCTTTGGAGTTTCAGTTGTTTCGTTATCGCGTCGTGCTGCGCTCGTTCTGCTGGCTCGCGAAATTTGCATTTGGAACAAGCAGCGAGAATGCCACGTCCGTGTGATGTCGTGGGATGCGCGAACGGTCCGCAGAACTTGGCCAAGGGCAGCTGCAGCGTGGAATCCAACGTTACTTATCGCTGTGTGCCAACGAGTGAACCTCTCCGTTCGAAGTGGTTAAGTGCCGTACCTCTGCCAAAGCGCGTTGGCAAAGAGCCGAAAAATCGCATGGTGTGCTCGCTGCACTTTCTTCCAGAAGATTACGAGTTCAACGCCGACTTACTGAAGTCGTGTGGAGTGCCTTTCAAAGCAATGCTTTCCCGTAGCGCTGTTCCATCGGTCTTATTTCCTGCATTCTCTGAAGCGCATGAACAACTGCAGGTCGAAGACGGGGCAGTGAGTGCGGCATTTGGTTTTCACGAAGGAAAAGCTACAAATGTGCGAATATGTACAGCCATGACATACAGTTGCCGTCGTAGTAGTACGCAACGACGCCGGCAGCGCGAGCCCTCAGCAGCAGGTCACGTTCATCAGTGCTTAAATCACTGAAGTCGAGCCCAGCATCGCGAGCCAATGTGTCGTTGTCAGGGTCGTCCATTGCAACGAGCGTCAAAGTTGGCGTCATAAAAATAAAGAACCAGCTTATCGTCGCGCGCTTTCCCTACCGCTAGCCACCATAGTTCCGCTTTCGCACTGCTAATGGCTCTGTCTTGGCTCTGTTTCTGGCCGCGCGTTTGCTATTTGCGCAGAAAAGCCGTAGCGCCGTCTGCGGGCGCCGTTTTACTCACCGACGGCGCAACGTCACTATTAGACCATGACGTCACCACTCCTCGATCGGAGGACGGGCGATTTGTACTGCGCTAGAGGTACGCGGACGCTTCGATCAGAACGCATTTTCTCTTAAACTAAGTCTCTTCTTCGCATGAAACAAGCGTTTCGATGTTTCTGGGATGGTATTTCAACAGTCCACGTTGACTTAATATTAACCTTTAGTGTCCCTTTAAGAAGAGAGTCTTAAGTGGCTCCTACCCACGATGACCTTAAAAAGAACGCGTCATCTTTTCCAGTAGTTGAAACTCTATCATCGTAATAAATGGCTCATACCCTTTAAGCAAGCAAAAAATGCAATGGCTCATCCCTCTCGTAATGTAGAGGCAGCAAGTGCTCAGCAAAGGGAAGCGTACAGTGCATACATTCATTGGAATCACGCATTCAACGCACAGAAACGCGTCTAATCGAGTTGTAAAAAAAAAAAAACAACAGGAGACCTTCTCAATGGCTCATACTGCCGTAAGCAATGGCTCATACCCCCTTAAGCAAGCAAACATATGGAATGGCTCATACCCCCGTAAGGCTAAGGCTACAAGAGCTCAGCAAAGGGAAGCGTACAGTGCATACATTCATTGGAATCACGCATTCAACGCACAGAAACGCGTCTAATCGAGTTGTAAAAAAAAAACAACAGGAGACCTTCTCAATGGCTCATACTGCCGTAAGCAATGGCTCATACCCCCTTAAGCAAGCAAACATATGGAATGGCTCATACCCCCGTAAGGCTAAGGCTACAAGAGCTCAGCAAAGGGAAGCGTACAGTGCATACATTCATTGGAATCACGCATTCAACGCACAGAAACGCGTCTAATCGAGTTATAAAAAAAAACAACAACAGGAGACCTTCTCAATGGCTCATACTGCCGTAAGCAATGGCTCATACCCCCTTAAGCAAGCAAACATATGGAATGGCTCATACCCCCGTAAGGCTAAGGCTACAAGAGCTCAGCAAATTGAAGCGAACAGTGCATACATTCACAGAAATCACGCATACAACACACAGAGCAGCATGCGTTTCAATCCCCTGCTGAGATGACGCAGCGTAAAGTCGAAGAGAAACGTCGTTGGCGCGAGTCTGACCCCGCTATAATATACGAGCGCGCGAAGCCGCAGCTAAGCGCCGAAAACGAGTCGAAGAAGCCAAACTGCGAAAGCAGCAACGCGGCGATGCGAGACGGCGCATTACCATGTGTACAGCGAGCTTTTGCCTTCACGTGTTACAGGAGTGTAACATGCTTCCAAACTTTTTTTTTTTGTGTGTGTGTCTCTTGATTCGATGTGCTTTCCACTGGCAAGTATACACCCCCGTACCAACTCACCCACTTTTCAACTTTAGAAAGATTTTGAGATAATTTCTTTAGAGGCGTTAGAGGAATTTGCTTCGCCCCCGACGTTTCCTCTCTCGAGAGCTCTGCGTCCGCTACTTTCCTGTCGGGAATGCAATGCGCATGCCGCTCGTGACCCGAGCGTACCGAGCGCGTGCAGTATTAAAAGAGAAGGAAAAAACACGCAAGACAAGCCCCAGAGAGTGCGAACTATTTTCGGAGTGTTCCGCAAAAAAAGGACATTGTGGTAAAAGTGGAGGCCGCGAACTTTCCATTTCTGTATTTATCTCCTAAATGCATATGGACACTGACGGCGCCATAGTACACAACGTCACAGATTTCGCGGTGTTTTCCCTATGTCTGCGCACGGCTCAATTCATTTTAACGCGAGAAATGCAGAAGTCTACAAAACCTTTGTTCTCGAAATCAATGCAGTAGATACTTATTTTTTATCACCAAAGGTGATATTGTATTCGCTGCTTAATGTCTCTGTGCTAAGGGGGGGGGGGGGGGGGGAGGGTGACCCGCGCATACATGAGCGGCTCGTCGTACGCGCGGGCAAAGGAAACAACAATTAAATGAGCCATTCAGTCAATTAAGTCGCAATCAATAGTACATGCCACAATTTTTGTTTTCTATTTATAAATTCACTTTGCGAAAGCGGCTCACTGCGCCCCCTGGCAAATCTCGGTAGGGCCCCCTGCGCCCCCCCTTGAATTTAAGTCCTGAATTTACATGTATATTGGTCACATCATATGAAAACCCTGTCAATATCCATGACGTCACAGAGAGCTGGCGCGGGAATTTTAAGGCAGCGTTGCTAATTTCAGCGTTGCTATGGTTCCTAATTGCTTGCTTCCGGGCTTGCCGAGTCTCGGGCTTACTCTTATATTGGCCCAGCTGCAATCCAAAGTGCATATAATTGAAGCTTAACTATTTCCTTTTACCTTCACGTTAAAAAAAAAAAGGCATGACGCTTAACGTTGATTGATATGCCGAATTTCAGAATTTATTTATGTGCAGTGCAAGGCTCGACGCAGCTGCACAACAGTAATTCGAACAGTATTTTCGAGAAGTTCTTCCGAGGAGGAAGACCACGTGGGACTTACAGGGTGTTCGCCTGCACTGTGTGTGTGACGTACGTCACGACGAAGCGGCGAGAGAGAGAGAGAGAGAGAGAGAGAGAGAGAGAGAGAGAGAGTAAAACATCTTTATTAATAACATTTGAATGGCGAGAGCAGGGTGGGAGGAACCCTCACTAAGATGATTCTGGCGATGTTTCGGGCCCGTTGTATCACAGCTTGGAGGACCTCGGGAGGTCCGTCGCGGAGGGCATCGTCCCACAGCTCTTTGTTGCGTAGGGGGTAAAGGAGAATTGGCAAGGGAGGAAAGAGGTTTGCAGTGCACTCAATCGAAGATGCGAGAAAACGGGCAAGAGCACATTTTCTATTAGAACGCCCACGGAAAACGCGTAACACCAGGACCGATTTCTTGATTAACCTTTATAGAACTCTTTATTACAATGTTCTTATTCTTTCTTTTCTCTTTTCTTTACTAAGGCGAAGCGTTTGCTATTTTTTATTTTTTGAAAAGCCAAACGTTTGCTTTGCTACGGGACTCGAGCGGTTTGCGTATGCAAGCGTAACGCAAATCACATGCACTCGATGCGCTCATTCGTCGCGGTGTACCCCGAAAGCTGTGAAGGGAAGATGCGTATAGCAATGCTTCGTTGCCTGTTGGACGTGAACAATGCATACGATGGCAAAAAAGGAAAAAAAAAAAAGGTCGAGTTGGTTGATTGCAATACGTATACCCTGGCGTTCTTCCTTTCCTGTGCAGAAGCGCTGTACTGGAGAGCAGCCCGCCTATTTTTTGTTTTTAATTTTCTCTTGAACTTTTTTTTTTTTATAACAGGGGCCCCCGGTGCGTGGATGTTTAGTCGGCGGAAACGCTGGAAATTAGGTGAAGGCACTGTTTCGGTAGGACAGCATCAGCATTACGACTGACTGTTCAGTGTCAGGACAATTTACTAGGTCTTTTACAGTGACATCATTGAGAGTGCTGTCGTTGTTTCATTCCACGCGCCGATGCGCGCACATTTCACGCGAACGGCGCATTGTCTCATTTGCCTCGAGTGCATGCAATATTTCTGAACCGGCCCGCAATTTCGTATCTTCTTTCTCATTTCTAATGTTCGAATGCTTCAGTACGACTCAAGCGACTCTCGAAACCCGAGCCAGTCCACCCATTCGGCAGAGTTTCGCGATAGGTTCGACTGCGGTGCACTTTGGCCGGAAGTTATCTCGGTGCCTTTTGTTTCTTCCGAACTTAACGCAGCCGCGAAGTTTTGTTATTTTTAATCCCGGAGATACGCGAGCGCTCCTGACTTGTTGATTGGCCCATTACATCAAAACGCCCGCCACATTCCAAGCGAATGCCCTCACTTTTCTCTTTCCACCAGCGCTGTTTACCTCCTCGCCTCCGCGAGAGGTACCCCGCCGCTCGCTCTACCTAGCGAGGTGTGGTCGTTTTCCTTGGTGTGCGACGACAGCCGTCAAACTCCAACTTATATTTTTTTTTACAGTAACGTAAGTAGCGTCTCTGACACGCTCGCGAAGCCAATGCCGCAGAATTACATCGGCTTTTCAATCCACCGGGAATGCTTGGCGTAACGCCGCTATCGCCGCTAAAGCCGCTGGAATCTTTTTGAGCCCCCCCACTAGTGCATTGCATGGCCGATTGTGAGCTTAGGCCTAGCGCTCCGAGTACCGGCTTTCATTTGGTTCTCTTGATCGAGCCTTCGTTGCCCGTTTCTTAAAGCGAATCTTCGGACTTCTGCTTCGGTTTGTGCTCGGCCGCGCAGTTGGCGGGCTGCTAGCAGCAGCTCTTGCCTACTTTTTCAACCGCGGACGTAGCTGAAAGTAAACAAAATGCACTGCTCTCGGCCTTTTCCCGTTTTCTGCTCGATTTTCGCATCGCTTTGCGTTCTCGCCCGCCGCAGTTGCCCGTGTTTCACATAGTGTGTTCGAGTTGCACGGCGCTGCGGTAACCGAGCGAGCCGATCGGCCTGCACTTGTTTCACGTAAGATAACGTGCTTGGCCCCTTCATCCGCGGCACGTTTTGCTGACCTTGTCAACGGGAGCGAGGTATGCCGAAGGAACGTCTTGATTTTCCGAGCGCCGGCGACGGCCGGCTGGAACATTTTTGTCCCGAAATAGCTACGTTTTGCCGGCGTATACATTTCGAGGCCCGATTGTGGCCTCTCTCGGCGATTTCCATCCGCATCCGGCAAAAGCGGACAGTTTTGACGACCAGGAAAAAAAAGTAGGAAAAAAAAAATGCGAGGAGGCGCCCGAGAAGTGCCGTTGCACGTTAGTCATGGCGAATTCCGCCTGGTTGTCGGAAGTTGAGTGACTGCTGCTGCACGCTGTTGTCTCGTCCTAGGCCACTTGCAGGCCGTCGAAAACGTGGCCGTGCCCGTTCTCTGCTTTCTTTTTTATTTCGCAGAAAGACCACAGATGGCGGCGATCAGAAAAAAACTAGTGATAGTCGGAGACGGCGCCTGCGGAAAGACTTGTCTTCTGATCGTGTTCAGCAAGGATCAGTTTCCCGAGGTCTATGTGCCCACGGTCTTCGAAAACTACGTCGCCGACATCGAGGTCGACGGAAAACAGGTACGTGACATGTCCTAAAAGTTTGGTCTTTTTTGTTTTTTGTTTTGTTTTACATTAGTCTGTAGCGGGCTGTTGCAAGCACAGAACCGCTCATTTGATGTACCAGCGTAATTATAATGAAATCGCATAAGTGCCTGTCGCATTGTAATCGTAGCAAGGCGGTGACGGCGGAATTGATGCGTCGGTTGGATTTCGGTTCTCGCACTCGTACATGAGCGTGTGTTACAGATTGCAACCTCTGTTGCAGCAGTTTTAATTTGTCTCCTTAGAATTTAGAGCGGCCAGATCTATGTTGTACGTGTCTCGGTACTTGTTGGTATGCGCGCAGTGGGTAGATATTCCTTATTCGGCGCCCATGTTCTTAAACAGAAGACTCTTCTTAATAAAACAGATGTATGGCATTCCGTGTGTGGTGAAGGACTGCAAAGTGCTTGTTAGTAGTTTAGGTTGGTCAGTGTTGGTCTGCTCATTAGGAGGCACCATTGTTGAAAACTAGTTCAACGGCAGCATCAATTTGACCAGCGCTGGAAGAATCTAATGCAGTGAAACAAAAATAGACTTTGGCTTTCTTAATAAGGGACGATGCTCTGTATAAATGCTTTGTGGTTGCATGGATAACATTAGGTTATCTAGCTAGGACAGTAATTTTATTGGCTCACTCTTTTGATGAGGGAAAGAGTGCTTCTGCTCTTTCAACTTCCTGTGGGATGGAGGAAGCATTAGTCATTTGGTTCCTGCTTAAAGTGACATAGGAGGTGCACATTGGTAGTCTATAGGCAACAGTGGCAGTTATCATACCATAGTCAATTGCAGCCTAGGAATGCAATGACTAATATATTAGATGATAATATAATATATTAGAGATAATATATTATATTAGATGGGCAAGCCTGTAACATTCTCTCATTTCTATAATGTGGCAGTGGAGGCAAATTTCTTTGAATATATATGTCTCTCGAGAACCGTGTCTTGAGCTTTGGAGGTGGAGATAGCAGATGCAGTTGTGACTTTGTGGGTGGAGCATGTCCTTATGTTGTAACCGACTATGGTGGCCCTTCATTCATCCATCCTATTCCATTACTTTTGTGCATACCTCTTGCGCTCTGTTAACAAACATTTGCCAGTTCAAACTATCTTTCGTAGACAAATGTATCCTACCTTATTGTTTGGTGCTAGCATATTTGGTCCCTGCTACAAGCTATGCCTCTCTTTTGCTGCTTGACAGCGGCATGACATTACCAACTTTTGCAGTGTAGTAATGAAGTCTGCACTGTATTTCTCGAGTAATAGCAAAACCTGTGTGTGTGTGTAGATCGTGGTTGGGCTGTTATTTTGGCCTTGCTGCCTTCTCTTTCCGCTGTGGGAGGTATAAGCCACAGATGGGTCTGGGTTTCTGAAGGAAATCCGCACAGTTCAGATAGCCAGCTTGGCATTGTGTGCCTTTTGTGACCGGGTGCTCTTGGATTGCTTTGAGGGTTGCAGTTTGGCAATTACTGGCACTTGCCCTGTCATTCAAGTTTGCATGCGCCGAGTCGTGCCTAGAAATAGGCATTCGGGAATGGAAGGCTCTGAACCTGTAGCAGGTTCATAGGCTGTTTACACATAAATATGAAGGGAAAGGGCATGAGAAGAATGTGTATTTTGCCATTTAGAAAGCTGCACTTCGAGACAAGCCAAGGACAGTGCACTTGTGCATGGAATGTGCCAGAGCTATTCGTGAGTGGAGTTTATCGGAGCTTTGCTTTTGCGAGGCTATATACTGGTGTTAGCTAATGAGTAGGATTACTCTGATTAGCGATTACTGTCATTACCAAGTAAGCAGGATTACTCAGACTCGTTGCGGTCGCATTCCATCTCATTGCCTTCAGGGTCGTCTTGTTGTGTCAACAAATGCAATGCATCATTGAATAAGCACTCTAATTGGCACGCTTCTTTCTGTGAGGCAATTAACAAAGTGGCATTTCTGTTGCAAAAAAGTGTGCTGTTACGAATGTTTCATAGATGTCGTATACACATACAAGGATACATAACAAGCAGTTCTGCTGGCTCGTATATAGAGCAGTATTGTATTCTCAGACTAGTCACACGCGTACCCATCGAAGTACACAAGGTAGCCACTGTTTCACAATTAGACATGTTGAGTGTAGACAGAACATGAAGACAGAAAGCGACAGAATGCTACTATCAAATGGTTTTAATGTAACTTGGTTGGCATCAATATGTATATAGGCACAAGATACCACAGACAGTGGGGAGTGATGCAGCAAAAGCCATGAATCAGGTTTGCTTACTTTCCTTTACATTTCCACATGCATTAAGCTTTTCTTTTTGTTAAACAAAACCTCCTTACCAATGTATGTTTCCAGCTTCCTTGTTGGAGTAGGTCCCCAGCACATTTATCACATGCAGTCCTTATCACCTGTGGTCTGGCTTTCATGATGCCCACTACATATTTTCTTAGTTTTCAATTGGTCAAGTGTCGCTGAAAATGCCTTGTCATTGCCTTGGGAAGTCTTTAAAATATGTATGAGTTCTCCTTGAAAACTGTAGACGTCATTGGCCCTCTCCTTTTTCATTCAGGTTGAGCTGGCCTTATGGGACACAGCAGGGCAGGAGGACTATGACCGGTTGCGGCCCCTGTCGTACCCGGACACAGACGTCATCCTCATGTGCTTTAGCATCGACTCCCCGGACTCCCTGGAGAACATCCCAGAAAAATGGACGCCAGAGGTGCGCCACTTCTGCCCCAATGTGCCCATCATACTTGTGGGAAACAAAAAGGTACGTACCGTCACGCTGCAGTGCCGGCGAAGAATAGAGCATTGCCAGAGCTGCGAGTTTAGGTTCCTTTCTGTAGCTTCGAGCAACCCGTTAAAAGAGTAGCTGTGGATTTACACGGCGGGTGCGCAAGTGTCGTTACTATAGTGCACTGACCGCCTGGGTGCATACATTTGCGCCGAGCAAATGACTCTTTATTGGGCGAATCTGTTTCCAGAAACGTAAGCAACGCTCGAACCACAACGATAGGGGAAAGTCTGGTTGTAGGTCATCGAATATGAATCCCACCAGGGGATGCATTTGTGGACACTTACTTTCGGAGATCTCCCTCCCCGTGCACGCTGATTGGCTGGTTGTGCAAAACCGCTTGAATCATCCAACACACTGGGAAAACGAGCAAGGTGCGTGTCTCAGTTTTGCTAGCTGCAAAATGTGAATGGCTCATACACATGCGGTCGTTATCGGCAAGAGCAAACTGCCACACTGGTTCAAGAATGTCAAAGGCCTCCCAGTTCGAAATGAAGTAAGTTATTTGGAGTACCCCTGCCGCATGCCAGTATTTTTTTCTATGGTTTACAGGATTTGCGCCTTCACTTAGTGCAAACAAATGACAAGTGGAACATGTCTCTCAATTATAGGGACAGTAAAGAAAAACATTAAGGTATTCATTCAAAATTCAGTTTTCGTTAGTTTCGCTTAATAGGTTCATCATGGGAATAGAAAATGAAGATCAAAGCTGCTTCCATTTTTCAAATCTTGCGCCCAAACCCCAGTCTGAGTATGTTGGTGTGACGTTGGGAATTATTGGGAATTAGGTTGTTGTGCCTAAGAAAAAGGTTCCTGAAACTTATTTCAGTCATTCGGTGTTTTAGAATGCAACACTGCATATATTTAACAATAAAAAATTAATGTGTCTTGAGGAGGCACATTCAAAATTAATGATGTCACGGAGCGCTAGTGCTTCCCAGGGAACTTCAGGGCAGCGTTGCCAGCTGTCTTTTGTTTTTGCACCTTTTCTTGTTTATCAATCCTTTTCGTGGTAAGAGTGACATTTTTGGTGGTGCAGATTTGTAATTTACTGGCACAGCTCAAATTATTGTTTTTAGTGTCCCTTCGAATTTGAGCGGCCGATTCGTTGATGTTTATCAGGAGCCGGTCCAGCTGTTTGAATTGGTTGTCTGTTGCTCCGCGCAGGACCTGCGCAACGACCCGCACACGCTGCGGGAGCTTGCCAAGATGAAGCAGAAGCCTGTGGCGCCCGAGGAAGGGCGCACCATGGCGGAGAAGATCAACGCCTACGGCTACCTGGAGTGCTCTGCCAAGACCAAGGACGGTGTGCGCGAGGTGTTTGAGACTGCAACGAGGGCCGCCCTGCAGGTGGGTGCTGCTCTCTACGTAGCTCTTCTCTCCCGTGCATTGTTTCGTGAGCTGTATTTGGGCTTCATTACGGTGCACTTGCCGACGCTCCACAATTTTTCGTGAAGTTTACGAACTTGGGCTGCTATGGTTTTGTAAAGATGGCGTCAAGTATTACGAGTAAAAAAATTTGGTCCGCAATACGCTCTTGAAAGATGGGGCAGTGCAGGATTGCCATAAAATGTGTGCAAAAAGGAAATTGAGATAGGGGTCCAGCTGGTGATAACCGACCCTGTCAGTGTCAGGAGCCGCACCAGTTTACGTGCAACGAAGTGGCACAAATTTTTTTTATCCTACCATGCCGCTGCTTACATCAAGAAAGGTACAGTAGTTGCTTGGCTAGTATGGTTAACAATACAAATAGAGAGGTAAGGTGAACAACACACACAAATGAAAGAACGGAACTGTCTTTATGTTAACGACAACTTAACAGAAGACAAAAAAGATGAATGTGTAACTTAGCTAGCGGGTGTGCATCATAAAAAGAAAAAAGAAAAAAGTCTGGACATTTGGCTGTCCAAACTGGGTCAAGGCTATGCCGCTAAATTACGGACAGTTCGTAACCCCTGTGTAATCTTTGTAACCTCTGTAATCTGTGTAACCTTTCACACCTCTGGCTGTTTGGTGGGCTTATTGGTTGCTGGATTCGTGAAGCACTCTACCAGCACAGTTACGAAGAGAGGCAACGTAGCCACCACACCTGTGTCTCGTAGTGTCCGCGTCTTCTCTTTGTCTCCCTGTAGGCTCGGCACTTCAGCGGTCTATATCATGCACCTACCACAATTGATTTGTGTCCCATTCGATTTTGCGCTGATTTCGTGCATTGCGAATTTTTCGCCCCTCGTTTACACATTGCATGCCTCGCACCTCTACCTTTTGCAGGTCAAGAGGCCGAAGAAGACAAAGTGCATTCTGCTCTAGAGTGAAAACCTTTTCCCGTTCCCGGTGAGAAGCCAGATGGGGGCTGGAGGAGCTTCTCTCGCTGCAGTGTCTGCGCCGCTTTGTTGTGCGTGCCGCCGCCGCCTCTTCCCCGCTCCATCTGCACTCCGCACTGTGTGTCAGGTGTCTCTGCCTCTCCTGTCCGTTGTCGTCGTCAACAACCCCAAGTCCCATCTTCTCCTCTCCGTGCGTCGCTGCCAGGCCTCCGCGAGCCGAGCTGCGAGGACAGAGATGGCCGAGCCCAGCCTGCTTCTGTGTTGGCCGTGCAAAGTTGCACGGCGAGGCCGTGGTTTTCCTTGAATGTTGTTCGAGCTGCTGGCATTTCGAGGGCTTCAAAGAAAGTGCCGGTCACGCTTCGTCGCCTTGTGCAAAATAAGAAGAAACTCTTTGCAAGTTTGTGTCGCATTGAAGGGCATTTTGTGGCCATGGGGGTGGTGCGAGTGTGTTTGGGCTGTTGACAACCTCCCTCTATTTCTTTTTTTTTCGTAAACCTTCCGCATGCCACATTTGTCGTGCAAGTATGATGCCTAGGCAGGAAGGCCTAAGTGCATGGAGAAGCTGTGTTAAGTACTTGTTTTAGCTTTTAGCTTGTTTTAGAGCTTAATCCAACAATTTCAGGCAAGCAGCAGACAAACTTATGTTCCAAGTCTTGCTTGCCACATGTTTGGAGGAGAGCGGCTTGTTCTGAATTTTTGGTGCGAGTTGTTTCTCATGCTTGGATCGGGGAGTGTGTTTGCCGTGGCCAGCTGCCTGCAACTGCACTGGCGTGAGTGATCAGGCTTTGTAGTTCGCGTTTTGCACGAGGTTTCTGACACTGTGTCTATCGCCGCACTTTTAACAGACCACTAACCATGTTCAGTGTTTACCGAGTGTGGTTTAGTTTCGTGTGGCACTAACTAGCACTGTTTGTCAGAGGCCTTTTAGCTGAGCGCCAGGGATTACAAAGGAAAGTTAGTGCTCGTCAAAAGTAGGCAGCCCCCTAGACCAAGTGCCTGGAAAAACTTTTCTGAACCATTCCCCCCTCCCTTTTTTTGTCAGTTCTGGTCAGATGCCTTGTGAATAATACCACCCCCCCTCCCACCATCCCCCCCTCCAATGGCTGTCTTTGCTAACACTGAGCAAAAGGGAGGTGGAAAGCAGAGGGGACTGTGGAATGTTGAAGTAACTCTTGAGCAGTAGTCGTTGCTTTCTTTATTTAAAAAGTCTGTGCCTGCGACCTAGACCGGAGTTTCTTCTGAAGCTCTGTCTTTGTTATAAAGTGTAAGCCGTGTTTCCTTGAATAGCTTTTCTGTTTGATGTTCATTTCTTTATATTCTATTTCTATTTCAGTCTTGCTCGCCATCGCTTGCTGGAAAGACTGCTACCCTAGCTTTGTTGTACGATCAGTGTTGAAGCATAAATAGCTTGTTTTAAAGCTGAAATCCAGCAATTGTGCGGACTGTGCCGAGACTAGCGCTATGCTTTGTCTCTCTCTCTCTTTTTTTCATTGTTACTTACTGCGAAGCTGGACCTGTAAAGTTATCGCATGTTATCATCTTCCAAAGGATGTTAACTAAGCAGCATCGAAGTGAGTCATGGCTGGCCCCGGAAAATGCACACGAACTTGCCTGCTCTCCTGCTAGTTTGACCTTTAGTCCATTCCCTGCTTTTTGTTTCGTTTGCCTGCCTAATCTCTTATGGAGCAAGTATTGTAAACAGGACCAGACGTTTTTTCACATCTCAGGTGAGCGTTTTGAGAAAAAGTTGTAAGGTTTTTATGTAGAAGCCACTTGGAAGCGACTCAGGAAGGAGTTTTGTGTGAACGGAGCACGTAGTCGTAACTGAAGTAACCTCGAAAAAGCGCTAAATTGTGTTGAGTTTATAACGTCGACAAGCACCCGATGTCGAGCGTGCGTCATGTTTCATCTATCCAGCCCCGCAGTGCCGCACCCACCGGTGCATCTTTGCAAACTTGGTTCATGCTTGTATTGATTGATTCTGAACATAGCACTGTTCGTGATACTGTATGTGACTCTGAATGTTGTGCTTTGTGAAAAAAAGAGCACTTGCTTGCAAGTCTCGACATGATTGCAGTAGCTTTTCCTTTGGCACTTGCTAAGTGTTCCTTCTACATCTGTTCACAGAGAAAAAAACATTTTTTTAGTACCATGACTCGGAGGCAAACTGAGATATAGCAGCATGCTGAAAGTCTTGCCGAAACCGAATCCGTGCAAAAAGTTGCTTAAGTGCATTGGTTGTTGGTGCACGTCTGTGCGTTAAGCATTGTCATTGTTGCTACCAAAGACGCATGGTCATTATGTCTAAATTGTGCACATGGTTATGTATATACAATATTCTCATCGTGATGTATTCTGTACCGGGGGTGCCACCAGTAAAGATTTCATACTATGCTCTGGTCATACAAAGATGTTAGTAGGCAATGCTACGTGATGACAGCTACGTAAACAGCGCTTGGTCCACTTGATTTGCTTGGCGCAAATGTGGAATATTTGAGGACTAAGCGAGATGTAAAATCAACCTCTCAAAATTTCATTCCATCATCCAAAAGTTGGTGTAAGCAGTTGATGAGCAAGTTTTCATAGATGCACCTAGCCAGAACAAGCCGTTTCAAGCCGGAACAACTACTGCTTCAGTGTTCTTTCAGCATTGTCTTTTGCAGCATCGCCAAACACTTCCTTCGACTAGTTCTGTGCACGGGCACAAACAAACGGTGGGCACATTTTTTAATTGCACTTGTGTGAGGCTGAGTGATTGTTGTCTGTACGGTACTATATACAATCTTTTTAATCTATTGCAGAGAAAGAGAGCTTTATTTTCGTTTTTTTTTGTGTCGGTGTTGTGGCTTGTCTCCGTGGAAGAAGCCGAAAGTGGACATCGCGATGAAGAGCTTCGGAAATGTTGCGGATTTGTACGGCTTTCGTGAGGAAGTGTTGCTGCCGTGAATTACCACTGTTTTGCTACATGGCTTCTGTGGTGTTTTTTTTTCTCTTTTTGCTCCTCACGAGGTCATCGCCATTGCTCGCGAGTTAATCATCCTCCAGAGTGTCTTTTATTATTTTTTTTCTAGGCATTTCTAACCGGAAACGTGGCAAGGTGCGATGACGCCATCTTAACTAAGAGAAGACGGCTCATTCTCTCTCTCCTCTTGTACATATTAAAAAAAAAAAAGAGCTATGTCCGCGTTTTCTTTTGTTTTTTTTGACGTCGCTGTTTTCACCTCCTGTTTCTGTACCAGTGCCGAGCATTTGTGATGACGGCGCATTTTTTATACGGGGAAGCAAGACAGCTTAGTGCATTGTTCTGTCGGTTATGTGTATGGTAGGCCTCCTGTAACTATTATTATTATTATTAAAGCATACTTTTGGTGAAAAGTGTCGTTTTCACTCGGAAGTGCTTGGTATTTGCGAACAGTGCAAAAAGAAACTGCCATGTTCTTTTCTTAGACAGGGGTGCTTGGCGCGAAGCTGAGAGATAGGGGGTCAGTGGTACATCATGATATGCTGTACTTGAGCGATCGCTTTTGCAGGACTTCTACAGTGCACGACGCGCACTGGTTGCGTAGGTGTTATACATGGCCGACATCGTTTCTAGCACTGTGCGAAGCTTAAAGGGACACTAAAGCAAAACAATAAATCAGTTTAGACTAATGAAGCGTTGTTTGAGAACCTTGCAGGCAGTAATTAAAAAAATATATAGTTTGATTATTGGATGAGAAAATGAAGGTCCAAGTATCGGTATTTGAATTTTGCACCTTATACGTCAGCGTGACGTCAGGGATTCCAAAGTATGTTTTCGCATTTGGGCGGCGTTGGCCGAATAAAGGTTCCTGAAACTTGCAATGTTTAACATTTGGTTCCTTTAGAAGACAATGTAGTCAATCTGTAACGCTACATATAATTAGTAGGCCCTAGAAGATGCCATCAAAATCGACGTCACAGCCCCCATGTGTGGGAACCTAAGTAGGCGTCGCCACCTGTATTTCGTTCTTGTGCTTTTTCTGGCTTACCAAACGTCTTATCGTAAGAGTGGTGTTTTTGGTGTTGTAGAACGGTAATTTACTGATGCAGAAGAAATCATTTTTCACTTTAGTGTCCCTTTAATATTTTCGTGCAATGCCAGGATTATGGCCATATACTTCGATGAATTTGGTGCATATGGCCACATGAAATATTGTGAAAGTGAACGCATCCCAAAAGCAACCGCCCAAGATTACCACCTGTGACTAAACCATTCAGCGCATACCCTCAACAGGGAACTTTAGAAATGGACGAATTGTTTGGTCCCGCTATTGGCCAGCTGTATGAAAGAACAGAGTACAGACAAACCTCAATATAATGAATACGAATACAACTAATTATCGCACGTAAGGCAGCAAATATAAATTATTCCTCCGTATTATTGGTGTGTAGCAAACATGCTTGTAATGAATATGAGATCACGAAGGTATTTTCCTGTCGGATACAATTTTTTTATGAGGAAGTTCAACTGTACAAGAGCATGCAAAAGGTGTACCGAGCAGTTGGGGGTTTTTGGAGTTCTTCAAATGATACATAAATCATTCGATATAACATTTTATTGCCGATATCACCATGTAATGAATGTATGCTTATAACTAACATAGAAAGGTATTTTTGGGCTGGATGCAACTTTGCAGGCGCTGCTGAAGTTTGGTGAACCAGGCTAAATAGTAAGTTCTTGGATATGTCTTGAAATTCCTTCCCACCGCTCCGATGTTTATGCTTCCATGCGCACTTTGATATTGGCCACACGCAGGATCTCTATAGTTAGATTTAAGCACAAAAATTGGTATGTGTTCTAGCCTCTGCCATTGCTGCTTAGGTGGAGGCAACCATATGTACCGTCTGCGTAAATTGAAACACGAAGATGAAATAACTGATCAGAACAACTTCTATGCTTAATTACACAAAAGTCCGACATGTAACTGCCTTTCAGCTAGTTTCTAAGCATGGAACATTCTCAGGTGTGTGCTCTGGGGTAACAGAATTAAGCCACCATCCCAAAATGTTGCAGATTTGCTTGAAAGGGAAGCATTGGTAGCGATAGCGAAGTATTGAACTGCACAAAGTAACATGGTTTAGAACATTCATTTGGGCTAGATGGTGCATACTTGAATTCGGAAGGACCAGTGCCAACACAAAGTAAGTTTGCTTACTAACAGAATGAATAAGCATGGTGTTGCATGCGTGAGGCAATTGTGAACAGCTCTCTCAACGCTGATGTGATGAAAAACGCAGGCAGTGGGAACCAACGCTTCGTGTTGCCTCTCGCTTCAACGTCTCTAAAACTTGAGATTACCGTATGTGAGCTCCAACACTAAGCGTGCAGGAGTACAGCGCACATAGAGCCACCAGCCGTCTCGGCTTGCCTAACATTTCCACCTGCCTCGTTGCCTCATCGTTGCGAGCGTTCTCTTGTGCCCACAGCATACGATGTGCAATCGCATTGCACTTCGAGTTCATGTCTACAGAACATCAGCGACATTTGTGATGAAGGTAAAAATTTGCCTCGATTGCCCGTATCTCAATAAAAGAGGGTGAACCTAAAAACCTAACTTCGCAATGAAGTAAGTTTTGGAATTTAGTGTTCGAAATTTTGTGTTGACACAGTGAAATGTGCTTGACAGTAATGCAATGGTGCAACTGTAGGAAGAAGAATTTTGATGTAGGACTTCAGACATGTTATAAGAAATTGTCAAAAGTTGTCAAAAGTTCCCAACTACACAGCAAAAACTAATATTGCAGTGCTGTAAACTGCGTCAGTTAAAGCATCTAAAGTGGACAAACTTTACAAGTTGGCAGGTCACACGAAAATTTTAAAAATGCCCACAAGGGCTTTGCAGGCCTACTTGGAATCACTGGTGTATTTCATGGCAGTGTATAATCTACATCAATTTTGTGCACTTTAGATGTATGTATTAGGTGAATTTTACAGAACTGTGAGATACTTATTGCCGGGTATTATTGCTGAGTAACTTGGTACTTAAATTTTGATGTTCTGAATTTTCAACAGTATTATGTCAAAAATATGTAGACACAAATAAACAATCTGCTTGCTACATTCACTAGCTTTTAGCTTTAAGTGCCACAAACCTCACGAAATTTGGTGCAATGGATGCTAAGCAAAACAATTTCTCGGTTTCCATGTATTTATATAGGAGCTAGTGAGGCAAGGCTTCCACTTAAGCACGTGCAGCAAGTCCGAGTACTTTGCTACCTTGAAGTAAAATCTCTCTCCTGTTAGCTTCGCTTGCTCCAAAGGTGCAAGGCACCAAGGCCGCTGCGGAAGGCAGTAAAAAATTTGGAAGCTCCACTACCAGCTTTTGTATTGCAGAATATTCATCTGTCCCGCTTGGACACATTAAAGCTGGATTCACACAACGGGACGGATTGTCGATTTAATCTGCAGGAAACTGTGAGGTGGCTGAGCTGCAACGAATCGTGCCGCTAGCAGCTGATCTGCGTCGTTTTTGCATGTGGTGCGATTTGGCGGCACTGAGCTTCGTCATGCTCGTCCATGGGCTTAATTGGCAATCTCTCACATTGTGTGAATCCTGCTTAACACGCACTCATCCCTCCTACTGGTCCGTGCTGTGGAGGAGTCAAGGATTGCTTTCGACGGGCAGAAGGTCGAGGGGTGCAAAAGCGTAACAAATGCACCGTATGCTCTACCTGTGGTGTGTTGGCTTCTTGTGCCTGTAAAATTGCACTTCTTGAAGGCAAGTGGCCTGTAGGAACACTTGTGGCTGTTAGCAACCATTCCTGTGTGAGTTAAACTCCTTACCTTTTCCTCTAACTCATTCCATTCGGAGGTGGACAGTCGGAGGCACGCAGACAAGAAAAACGACACGTAAGGCAGGGCCAATCTGGCGAGCAGTTTTATTGACACACGACACTAGGATCTGCATTTTTACAGAGCGCACAACACCGATTCTATGTACAGAAAGCAAGGGGAAATGATGTTGAACACGCATGTCCAAATAAATATCCTAAACCTCTGCTGCGGCAGCGGCACACGAAAATGCCCGACCTCATAGTTGTCTGCACTGGAGGCCACAGTTATCTATTTGCTAACTGCATCTAAGCCTTGAAGCAAATGTCATTAAAATGTTGTTGGCCACTGAGTGAACGGCCACGTCAGAGCACGGCCAGCAGAGGCGTGCTTATGGAAGTTGTTCTCGACATCCCATGGTTTTCTGTAATCCTCTAGGCTGGTGGGGAGGCTTGTGCTATGACACCCTCTTGAATATGCTAAGTCGACTTTCCGACAATGCCTCATTGCATCAATTAGACTCGTGGTGAATTAAAGAACCCACGCAACGAATTTCACCAAATCGTCAATCAGCATATCACTTAGTGCATGGCCATACTTTTACACCTGTGTATACTGTAGGCCACAGCCACAGCCACTGTATACAGCCACAGTTTTTAGACTAGCCATGATGCATCATACCATTGTTAAGATAAGTATTGTGTTTGGCACATTTCAGCCACACATGGCCCTCGTGTCATAAACTTGTCACTGAATTTTGTGGGTCAATCTGCAGCAGGCTTTCCAATAACTAATCCCATGGCGAGTTCTGCCTGCCAAGAGGACATCTCCGCCTGGTCTTAGCACGTCACACAAACATAGGCAGGCAACATTGTGCTCTTTTCCTTGCATTTTCAGCCAACACGGGACGCGATTAGCATTTTGAACATAACAGACAGCCATAACGACATGTGCACATTTATTTGTCAGAAATTAAAATAATCTTTCTGGGACAGGCTGCATCTGTAACTTGTTGCTGCGGTCAACCACGTATACAGTGCACCTGCTTCTTTTCCACTGTCCGATTTGATTTTGTGAAAATTCAGCGCTTGCTTTAATTCAGCAGGCCGCTCAATACCGACTGTTAAAACTCGCCGTCGAACAGCTTGGCAAGCTCATTGTTGAAGTGACAACTACACGTGCAGGCTTGTGCATTACGTTATCTCCAGAGTTTAATGCGTATGAAATTGAACTTCGTGCACTTTTTAGTGTGCACTCATGGTTTGGACGAGTGTTGCTTACACATTTAAGGCAATCATTCAAGGCAATTCAGCCAAATTAGAAAGCCGACTTAACATTCTTGGGGGGAGTCCACTGGGCAGGGCTTTTATTTGGGGGGAACTGCAATAAGTATAGAAGGCAGACCCTTGCAAGCAAACCCAAGTGACTGTGAACGACACCAGCAACAAAAACGTCTCTGGCTGGGACATGTGACAATACCATGACAACATGGGCATGCTAACCGCGGTTATGCTCAAGTAGAAGCTAGTCGCACGTATAGAGAAAATTTTGCATTTACTGAACCATATTAAAAATAATGCTCGCGACAGGTATCGCGGATTTGTATTTTAGCACCAACTGTCTCCAAATAATTATTGGAACACATGCCCTGATGTATAACTTAAAAAAAGTAATTAAAAATTGTGGTGTTCTGTTAACAACCAAATTTAACATTGCAGTCGCAACATCACAAGCTTGCGAATGCTAACAGCATGACGTAATGCTGCCTCCTAGTTTCTTTCCTACCTCCATGACAAAACTGCATCATCTGCTGCAGGCAACTTTAAAGAAATATATATGGTACACTTAATTTATAGCTCGCTCTTATAAGCAGTCACCATGGTTAACTGAATAACTGCAGCTAGTAAAATTCCTGTGCAGCAGGTCTTTACTGAGCTTCAACCATGGCTAGCATGCTCATGTAACAGCGGCGGAATCAGTGCTATCATCGGCACTAGGTACTAAGAGAAAGCTTTGACTTAGGCCCTGTTCATATACACAAGGTATGTCTCCACCAGGAAACTGCTGAAACAACCTGAAAAAGAATTGTTCCATGAACAAGATTACTGATGGTCATAGAACTTTTTTGCGGGCCTTCAGAAGTTATGAGTGAACATTAATAAATATGTAAAAAATTTTGAAGAAATGACTCGGAAATATTAAAACTTCAATAACTCCACAACGAAAACATGCATGCAAACAAGAGCATTTGAAAATGAGAAGTAATGACATACTGAAGTGCGACTTGCAAGCATCGGTTGTGTTTGTCATGCAACGTTTATAGATATCACGTTTACAGAACGCAGACACAGCTTACGGCTGCGTGTAATCTATCAAATTTGCTCACTTTAAGTGTTGTCTGCTGTTTTCAGAATTATAGTATTCTTTTTCGCCATGAAGTTGCAGTGTTATGAAAACTGCACCTGAATTTCTTAATATTAAATTTTTTATCAAATTTTGTTAAATTTTCGAGTGTCCTAATGAAGCTCGGTGACCACCAAAAACAAGAACTTGACTTCATCATTCAAACACAACAGTCTTGTTTTAAAGTGGCTGAGCAGCTACCAAACGATACTTTATCTGCACTTCACATTGCATATTTGCATAAAAATTTTGGGCGTTGGGGCTGCAAGCTGAAGCTTTGCCTTAAACGATGCAAGACAGTGGCAACCAGGCAACCAAGTGGAGTCATTTGTTGTAATAGACAATCTTTTCACTTGCACTGAGAAACTAAAGAAAAAAATATGCAGTGGCACGTTTAGGGATGATGCCGTGTGGCATCTTCTTGGACGTACAGTGAAATCCCAATAATTCAAAATCTCTTAATTCAAATTGACGGATAATTCGAGCTACTCTGTTAGTCCCTGCAAAGTCCTACATAGTACTTGAATAGAGAAAAATTCCTGCGAATTCAAACTCCCTCCAGAAAAACGGTGCAAAGTTCGTTATTTCGAACAAAATTTCTCACTCCCACGGAGCGCATTTTGGACAAACCCGAGCCAAAGGCCGAGGTTCGATGCGTTGCTAGCTGCTGTAATCTCGTGTGCCGTAAAAATGGTGAGGAATGAAACGCGGGATGCCGAGGCCGGACCCGAGCAAGCAGAGCGACGCGTGCCCTCCTTTCCCGCAAAAGGAGCAGAAAGGATCACGTTGCTACGTGCTCGGTCACGTCGTCTCCAACGTTGGACATGTGGGAGGGCACCACACATCGAGCCACCATCCTTCTCAGCTCACCCTAACACGTTTTCCCCTTGCATCCACAGAATGCGGACTTTACAATGGAACCTAGGTTTCTTCCAGCACATGTCGCTCGCTGATGGAGGAAAGATGAGACTTTCAATGCGAGCCCAGTGATGATTCTGGCTTTATGCACTGCATCGCACAATCGACTGGGCATTATACTTAAAGGTGCTATCCTTAGTTCAAACTCTGCCTTATTCGAACAAATTTCCAATCCCCTTGGAGTAAGAATTAACGAGATTCTACTGTATCACCAAGACCAAGTAAAGAAGGCAATACTCAAGCAGTATGCAGTAAACAATACTGGAACAAACACGGCCTCAGTGTGCAGCTAGCGGCAATTGAACTGTGCAGTCTGCCATGCGTGAGCCTGCATTAACAACTCAGCCTCTCGCTTACAAGAAGTTAACACGTGTAACATAAGGGCAACAGAGGCTCACTGCAGTGACACCTTGCAGCAGAAAGCTGGCGGAGCTCTTTACTAGCTAGCAGAGCGCTTTGGCCTGGAAACTTTTTGTGAAAATGCAGTGTGATGCGGCACAAGTGGCACTGGGGGTCACAAAGTCACTGTTGACACTAGCTAGCCACTAGCTAGCGACCGGGCTACTAGCTCACTAGTGAGCTAGTGTCAAGGTGCGATACAGCGGCTTCAGCTGGCAAGTGAGATTGGCCAGTCACAGCAGCGAGCTGGCATGCTATGCAGGTGTAATAAACAACCCCTTCACTGCTCCCCATTGAAAATTTTGGCTGTACACTGTGCTCCATTTCATACGTAGCAGGCAAAGCCACAAAGGCTAGTGAGACTTTTCTCATTGCTTGCATTTGCGACCTAAAAGTGGAGCATCAGATACGAAATAAAGGCAAAATTACGCGTCATGTAATTTGATGTACCATTAAGTCAGATACTTTTGTTACAAGTATGCTTAAATATATACACAAAAGGCGTCGCATATGTGAACATATTTACCACCGAGCAAGTGAAGTGACACGTTTATGTGACTAGTGGCTATAGTGCACCGCTTGTTCTTGCAATCAAAACGTATGCTATGCTGCACACTTGAAGTATAAAAGTACACAAATAATGTGTGATTTGACATAACCTTAAGTTTACAAGTTGCAGCTGTAATAAATGAGGCAGCACTACTTGTGTAGCTTTTGCAGCCTGCCAAGTATGAAATGGTGCATAGAAGTTGGGACCGCATATAAAACTTATTTTAAGACAGCGCAAAATTTTATGTGCGAGTTATGAGGGGATGCGTTATGAATAGCAGATCGAAAGTAGATATTTTTAATACCTAAACTGAGAAAAAAAAAACACGCAAGAACGAGGCCATTACCGCTTGCCAGAAGTGAGCCATGTTTCAGAATGTGCGGCTTCTTGGCATGATCCCCAAAATTAGATGCTGGGGGTGGCACCCAATTTTGGGCATGCAATGCAGTGCACTGAAATATCTTGGAGGCGGTGTGTTCGGATTTACATCACATCTGCTAACCACCACGCGCATGTGACGTCAGCTTAGGCGCTATTCAAAGGCTGCTAGCAAGAAAACTAGACAATTACCAGCCCTGCAGCTTTGCTAAGATTGCTTCAGTAGTGTGTACTGCAGTCAACGTCTGATTTTTCGGACTCCCTAGGTAGGGGCTGTGAAAGCGTATGAAAAAATGAACGTGTGCTTTTTACTGCCCTCAAGGGCTCAAAACACCACAGGCATGTCTGAAATAGCTCTAGAAGGCTGCTAGTACACTTTTTGAGAGGTACTATCAGTGGTCGTACTGTGATAGGAGATGGCGGGTACACGCGTGTAAAGCAGGGTGTCGGAATGAAATTTTTGTTTTTCCTTCTGGTTTTAGTTTCATTCCCCTGAAAAACGTTCCATTCTGGTTCTGCTCTAGAATGGAAAAAAAAGAAAAAGAAAATGATCCGTAACAGTTCATAACGGTTTTGCTTCACATGCAAAAATTTTTGAAGCAAAGTAACGATAAAAACATCACATTTATTTTTTCCGAAGAAGTGAAGATGAATTCTGCGATCATGCTCAGTGCCTTGACTCAAGGCACTGCAGCATAATCTCAGAAGCAGCACGCCATCCAATGTACTCGCCGCACTGCAAGACCGCGGTTCCGACGAAACGAACTTAAGCGAACATAAATGAAGGGTAAAACTTCGGTAACAAAGCGTTGTACCTGTAGAGAACAAAACGATAAGCTTTTCAGCGTGCAATCCCTGGGTTTTGCTAGGACGCTGATTTGCTAGTGCACCAAGCAACAGGCTTAGATTAGTGGAGCGCTCGACCGGCTGTCGTTCGCACTATCCCTGACTGAGATATGCGCTCGAATTCGCACGTAGCCTGAAGTCGGTTGTTTTGGATTGAAGACTTTCCCCTCAAACCGAAAACCGATAAATATATTTTGGTTTCAATCCGAAACAAAATAATAAATAACGTTTCGGTTACGTTTCCGTTCCGGGCAAACTATCGTTTCTTGTTTCGTTTTAATTTTCGTTATGTTCCGACACAGTAAAGTAAGGAATACATGCCGTGTCCCATGAGAATTGCGCCTTCCCACTCGTGGTATGCTTCACCGCAATACTTCGCTTATGCTACACCACTTAAAGTGCTGTATTGAGGCAAAGCTGACTTTCAAGAACTGGCATTATTCAACGCGCCGTGCTCTTTGAGCTCCGAAGCCATCGGAGCGAAGATTAAAAAGTCGGAGTCGGCGCCATTGCTAATAGCCGTCTAATTGTTGCAATAAAAAACACGCCACCGAACAGCAAGAAATTTGGTAGCGAACGTCGAAATAGCTAGGCCTGGCGTAACCGAGGTGGTGGCTACAGATGCCAGCGGTTCTACGTGCGGGAGTGCCGGTTCGAGGCGGCGAGATAATCAAAATGGCGGCGGTGGTGGCTTCAATTAATGCAGTTTCGGACCTGTGGTCATGACAAAAAGTCCAAAAAATCGGACGACGAAGGTTCTTCTTTTGCGTCCGAAATTTCGGACGTTCTTATACATTGACTCTATGGGGCTCGTGGCGGTGCCGCGAAGACGTCCGAATTATCGGGCATGGCCGAAAAATCGGTCGTTGACTGTACTCGTATGTAACCGATATATATAGCCAAAATGAAATTTTGTTGCAGCTGGCCTTTACAGCAGGACAAAACCATAGCAAGCCATAATGAACCTTGTGCAATTCATAGTATACCAAGTGTCCATATAGATGCGGAGCAGCGCAATATGACCGGGACCAAGAAGAAGAAATAACATGTGTGATCAAATAAAATGTTGCTGAAAGTTAGTGATGTTTATATGTCTTTCTTATTCTTGGTCTCTGTCATATTGCACCGCTCCGTGTCTATTATTAATCCAAACCAGCTATCTCACCAACGCGCCCTAGCCAATACCAAAAGTGTGTGTGTGTGTGTGGTGGTGGTAGGGGTTGAGAACTGCCCAACAATACCCACCATTTCAGCGCTTCTCCTACATTCTTTTTGGACTAGAGATAAAGATGACAGCACACAAGTACCAATGTGACTGTTTTTCTAGTATGTTTGTTGTGCACACAGTACGATGAACGGTACCGATGAAGCTTATGCTCCAACTGCCTACAATACCCACATGTAGGCCAGAGAACTCTCGCACGTGACACATGGGTTTGCATGCCACAAGGGGCTGTGTTTGTTTCAGCTTGTTTAACCTTCACTGGGCGCTTCTGGTGAGATGCACAGAATGTCCAATGGAAACAATGCCAGAGACTAAAATACTAAAAACAATACACCTGCACGTTTTGCTTCACTGCAAGACAGGTAAAAAAGCCAATGAGTGATGCTTGGGTTGAGCAGAATGACCAATCAAAGTATCACGATGATGAGTGTAAAGGAAAAAGGAAAGTGGACGACGCTAAAGAGCAAGCACATTCACAGGTATCCTGGGCACAGCAGCAGGTCCCAGTCGACGTTGGTGCGGAACACGTCACCTTGCAGCCACTGCTGATAGTGGAGCTTGAACTCGGGGCTCAGCTCCACCTCCCGCCCGAGCACCGAGAGGAAGCTGTTGTCCACAGGCTGGAAGTCGCCGATGAGGTCCTGTTGTTGCTGCTGTTGCTGCTGGTGGGAGGCAGAAGAGGGCTTGTCGTAGCGGCGGGTGTGGAAGTTGTTGATGTTGGCCTGGAGCGAAAACTCCTCGGCTTGGAAGTCCCATGGGCGCGCGTCGAGGTCTGAAATAAGAAACAAGACTGTGGGGTTTAACATCCAAAGCACACAGGCTGTTCTTGTTATGCGAAATATGCAGGCTGATGAATTAAAAGGCTTTGGCAGCAAATCACACACAGTGAAGCAAGATCAAAGAGGCTAACTGCAATGAAATTTTATTTTGGCTGAATTGGGTGTAATGGAGTAGTGTATATGTTACTATTGAAGGGCTGGTAAATGTCTAATTTTCTTGTTAACAGACTTTAAATAGCACCTAAGCAGACAACAAATGCAGCAGGTGGTTAGCAGATATGATGCAAATATACCAGCACATTGTCTTCAAGATTTCCAGTGCACCATAAGCACAGCCCTACCTGAAAGGCCATGCAGAGGCACTGTACCAGTTCTCAAACGTTCTGGGTTCTTTGTCAATTCCAGCGAGCCATAACGGCGGCGCTTTCTTTAGATTTGGTATCGAAGACATTTGATTTTGCTAGCTTTCCATAATGCATCCACTCGCACTTAAACATTTGGATAGAGGGTGCTCTACATCAACATTGCCTGGAACAAGGCTCTTTACACGATCCAAAATTTCACAGCAGTTGGCCTTCAAAAAGTGGAGACAGAGGGAGCGGCACGAACCATTTCCATAAGCCCAGTCGTCGTTGAGGCGGTGCCTGACTTTCTGGTAGATGGCAGACATGGTCTTCATGTTGGACTTGCGCCACTGGCGACCCAGGTACTTGGTCTGCATCTTGAGCAGCTTGAGTACGTACAGTTGCAGGGTCGCGTGGCGCACCTTCAGCGCCCGCTTCAGGATGGGCGCCGACTTGAACACCACCAGCATCTGGAAATGAAGCGGGTCAAGAGAGTCGTGTACGGTCCTGTCTGCTCTCAAGTGTCGAATCGAACTTGTAGGAGTGCGCCGTGCCATAGGTGGTGCTTGTTTGTTTTGTTAAAGCACTGCAGCAAAGTTGGCACATGTGCGCGTGTGGTGAATGGGGGCTGCATGCCACTTCGGGGGAGCATTCCCATCGTTTCCAGCTGAGGTAGCAGCCAGCCACACCCCGATGGTGCCTTACACGTTTTGCTGTTGATAGAGCGTGGGTTGTTTGTAGTGTTCACAGTCTGCATTTGTCTTGCATGGGTCTTTGCATTTGCCTTTGCCGGAACAGAAATTAAAGTTGTAAATAATGAAACGATGAAACTTGCCAGATGTGATGTCGGTATTTTATACACAATGATAGGGATAATGTGATGGTGGCTGATGTGGAGAACCCTTTCGCCAAAGTCGGTTAACCTGGTTGTGAATGCAAGCCTCGCACTCACTCCAGAGCTGCGTCTGCTGGCCTGAACGTGAATGGATGCCAGGGGATGTGCGTGGTTGTGAGTGTGAAACTGAGCAAGTATGAGTGCTCTGGTAACGGCTATTTCAAGTGCCAGGACTTGGCACACTCACTTACACATACTGCATATTGGTGGCATACTGCTGGTGAATGCCAGCGAGTGTGTGGGAGTGTGACTGTGGCTACGTGGATATATACCGTATAGACTCGTGTAAAAGCTGCACCCGTGTAAGCGCCACACCGCCAACTTAGCAGCCGAAAATTTTGAAGGGAAAAAAGAAAAGAAAAAAAGACCTTCAATTGGACAGGCAACTGCGTTCGGTGACCTGATGGCACATGTGTGCGTCGGCAAATTTTCACGCACTGTGTGCCTATACTAGATGGCAAGAGCTGCATGTTGAACTCTGATGCAATGGTACATTCGGGGATCCGGGGTGTGGAGTAGTCGCCGGCTGCGCCGGCACCATTTTGACCAAAATGTTCAGTCCCATGTGAGAGTTGCACCTCATCAAAATTCTGAAAAAGAAAGTCTGGCTCTTACACGAGTCTATACGGCACGTGAATAAAAAGAGTTGATAAGTGAGTGTCATCAAACGTTCACATGGTGTGCCTTCACACACATTCTGTGTGCAAGATAAATTAGGGAGTTACTGTGGTCTTAGCAACTGCTGCGTATGGAAGGCTACATTGGCATATAATTAATTATGTAATGCTGAAAATTTGTAGAAGAGGTTCCATGGTTTTTCTTCATGCTCTCTGAATGGAAGCTGCATATAGACAAGCAATTACTACCTTAATGTGAAAAGCAAACTCTAACGGGATTGTCAGTTTGATATCTGCAAAACTAAGTTTACAATAGAGATTAAAATATACACTCTAACCTCATTATAATGAAATTGAAAAGGAAGCCGAAATTACTTTGTTATACTGACTATTGCCCTTTACTGCAGTATATACCCACTTTTGTGTACAACATTTAACATGCAAAGAAGACTACGGCTCTGACCTGCCGAACCGCTACACCGTTGCACCTGACACGACAGCCTTTACAATAGCATCCTTATGTTCCAATGTGATGGTCTGTCGCTTTCGCTTTCCACTTGGCTCGCTCATACTGTTGTGAAACTGGCGAAACAACGACGCGGTCGACAGGAAGAGCTAACACGGTGTGACGTGAATGAAGTCTGTTGTGGTCGAGCAGAACTTGGCACATATCATGGTGCCCTAAGCGCGCAGCTAAGGCGGTATTCTCGGGCGACCTAAGTGACTTTCGGAGATAGTTTCACTTTTGCGTGATGTTGCGAACCCGTGATGTGCTGCCGACAGAGCACCAGAAGCACAGCACAGCACCAGAAGCACTTTCGGCCTGTGAAAGCGAAACTTTCGGATATGCCCCTCTCTCATGGCCTCGCCACTGTCGCGGCTTCGCTGTCAGAGTTTACTCCATGTCTGCTGTGTCGGGTGGCTCTACTGCTCTGTGTGCACACCTACTTGGCTTGGCGGGCTCATGCTGGTTTCGCACAATTTAGGAGGTCACGCCTAGCAGTGTCAGCCAGCGTGGTGCGCCATAGCGAGACAAAGAGAAGCGAAAATGCTGCTTTTTTTTTTTGCATGCCGTGTGTAATCATCATCATGGATATGCGGCATTTGAACTGCTGCGCCAAACGGGTCCAGAATGGGCCGGAAATTGATCTGCTCAATGCACCAAGGTCGGCACTTTTGGTTTCTGAGACAAATCTAGTTTGTTATATCCATTGGCAGAACCATTTTACTTTGCTAAAACGAGGCTTTAAATAACATGGGTGTCTACGGGGATTTCAAGGGGAATTACATTAACTTTGTTAGTATATCTATTATTTTGTTATTCCCTGTCTTGTTACAGTGAGGTTCAAGTGTAACTGCACACAGCAACACAGACAACCGTGACTTGGCAACTGACCATGATTCGCGAGTGCTTCCACTTGGTCAACTTGTTGAGCACTCGCAGGAGGTTGATGCAGGAGAACATGTTGCGCCAACAGTATGGCTGCTGCTCACCAATCTCCTGCGCAAGACCGTGACAGGAAACATGCCATGTCAAATACAAACAAGACACAAATGCTGCGGCCACATGAGAAAAGGAAGAAATGTGAAACTGATATTGTGTCGGATTCTCTATTTTCAGTTTTGTTATAGTAGAACACATTAAAATAAACACTGAAGAATGACCCACCAAATTTTAGATTTACTTCCTTACATCTGATAATTTCCAATTTCCGTGTCAACTGTAGGTTTGACTGCAGTAGTGAGCATTGTCAGCAACACAGTCCCTGTGAGCTGTCATGCCAAATGTGCGCAAGAGTCTGAAGCCCAAGTTAACCAGCTGCGATAAAGTTCCACAGTGATGCCTCTCACAACAACAGAGATTTTGTTTTCTTCCAAACCTGCAAAGGACGAGTGTAACAAAATAAACCGTCTTGAAGGAAAACTATGCTGCATTAATTTGGGTAGCATTCATTTTCTTGTTTTTCTTTAGCTTTATCTTTCGTGGCGGACCAACTCAGGGCTGTCCAGAGGGCCCGTGTGCTGGCAGAGGGGCTCGGCCTCTCTGTACCGACGTGGGAGCGGCCCGCATCAGTCCCAGACTGATCCCTCAGGACCTAAATAAAGTTATTCATACCATACCATACCACAAGAAACATCAGTAAGGTTCTACTGTATACAGGCTGAGGTTCCATAACATAACGGCAGAGTGGGACCTTATGAGCAACTTGTACGAATACCGTATTTACTTGTGTAAGGCCCGCACCTCTTTTCCAGATATTTGACAGGGTGTAGGCCTTGCACGAGGCAAGCGTATGGCTACTCACTGAAGCCTCGAACTGTGGTCAGACTGCTGCGTAGAATAGTGCAACTACTAGCGGCCAACTATGAAAACATTTATTCACTCATCCTTGTCATTTGCGCTACCATCCCAGCATGGCGAACTCATGTCACTGGTGCCCTTGCAAAGCAAGGCACACATTTTTCGCCCACTTTCAGCTTCTGTCCAGCTGCACATTTATCATGTTGTTCTCTGAATGTAATCCCCTAGAGTCATAAGGCCGCAGCATACGCTAAGGTGCTTCTCTATTTTCACCAGCAGAATGTGCCTGAAAGCAAAATGCCGCTAAACAATGCGCTACAGCACAGCCGATACCATTGAATGAAGTGCACTGGATCTATGCTCTATGATCTGGCGGGATACAGTGGTTGTGATGATGCCATTGTTGGCAGCACAGTAACCGTGCCATTTAGTGGTGAATTGTGGAAATTAACCAGCATGTGTGTGATGCTCAGTGAAACTGTTTTTTTTTCTTCAGCTCTTAAGTGGGGTTGCAGGCGTTGCACTAGAGTGTACCTTACATGAGTTTAATGCAGTACGTTCAGAAGGACAAGCAATAGTTCGATACAAGCACACAAACAGAATGATACTGCGCAAATCTCACGACAATGCTGCTACAGGTATTAACTGTGAATCCAGCAGGTTACCGATTTTTACTATGTAGCAACACCATGTATTCTTCTTGTTATAAATGTCATAAACTGATATGTTTATGCAGATTTCAAAGGTTAAGGATGAGTACAAACCAGTGTCTCTGCTGTCAACTCTGGCTGTTCCCCGATTACACATGCTGCAAAGTCGATCACGGACACCCTGTTCAAAGAAAGAAAGGATGGCGGAGAGGGGACCATCAGCGTTTCTGGTGCTTCTTGGTAATAGCTTTTGAGATGGCTTGGGTTTTGTATAATCTAATAATATCACAAAAACAATTTAGCATAATAAGAAGCCAATCTGGCAATGCCATCATTCATACATCTCGACTACCATGACTATGAGAGCCACCAAGACAATGACAGGAAGCTGAAAGTGCGGGTGTTTAGGTTAACTTCGCCTTCACCTGTGATGTAGAGAATAAATGAAACAAAATTTCCTGGTTATGGCTTTTGTGATGACTTGGGTTTTGCATATATTCATGTATGACATCCTATGATATTTCTAAAGGCTTGTTAGGTATTTCATCCCCCTGTCATGTATATCACTGCTTTGGTATGCAAATATCAATGAGTGTTGTAAAGTTTGTTCTTGCCATGTCAGAACTCTGAGGAGAAAAACTTTGTGAAGCTTTGTGCTTTTGTGATAAATGTCAGTTAAATATACTCCACATCTCTGATGGCAAGCTGGTGACGACTGCAGCATGCCAAAATCATGGCCTCGGAGACCATTTCACGTCACATGTTCTACAGACAACAGAGCAGTGTGATCTCAGAGGCTGTGCAAAATCACTGCCAGTGCAGTACTTGCGGCCTGATGCGTCATAGTACACTACTAGGTTCATGCCAAGCCAGCGTACTCAGCATGACATGCCCTATGGCTATTGTCACGGAAGCAACTGCTCACAACTTGACATCCTACAGATGTTTCTAGCAAAAGGTTCTGTGCACTGACCCCAATTTACAGGAAAAATAAAAGCAACACTTCACAGAAAGTTTGCTGCTCTTGTTTCCACAGGAAAACTTATTTAGCCAATGATAGTGTTGGACAAGCCAAGTCAATGTATAACAGCATCGCATGAGGTGCTTCAAGCACCAGAAACAAGACAATGAAAGAAATGTTAACTCAACCATCACGCGTGCACAGATTTTGTGTTTTCTTTCACGAGTGATTGGTACACATCGCCTTTGAGAAGAAAAAGGATAACATTCAAATTTTGCATCCAACAAATCTTTCAAGTTTAGATGTTAAAAATAAGCAGAAAGGGCAAAAAAAAAAAGAAAGAAAAAAGCCACACCACAGTCGGGAACGCAAGGGCAGCAGCAACGTTATGCGTACGTGTTCTTTGCCGCAATGTAGGAGTTGATGTTCTGGTTGAAGAATTTCAGCACCAGGGGAATGCAGTTGGCAAACATGAGCTGCTGGCCCATGTACTCAAACTGGAGCACATGGTTGATCTTGAGGTGCTTGAACAGGAGCAGCAGGATGGCCGAGATGGCCTTGATGATGATCTCCTTGTGTCGGTTCACATCTATGCCCAGCTTCATTGACTGCAGAACAGTGACGCTGCAAAAGGGGCCGAAAAAAACAAAAACATTCGTGCAGGAACCATCGAAGGTGACAGTCAAAGTCGGCGATGGCTTTCCGGTTAACCTGCTGGCGTTTCTCATGTGGAGAGGATGCAGCCTGGCGCTCACACCTCTCTCCTCCTCCTTCGTGTGCGACATCATTACCTGCACCAACCAATCCCATACTTCCCTCTATCTGATCTTCTGCACACGCACTTTCTTTTCAATTCTTTGCTCTCCTCATTCTTGTTACTCTCTATCATGTTAGACTGCCATCTGCCATCCAAAGAAACCTAAGGAAATAGCCAATGAAAGTTATTGCCTTAAAAATTGAGAGCTTCCTTGCAATTCACGGGAGCTGACATAGTAATATGTAAGCACTGTGCTTGTTATGAGCTGCTTTTGTCAGCACACTTGGTAACTATTGCCTCGTGGGAATGCCAAGTACTGGGACCCTTACGGCATTTCTTCGGGCAGCACGTCAGACATGATGTTCACAGATTCTGTCTTGGCCTTGGATGTCGGTGCGGCGGCGAGAAGGATCTTCAGCAGCGCAATCTGGACAGGTAATGAGAGCACAAGGCTGTGAAGAAAATTCTGTGCCATTCAAAAGTCAAGCAGTGCCTTACGCAGTTCAACTTTGTTATAGTGAATGTCGATATAAGACTTCTTGAATATGATGTAAGGAAAAAAAAAAATTGCCTTCTATCTGTATCTATACAGTGAAATGAAAGAAACTGCAAATTTACATGCAACCTATTTGAAAAATCTATGTGTATAGCTTTTAGCAGTTTATGTTGTCAGTTAATTCAACCTCATTCTGCCGTCTGCTAGCCTTGTCGTTAGTGATGGTAGTGTAATTGCCTTGGCAAGTGAGTGGCCCCACATTCAATTCACAAACAAATGGCCACATTCTGTAAGTATTATTTTCATTTCTTATCGTTTGTCCTGCCACTTCTAGTGAACCAATCCTAGTGACTGTGGGGTCGTGGCTTCCTGTGAAAATAATGTTTACAAAATATGGCCTTCGGTTACATTTTCTTCAAAGTGTGCTTTTTGAAGGCATTCAAACGGGTCCTCTGGCAGCATTTCGCTACAGTCGGGTTTATTGCAATATCTCCTTTTGTAGAAGTTGCTCTGCCCCCATTGAAGGCTTTGCAGCGCCTACTTGAACAAAACAAGGCATACGTCAAAACTTTAGGTCGGTCATGCATTGCTGAAGTGGTAGTTCTACTAACTATGATGCAATAGCTCAACCTTTATTAGAGATTTATAACCAAACGTGCAGATTTTGCAGCAGCTCTGGTTATAATATAGTAAAACGAAGTTTTTATGTCTGCACAGTTTGAATATGTAATTACTAGAAGAGGGATGTCACACAGTGATAAGCCACCGGCTAAGAACATGGGTCGACTGGCATACAATAGTGATTACAGTAGAAGGACTTCATAACAAATTGCTTGGGGTCTCCGGAATTCTTCGTTATACAGGTCACTTTGCTGTAGAGGTCGCACCACCACAGAGCTCACAATAGAACTAGGACAGATTTATTCCTTCGTTATATAGGTCATTCGTTGTAGAGTTACTCGACTGTAGTGTATGAATGATACTGTCCCTTCTGTTGCATACTATCATGGGCGTACCACAATGAACTGCACTTTATTTTTGTTTTCCGGCAAATGGAAAGGTGTTACATATCTGTCCGAATGTCCACTTTCTCAGCGCAATCACCCGTGAGAGCAATGCACTTCTCCCACCGGTGAGGGAGTCTTGCTTGGCGCTCCTGGAACCAATTTTCTGGAGTGCTACACACCCATGGAGTAAAAACAGGATCAGCACAACACACGACGAGCGAGTGAAGGACAAGCTCTGTCCTGTGCTCTTTACTCGCTTGTCCTGCGTTGCGCTGTTCCTGTTTTTATTCAAAAGATGAATCAACCAGCCCCATTGAACACGCTGTACATCCACGCCAGGGTAGCATCTTGCAGCTCCTGCATATGTCAGGGGTCTCTTTATAGCTCTGAAGAGGTGACAGTCGGAAGAGGCCAAAGTCAGGGCAATGCAGAGAACGTGATGCACTTGTCCTCCATAGTGGCGCCTTCCACCCGTGTGATGTTGGGTGTCGTCGTCACAGTCGGCAGCTGTCCGGGACCGGTCCCTTTTGCCTATGACACGCGGCCTGCTTTCCAGCCATCCACCCAGTTGTAGACAGATCTTTGGGATGCTGCCTGCTCAACACACACTGCTGCAAGGCGCTGGTGAATCTCTGTAGTGCTCATGCCCTCCTTCTACAAAGACTACAGTGTCCAGCAATGCTCCTGCTGGTTGCTCTCCAAGCTGCCCGCTCGGCTGCTGACGCGTGTAGGGAAACATGGGCGCTGGTGACTACAAAATGGATGCTGCCAACCTGTGCCACCGTCTGGTGCTGAACCTGAACTCCCCAATACTTGTGATAGGCATGGTGCCAGACAGATGCAGCGCATGCCGTGCGGGAGATTCACAAGTGCAATTCATTGTGGTACGCCTCTCGTAACAGTATTATTGACATTATGAGCTAATAAGGAACCAATGTTTTGCTATGAACATCATGCATTATATCCTAGCAATACCTACCAATTAGCTGTTTTCTTTGAGCAGAAGGTGATTTATTTGCTCGAGCAGTGGTGGGAAACAGAGCCGAGCAGATGTTGTTTCAATGTTGTGGCATTTTCTGCAGCTCACGTTTGTAAGCTGCTGCAATAGTTGATTGTCAGGGCCAATAACACTTTGCACAGACACCGGTTCTCTGAAGGTGCAGGTTCCATCTTGTTTTTATTGCAAGAATTGGATGCACACAACCTTTAACTTGCTATAAAATCAGATGGGCATCATACCCCAGTCGTGGGGGCATTTTCAATCGCGATAGACTCCTTTGTGTGCAATCTGTGAAAGGGAACCAATCACAGTCGAGAAATTCAATCCTGTATCGGAAGTGTCCTGCGTGACTGGGGCGCAAATCACTGGGGCGCACATCATTTGGGCACACACCATTTTCTTTAATTTGAACCTATAAAAACTGAGTGTACATTATGCTTTGGCAGCTTGGTAGAATTGAATAAATATAGTACATGAAGGTGTGATTGTAATAATAAATGCACAACTCTCTTGAGCTTACCATGTACTGCGGCATGCTAGGTAGCATGGCTTGGTACAGAATTTCAGTTGGAGTAGCTGGTATTTCCTGCTCCTTCTAGAAATAAAGCAAAGAAAGCAAAAACAGTAAAAAAAAAAAAACAAATACGTTTTGTCAGGAAGTGGACCACTGGTGTCGAGTCAGGTGGCACAACATCGGAATCATATCTTTCCGCTCACCATCGACAGGGGATGCTTTGCGATGTCCTCTTCCTTCTTCATCTGAACCTCGGCTAGTGACGTGTACATGTGCTGTTAGAAATGAAAATTGGTGGGCTCATTTCACATGCATGCAAGTGCGTTCGAAACGTCAAGAGATCATACGCTAACTCAATGTACCTATGTTTGCAGCCGAAGGGCTATACTTTCTATACAGGCAGCTGTCATGGGTTCTCCCAGCTCTAATGACTTGATGTCAATCCAACCAGACTCTTTTATCCATGTTTGGCAACAGTGTGTTCACGATCCCAGAAAAGTCATGCATTTTTGACAGTCAAGTTAGCCAAGGGAAAGTAAGTATTTTGTCCCATAGTATATATTATGGGCCCATGTTCTTGATGTGTTCAGATGGAACAGACATGCCCAATGAATCGAGTTCATGGATTCAGCTTTCTTGTTCTACACAGCAACAAAATTCACTTGTCAGACTGTCTCACTACATATACAGCAAAACTTGTGCCAGCTGTAGAGTTTTATATATTTATAGGATATTGTAATTTATGTTGCTCCATAGGGCTTAACCAGGACTTTTTCAAGTTATTTGGGAACTCTGTTTATAAAAGAAACATAAAAAGGGTCTATACAGGACAAGACTCAAAGCTCGCTAGCTCACATAACCTCTCAAGTTGCTTTGGGTGTCTGCATGGAGGTTGTCCAAATATTTAATCAAGTCAATTACCAGTGCTACACCACTAAGCACAGCAGTAAAATATCCTAGCGTAAGCATACTCTTTTTAACCTAACACAGCTAATATGAAAAGTCAGGTTATACAGTTGGTAATGTAAAGTATAATCTTAGTAAGAGATCCCAAAAGGCACCAAAGTAATGAGGCCCAAAAGTGATCATAATGGAATGTATGGTCCAGTCTTAAAAGGAAAATTCAAGTGGCAATTTATAACTGCAAAATTTCTTCCATTGCGTTGAGAAAAAGCGATTGACATGACGTATTAAGCAGACATCCATGCATAAAAAATAATTTGCGGGCCTTGATCGCACGTCTCAAATGTAGCTAATGGTTGAAAACAAGCTATCTGTACCTTTGAAGAGTGTAACATAGTGTATACATCTTATAAGCTATGAGACTATACTGCAGTGACCTGCATGGGCACGTGGTCATGCCAGTGCGAAAGAAAATATACAAACAGCCACCAAAGTTGAAACCCAGTGCTGCCATTAACAGTGGAAGCTGCCTTCTTTGCCTGGCTGTAAGGCGCAAACAGGGTTCAATCTAAATTAGGTAAATTAAATTGTTGGATTCAATGTCCCAAAGCTGCACACTGGGCAAGGAGGGAAGCTGCGGTGAAATAATTCTGACCACCTTTTCTTTGTTTGTTTTTTAACTTGTACACGAAGCAGGGTGCTTGAGTGTTTTTTGCATCCTGCTCACATCATAATGCAGCCACCATGGCCGGGAATCTAACCCTCTACCTTGTGCACAGCATGACAATGCCATAGCCACTGAGCCACTGTGGCAGTTATACAAAAGGTTGCCATGGCAACATAGTTATGGCACATGCAGTTACCATAGCAACACAGTTACATTATTCACAGTTACGAGAGGCATTACTGCACCTGCTTGAGCACCCGCAGTCCCTCGTGGATAGGCTCCGGCAGGCCCGCCAGGGAGGTCTGGTCATCGGGTAGTTGGTAGCCAACAAACTTGAGCCGCGTCGCGTCCAGAAACTCCTTAATGTCCTTGGGTCGCACCTTGGGCACCCAGGGCAGCCCCAGAGCCGCACTGGCCTGCGAGAGCACTGAGGGAAAGCCACCGGTCTCCTCGCACTGCTGTGGCTGTTCGTTCGTGCTGGAGCCTGTCGGCTGCTGGGACGGCACTTCTCCTCCTTGGCCCTCTGTGGATCCCGGTGCCGGGGTCGATGGTCGCAGGGCAGCCGCCGCCGCTTCAGGGTCCTCTGGCAAACCAGGGGCTGGGGTGTCCTGTGCGGGAAGTTGGAACTGAACTGAATTGAACCGACTTCTTCGCTTGGTTCGCCACAGTACACTGCAACAGGTGATGAAAGGACAAGCTGTTCAATAATCAACACGACCAACAGCGCAGACGATGGGACAAGTGATACAGACAGGACAGTCCTGTCTTTATCACTTGTCCCACCGTCTGTGCTGTTTATCTTGTTCATCGCTGAAGAGCTTTTCCCCTTAACATTAACAAACTTGCCCAGCTAAGAGGTCTTGTGCTGTACAATGATGGCTTGTGGGGTCCTTTGCCCCCTTTACAAACAATGACAGCAGCTGAAAGACCAAATCCAGTGTCACGGTACTTGATTGTTTTCAGGAATGTGTCACACACGGGAGGCAGGAAACCTAGTTCATACAATAAAGGGAGTCACAAAATTTTCTGCGCTTAAAGAAGTATTGACACAGCATTTTCGGCTTGCCATTCTCTTGCATAAGGGAGAAGGTTTGAATCTCTTAAAACGTATAAAAAATACTGGTGAGCATTAGGACGCCCACAATGATTTACTACAGCAAGCCCTCTTCCCAATTTGCAGGTGTGCTTCCCTGCATTGCATATTACCAATCACCATTCAAATGAAAATGAAGTGCTCGCTGCACATGATGGGGCTTGTTTCTTGCGCATAGTTTTGTCACGAGAGCCACGTCTCCATTTTTCATGTCATAATAAAACTAAACAGTGCTAGTACAGACTGTTTGCAACGCTGTTTGGATTAGTTGGAGTCACGCCTCTATTTTTCATGTCATAATAAAAGCAAACACTTCTTGTACAGACTGTTTGCAACGCTGTTTGGATTAGCTGGGCAAACTGGCTCAGAGAAAAGCTAAATTGACAATTATGACCTTGCTTCTACAAAGCGGTTTCGGTTACACATATGAGGAAGTGCATGCGTCGTTATGTCACGATACATTGGCTCGCTCTAGTCTTGAGATCGCTAGCATCGACTACTGTGTGCCCTGCTACTTCAAAATATGACACGGGTATATAGTTTGTGTACGTACAGCTCTCAGCAATTCAAATGAGATACTTGGAGTGCATGGCTTCCAGCGCACTATGTGCTGCTGGTGGTTGCTGGGGACACTGAGATGATGCAGTGTGGCATACAATTAAAGCGAAATAATTTTTGGCATCTTCTGACCGAACTTGCCCCTTCCAGTGGTCAACCCAGCGCTCACCAATGATGCAGAAAGTGCCGAGCACCACGTGACTAAGTTAGTATCACATTTGAATCGCTGAGCACTGTAGATACACTTATACTGGGTGTCCGAAAAGTAACCGTGCAGTGAGAAAACGAACTATGATGATAACTGTGAATGATGTTGCAATTTCACATGTGATATGACAGCACATGACCTCTGGTTTGTCAGATGTCTGTGGGGTGCACTCAAAGGATGGTTGTACGAGGAACAATCCTCGCGCACTGCACGAGCCACGGACAGCCATTACCCAGCGCACTGCACAGATAACCCCAGCATCCCTTGACTGAGTGTTTTGACTGTGCCTATCACAAAATTAGTGCTAGTTTCAAAACCTGTTCCAAGTGGATATGCCTTACGAAATCACTCGCTTCAATTCCTGTATTGCATAGGTTCGCTAAAGTAATTAGTCGAAAAGTTAATTTATCAGGCATTGATAATTAGTTTATTATGTGTATTGATTTCTAGTGTAAGTAAAGTATACCTCTTTGAGTACTCCAGCTCACTAAGTATACTTGTGCTAAACGCTGGGGCAATTTTTAAATATGCTGTCAATGTTAAAATAAAACACCCTGCAAATGTGTGTGTCTTCTCGTGAAGTTGTCAGGTACACTGATCATGTAGGTTATCGGACAGCGCCATTGCTCCTTGTCCTCCTCTACTTTCCTGTTTTTTCCCTTCCCCTTTCTCCATTTTCCCTTTACGCCTGTGCGGAGCATCACGCAAGGGACACACTCCTCAGACTGACCTCTCCACCTTTCCTTTTATTAAGCTCTCTCTCTCTCTCTCTCTCTCTCTCTTAGATTTGCAACAGCAGCTCTTACCATGGGTATCAACTGTCGCTCCTCCATATCTCTAAGTTCCTCGTCGGCGCCTGAGTCCCCCTCCAGGTCTTGAAAGTCATCCATGCTGCTCTGCTTCACCAGGCTTTGCTGCTGGGAAGGAGTAGACGACATTCACATGCAGATGTCACCTCATCACCAAGTGATCCACTCAGAAGACTCGTATGACAGTAGAAGCAACTAGTACAGCCCTTTAGCTGCCTCCTTCTAGTGGTAGGCAGTTGATAGTCACAACATAGTTGATACAGTGCTTTGCAATGTCAGAACACATCATCATTGATAGGGTGAAACATAAGCATGCAACGCAGGTTGGCTTTCTTGCCATTTAAATTCTACAATATAGAAGGCACTTCACTAGTGGAGGTATTTCTTAACAATTGAACTTTACTTCCCAAGCTCATCACAACCGAACTGAACACCTTTAAGGAACACTGAACAGAATCATTAAACAAACACCGAGCCCTCAAAACCCAAGAAAATATACTGACAAGCATCGGAGAACTCTAAATGGTTGAGTACAATACTTGTTTCTTCGACCCAGTCTCGGCTTTGGTATTCAGAAAGTCTGCGGGTCATGATGTCATGATGCGCTGGCTCAATACACTCCTGCGATGGTGTAGCTGAAAGAACTGCACACAGCACCTATGATTTATTTTTGCTGCGAACAACATCACCCTACTTGGCCTTACTGCCACACGGCAACAACATATCTTGCTCTGTCATGACAATGCAGACGGCGTCAGGTTCAGCATTTTGACATCAATTTCAGTATCAAATTAAAACATTTTAGAAGTATTTTGCAACCTTCATAGTTGTTAAGTGGTATTATTTGTTGTGTAAGAGGCGTATACTGGTTTTTACAGCTTCAAGAGCATGTTTCAGCACTCCTTAAAAGAAAAAAGAAAAAAAAAAGATAAAGAGCCACAGTGACTATGGATTAGTTTTGACTTCTTGGGGTTCTCTAACATCCTCCTATATCTAAGTACAAGAGCGTTTTTGCATTTTGTCATCATGGAAATGCGTCCGCCACAGCTGCAATCTAATCCGTGACCTCGAGCTTGAGCAGCGCAATGTCATAGCCACTGGGCTACCAGTGCGGTTGCCAGCGCTCCTATAAAGGGATACACCAGGTGAAAGACAGGTAAAGACAGAAGCAGCATTAGTGGCAGTGGGCCTGGCTGCCATAAACAGAAGCCCGTGAAGGAATACAAACCCGCTTGAAAGGCCGGCTGGTCTTTCGCTGCTGCTGGGCTTCAATGAGGTCGGCAGCCGAGGTCGGAGGCGAAGAGGCACGCATGGTACGCGCCACCTCCACCGTGTCCTCGGGCGCTGGCGGCAGCTGGTGAGCTGCCCGATACTGGGCCTTCATTGCCCGCAGCTGCGGCGTCCCACCTAGAGAAACCTGTACACACATTGCGTTGATGTAGGCCGGCAGCCTCGACTGCGACACAGATTACACATCTACAGGAGAGAGGCTGACCAGAATGGTTTTCCAGAGCAACAGTAGAACTTTCTTGATCGGGAAGTGAGGGGTAGCACCGCTACAGAACTTTATGATCATCTGGAACAGAGTGATGGCCAGCAGCTCTTCACCCAGGATCGGTTGGGCTGTAGGACAAGGCAAAAGGGCGTGGCACGTATCACGCATGAGGCGTGCAAACCCACAACTCATCACTCCCCTGTAGAACCGTTAAAAGGATCGTAGGAAGTAGGAAGGCTGTAAGAAGGCTGTAGGAAGTGTGGGGAAGCAGGGTAACTTAAAAACGAAACTTGACAGTCACACAGAACAAGACAGACAACCAATTGTAGACTTGTTGATGCTCGCCAGATACTACCTAGTGTTAGCTAAAATGGTGATTGATAATATGTAGTCAATGGAAGCAAAACAAGAGCAAAGTGGTTTTCGTTTTTGTATGAGAATGACAGTGCTTAGTGAGTCGCCAATAAGCATCAGAAAGTTTGTTATCTGTGTGAAGCAATTCATTGCATCCTAGTAAAATAAATGCAAATGCGCAGATATGAAGTAGAATGTCTTTCAAGTTTTATGATTTGAAATTGTGATGAGCAATCATAACATAAGGAGGCAAAAAAAAAGCATTAAAGGCATAAACAAGGTGTCTCTGAATGAATTCTAGTGTATCACACTTACCATCGAATATGGAAAGAGAACTATACCTTATGCTTTGTTTTCCATGTCCACATTTCAATCCGGTGTGATAGTACCAGCTGCTTTTGTCACTTCAGTTTGTAGAGTATAGCGAGCATGATAAAGGACACGCTTATACTGCATGTAACTCTGTGATATACTGACCTTGCCCAAGTTAAATATGAGATGCTTGAGCAGATCAATTGCTGGCATTATTTTGTAAGGCTAGATCTGTTTCTAGCTAGCGTGATTCTCCATCCTCCTTCTTTCTCCTTCAATTCCTGCAGGCTGCCCTAGAGCATTTTATTGAAGTCTGTTACACCTGAATCTTACACAACTAATTACTCGTACAAGTTTACTGATATTCTAAAACACAGTTTCACTGCTTGACGTGAGCCTAAGTTTTCTCTTCTGGTAATGACTGGTTGACAAGCAGGGTTTTATATGCACCTAAATCTATGTACACAAGCATTTCTGCCTTCTGCCTCCAACAAAATCTAGATACTACTGTTGTCAGGAAGCTAACTTACAATGACGTGTTCAGCAGCAACTCGCCCTACTCACATTCGTGAGCTGTGCAATGTAAAAACCTTCTAGCAAGGTGTGCGGGCAAGACAAAAAGATACCAGAGGCATTGCTTACCCAGTTCACTGGCGAAATTCGCGCGATCTCGTTTCATGTCGTCAGTGTCAGTCTCTGAGGAGACGCGCATCACTTCTACGAATATGTACAGGGCGTTCAGGATTGCTCTCAGGTCTGTACTGTCGCCCAATGACACGGCTGGCTTCCTTAGGGCGGACGTGGCAGCGGAGCTGTTCCTGAAGTGATGCCAAATGAAACAAATAGGGAATTACGAAAAGTGAAAGGCACAAGAAAGCCACACTATGTTCCCTAAAATTCCCCAGAAAATAATTCAGGCCTTATTGATGGAATACGTAAGTATAAAGCTTAAGGCGACACTAAAGGCAAATATTAAGTCAAACTGAAGCTATAGATTAGTGCTCGAGAATTTCTAAGGCATCAATATTATCATGAATAGAGCCTTAGTAATCGAGAAGTTGAGGTAAATGCAGGACATGATTAGAGACTCCCCTGGGCCCTTCAAGTACTTACCCAATTACGAAAGCACTCCTTTATTTTCTGCCACTAGTACTCAACCAGCTGTTATAAAAAAATCATTGTATTACATTATAAGACAAAAGAAAATGCTGCTTGTCCAGTTCCATTTCATTTTTAGGAAAAGAACTCACTGACATTACCCTTGACAAAGACATGGCCGGCCGAAAGGTTGAATTTTCGCTCGACTCTACATCGCCGGTGCTTTCACATTTCAGTAGTTTCGTTATCGTGTAATGCTGCGATGGTTTTGCTGGCTCGCGAAACCCGCACAAATTGCAAGCAGCAGAGACTTGCACTTCCATGTAATGTTGCGGCATTCCCAAACGGTCCATGCCAGCTCAGTAAAAGCAGCTGCGAATCCACCACTCTGTCCTGGCTTCTTTTTTACACGACCGCGAGTTTACGTTTCTTGCAAAAAAACTGTACCGCCATCTGTCAGGTGTCTTTCTACTTACCAACGGCAGCAAAGGGTAGTGATGACTTATGCAACGTCACCACTCCCCCGGTTAGGTGGTGGGAGATTTGAATTGTGATAAAGGTATGCAGACCCTTTGATGCAATTTTCTCGTAAACTAAGCCTTCTACTAGCGTGAAACAAGTGTTGCGAGGTTTCTGGAATCGTATTTAAACAGTTCACATCAACTTTGTCTTTGACTTTAGTGTCCCTTTAACAGGCTAGTGCAGAGCTGTTGCCGAAGTGAACTCAAACGAGAACAACAGGGAATTACAAAAAGTGAGAGGCACAGTGGACAAGTTATGTCCCATAAGACTCCCCAGAAAGCAAGCAGGACTTGTCGATTGAGCACATAAGAGTGAAGCTTAGGCACACAATTGCATGGTGCTCCCGCAATCTGCCATTAAAGACAGAGCCCAGTTTGGCCGACGCTGCTTCCCCTACAGGACACGACGCCCACTGTGCAAGGAACAAAGCAAGTCACGTGTTTCTTTTGGCCCGCGCCGTTTCACTTGCAACCGTTGGTCACGGGGCAAATTCGGGCACCAGTAGATGCGCAGGTAGTGGGGGGACATTTCGCAGACCACTGCCGTGGATGAATCTACACTGCAGCATTCAATGCTACACATGTGCTAGGTGAGGGCAAAGACCAGTCCAGCAGAGAAATTTTTGAAGCAATAGCTATTAGCAATAACCAAAACAAATGTGTCAGCGTCCCGTGCACACTACTGTCGCAAAAAGAGCTCAAATACCTGAACAAAAGCTTAGCATGTGTGTAATGGTGATACTTTTAATTACATATGTTTTATGATAGTTTTACCCACATATATTTGTGTAACAGGGAAATAAACTCCGTTGATGTCCAGCGCTTGTGCGTGTGTATTAAGCTTGCACTGCAAACACGAATGCCAAAAGTTAAAGCTCTTTTTGTCACAGTAAAAAGTGCGTGACTCCTCATTTTCCTTACCAGTGCAAAGGGGTAAGAGACGCATGCTCTGACTTACTCGATCTCCATGTTTAGCAGCTGCAGAAAAACATGGAAGAAGCCATGACGATATAGAAGAAAAACATTTTGTCGTGCCCTCTGTGGCTGTTCCTCGAGTGTTGTGCACTCCCCGAAGGCCCCTTGCATGACGTAGAGAACGGCACGTACGGCCTGCATCCGCGCGGTACGGGGGCTGACATCAACGCCATCCATCAGCCGCAGTGCAACATCTTGTCGAGTTGTTTCGTCTAGTGTGTACCATTTTGGTTCAAATCCTGGAACAGATGCATATGATGTGATGTTGGGTAACGAAGCTAAAATCATTGTTACTGCAATCAAAGGGACACTACAAAGTGAACAGATGTTTCAGTGACGTGTACACTTGGACACTCGATGGTTAACCAGTGGTAAAGAAGTGGCCAACCAGCTAACAAGTGGCCTCACGTTGGCAAAAACAACGGGAGCTCAAATCATGGGGTGCCTTCAAAGTGAGCAGGTTTTAGACCCTTCCATTAGCTCACTAGTTGGACAACCTGCGGCAGCATGTTGGCCATAAAAAGGGGAACTGAAATCAAAGGGACGCTTCGAAGGGTACAATCTTTCGGCCATGCCACCATGACCGCTGCGGGAGTGTTGCTTGAATGCAGGTCTGTATGACAAGCTGCGGCTACTTTCAGGATCCAAATGATTTCACATACCATTACGACAAAAAGGCGCATCCAAGTCTCATCAACCAGTAATACCATTTGACTGGCAAAAGAACCAAACGTGTAGGATATTGCATGCTAAGACAAGGAATCCACTCTATGCGCTGTTTCGGCTAGACGAATGAATGAAGAGACTGTCGGGAAGCCGAGCTATTCACGGAACCGTACGCCAGCTTATGAGAACATAACCACGGCTGCTGTACATACCATATTCCGTCATAGTATCCTCAAACGCTTTCATGTTGAGAAAAAATTCGGCTTCTTCCGTGTACGTGTAGAGCTCTGAAAGGGAACAGGCCATGGGTGTAAACAGCGATTGACGGGCGCAAAGCAGAGCTCGGACGCGGTCGACTCACCTGCGATCTCATTCTCGTGCGAGTCGGCGTCATCATAAACAAACTCCAGATCGGGCGAATCCCCGGACTGCTGAAAACAGTAGTTGTCTATCTGAATTTGGGATTCAACAATGAAACACGTTAGTTGAGGAAATGGACTTCCGTGCGCATGAGACGATCGATCTTGTCATTCACTGCCCAATGCTGCGCTGCGGTACATACCACTGGACATACCATGGGCCGCGAAACTCGACAAATACAATTTTTCATATGTCGAACAACTTACGACCACAACGAACACGAGGCAAGCAGCTCGACAAAACATCCCAACCGTACTGTGCAAGTGTCAACTTTAGCGTAGGCCTTCATATGCTTTAAACTGCTAACTGGCCCAACGGGATTAACGCACCGCAATCAAGAAACAGCGCCTTTATATAGAGATATATAAAAAGCAATCAGACAGCTCACCTCCATTGCGTTTTTGAGGTTTCAACTGCATCAACTTAAGACACAACCAAAGCCCAAGCAGCCGCAGAACTATTCGCTCGATGATGCAGAGAACCGAAAGCGCCGGAAGCGGAACACTCAAAACGAAACGGAGTTGTATCCATATATCCGTACAAGCAGACAGGAATGTAGCCGTTCAAAACAATAGAGTACTTTAGTTCAAACCAACGTTCGTTCAAACGTGGTTCAAACCTCGTGGTTCAAACACATGGCGTTCATGATGTCATTATCTTTTTTTCACAGGTTTCGAATCATTGAAAACCTTTTGAAAACGACCGCTTTCGACCACCCATAGAAAAGCAAAGCCTTCGAGATTGAGTTCGACAAAATATTCATTGTAAAATATTATTATAGGTTATATTAAGAGAAAAAAAGGATCACGCACACACACACGCACAAAAACAAAATCGATGAAAGGCAAAGTCCATTGGCAAACAGCAGACGACTCCCCAGTCCACTGGCATTTTTCGCAGGCAGTAACCGTGCAGCTTTCACAGGTAACTTGTTCGTGAATTTGAATTTACACCACGGAGAACTTCACGCAGCGAAGTTCTAAGTGGTGGAACTATCCCCCTTTTCAGCTGAATGGGTAAGTAGCCTTTCCTGAAGACCATATATTTACGAATTTGCTCGATTGCTGAAATGTCGGTAGGTGGGTGACACTCCTGCTGCTGCTTTTGAACAGATTGGAAAATGTACTTTTTTTTTTTTTTTAATAGAGCGCGCTGAACCATCGGAATTGTGGAATTGTCTGTAGCTCCAAAACATATTTTGTGCATTTCCCCTACGGAGCAAGATACCGCAAGTGACATTATTAAGAACAAACTAACCGCCCGGCGATCCCCAGCTAACCGCTCGAGTTGTCTGTCGCTAAGCCTAAATGCATCGCGCTATTATGTGGCGCTTTCGAAAATTTCTGCTGACGCCCACTGAGCAAAACTTATCCTCTTATAAGGTTTAGCACCACTGATGCCGCTAACTCGATCTCTAATGGCGTTTTTCACTGGTCGATTCGGAGCAGAACTTCTTGCTCCGTGGCAACGAATCCGAATTTCACTGGTCGTTTCGGATCAACTCGCTCCGCGCCGGATCGCTCTCACTTGCTCCGCCGCCGAGACGCGGATTCGGGCGGAAATAGCTCGCGTCACTTCCGTTTTCAAGCGAAATCGGTACCCGGTTGGTACGCACAACATTGTGTTGCTTCGCAAAATGGCTGCGTTCGGTGCTGCTGCAGCGCTCGCGTTTAGCGATGAGAGCGCGGACGACAGCGATTACGAAATGACGCAGGTGCTGCACGAAGACTTCTATGCACGTTGTCCATGCACAATCCTTGCGGGCGCGACATGGAAATGACGGACTATGCGACTGCCACGGTCAAATTACACACGGGGGACGGCGAGTTTGGTTGCCGTGGAAACGTACAGAACGGAAGTAGGGCATGGTTTTCGGAACCGGTTCGTGCGACGTGTACGCAGACTTCCTGCGTGATCCGCCGCGGAGCGTTCTTGCGCTCCGCTGGCCGATTCGGATTTGTGAAACCCGAGCGCTCGCTCGAGGATTTCGGCGGCCGCTCCAGATCGACCAGTGAAAAACGCCATAAGTATCAGGGGTGTAGCCAGGGAAGGGGGAGGAGGGCACACCGGGAACGTGCCCTCTCTTTTTCACTCGCAGCTTCTATACTGTTACAGGTACGTCTAAGAACGTTGACTGTTACTATGCGCTTTAACACCGACCCTGGTGAATGATAAAGCTCCCGCGCAAACCCCTGCAAGGTGTTTACTTGGTGGTGGTGGTGGTGAAAAGTTTATTTTTTCTTTTGAACATGGCATGTCTTCGCGGGTTTTGGTTCCGACAAGCCTCGCGAATCGCGGACCTCAGTGGACGGTTGCACCTTCAGCAAACAGGGCAAGCGTAGCCCTCGATTGGAATCTCTCAGCTACATCCCCGGATGTCGACATCAGTTCTGATCAGGTGGTCGAATTAAGGGGCGCTCTCATGCTACCCTTGGTGACCCCTGACCGAAGTCCCAAAGCGCGCACCGATTTCAACGGAAGCGGATCGCCACGACTACGCTGCCTGTCCACTTCCGTGATTTTATTTGGAGGCTCCACTGAGGACTCCACCCAACTCCGGACGGGCGTATTTTGGCGTGTCGTCCATGCGGGGTTACGGGGTCACGGTATAAGGGACTCTTTCCGACGTCCTTGGATATATCCACTCTACAAGGAGTCTCGCAGAACTGGGGCGCGATCGGAGATATTTTGTTCGATACGCGTTCTGTTCAGTTGCTGCAACGTCACAGAGTTGCAGTATGCAAAATTTGTGACAGCGGGGCGGAGAGAGCAGCCAATCAGAAAGCGGTGACCTCCCCGGAAGTTTACTTGAGTCGTTTGTCGTCTGCTTGCAAACAGTGTACTACAAGACCAAATGTTTCTCGTCTTCCAAGTGAATTAAATCTTTATCTAAAGAAATGTATTTTTTTCTTCTCAAGCCCAAACACGTTTTCAAATAGTAGTACGTGTGACTACTGCAATTTATAACTATTAGGTTCTTTGCGTCGTCCCTAGGTGGTGTCGCGCACAGCGAGAAGGAAAAAAAAAAAAAAACGACGGGAAGAGTGGCGCACTTTTCAAGAGGCAGCGACAACATCCCAGTGGCTCGCTGGCACCGATGATCTTGTCGATTTCTCTGTACAACCAACGAATTATTTGTTTCGAGAAACAAAAACGACGCCGGAATTCACTTTCTGCCATCTCTTAAAACGCGTTTCGCACCGCCACCCGCTCTCCTCCTTCCTCTAGAAAAGCCAGCGCAACAACCTAAGTTTCCAACGGAAGCGCCATTTTCTAGAATTAAACTATGAATTGGATTCAAACCTGCCATTCCGCAGCCGAAAAGGCCGCCTGTTGGATCCAATCCAATCCACCAGACGCGCCATGCGAAGCCGTATGATCGCTCCAAACTTCTCAACTCCCGTCGCGTTCGGACGAAATGCTCGGTGGGCGGATGATTGACAGGAGCGTGTCGTCATTTTGACGTCACCAAAAACGGGGCGGCGCCCCGCGGCTGGCGACGTCGGCGCGGAGTAGGCCAATCGCGCGCGCCGGTAACCGAACGAACGCGCCGAACAACCATCTCCGATCGCACCCCTGGTTGGGTAGTCCAACCTTACCCAGGACCTCGCGTTCATCATCGCACGGCTTGGGGGCATGGACCGACGAGCTATGCCAACCGAGCCTCCCCCCAGCAGTGTTTCCAGTTCATTGCACTGCAAAGAGCTACGTACATCACTGATACCATCGAGAATGTCGTACGGTCTCAAGGATTCTTGAGTTCCCAAGCACCAAGGAGATAAAAACTACTGCGCGGCCGCTTTGATCGCTAGCGCTGCCGAAAAGCAATTGATTCACGTGGATTCATCCTTTGCGATGGAAAACTAGTTTTTGTCCGTACAGCTTGGACCTGTAGGCCGTTTATGCACACGCTGTCCCGCGTTTCACTGTTGGAGACCGAGCGCGGCCCTTGCGCCATTCGGAAAGGTGCTATGCGTTCAGGAGTCTCGCGTTAAGTGTGCTCACGTTGGAGGTGGGCTGCGAGCATAGTTCCCGTCGAAGTGCCCATTGAAGCAAATCCCAAGCTTCGTTTCCATTCGAGAAGCCCGCAATGTGGCATCAAGGAATTTGTCGCGTCTGTTTCGCGGTGCACTTTGGAGGTTCACGCCGGCGAGACCTGCCAATTAACCCTGTAGAAAGAAACTCATATACAACAATTCCGTGTGAGCATCTGAGGATCCCATATATAAAACCAATACATTCCCATATTTTATGCGGGGAAAGTACCATATGATGCACGTTATATGGTGTGTCCCGTAAAGTATACGGGAACATATTGGTTTTTGTATGAGAGCCACATATGTTCATATGGCGATCAAATATGAGGCATACCGCACATGACCATATGCGGTTATTGGATATGGTGCATATGTTTTTTTTTTTAGACAGGGAGGCGCCCTTATCGTTTTCGGTGGATGGCTGTGAGATACTATGTGGACCTTGTCCTGATAATCATATATACTACTATGCACAAAGCCTCGGGCCGGCGTATACGCAGTGGCGGTCAATGCCACCGAAATGTAAGCGGTGGTCGTAGCGGCATGGCCATGTGTTTGCCGCGGATAGTGTGGAAGGGCAACGTCGTCTTTGACGGAAATTACGTCACACCCGCAAGCTTTCCGGGGCATTGAACCAGACTCCACAAGATGGGCAGATTGTGGACTCGAGCATAGCCTTACATTCAGTGGGGTAAAGCTAAAAAACAAAGAGAAAAATAACAACCCCAAAACAAGAAGAAAGCAAACACGAAATCCGCTACTCAGCCAGACCACAGTCAAGGGAGAAAGCAAACACGGCGTGTGTGTGCTTGCCTTAAAAATATTTTAATATTTCGTTCTGATCTGTGTATATATGCGTAAATGATACGTTGCGATGTCTTTTGGCTGAAACATTGTGACGGTGTTCCCAGTATTTTTCAGAGATAACTGAAAAATACCAAGTAAAAATTTTTTTTACTTGTTTACCTGCTTTATGGTTCCCTCTTTTACTTACGAATACAGGTGGTGTGTCTCTATTCTAAATTTCACTCTTAAAGGGAAGCTGAAGAGTCTGTCGAATTCAATAAGACGCTCATATACGGATGCGGGAACCTTATAAACCATGTAGGTAAAATTTGGGGGTTTTTTTTCAATTAGGAGCGACGTAATCGTCGGTTAAAATTGCGCTGTAGCTCCGCCCCCCGTCGAATGCTGCGCGCTGCTGCTGACGCTGACAATGCGAGCGGAGACCGGAAACCGCGATGTTGTGACGTCAACTCTAGTGTTTTGTTCCTTCGCAGCCTGCGCGAACGTGCCTGACCGTGCTTGTTTCTGCGTGCGTGCCATCGTAATCTGCTTCGATCAAGCCTGCATTCCTTTGTTGGTGCGTCTGCGTGTATGTAGAGTGGTAGTAAACGTGCGCAGCATCAACTGAAGTGGTGGGCCGATCATGCCGGCTTTCTGTGCAGCCTACGGTTGCACGAGCACCAGCGGCCGCGACGATATTGTCTTCCATTGCTTTCCACAAGACAAGAAGCTTTTAACGAAGTGGGAGGCTGCTGTGAAGCGAAATAATTTCAAGCCCTCAAGAACAACAGTGCTGAGCTCCAACCACTTCCGTGACGACGATTATCACGAGAATTTATCATTAAAACGTGCGTTGGGTTTGCCAGTCAAGTCGGCTCGTCTAAGGCCCTGCGCAGTGCCGTCAGTGTTCGCGTACACAAGGAGCTCGTCACCGCTGTCAAGGCCAGCTTTCGCGAAAAGAAGGAAGCTTGAGGTAAGAACCTGACTGCGCGAACCATTGTTCAGCGTAGTTTAATACGTGTAAGCTAGTGATTGCTACAATGATTTTTTCAGATAAATGGAGTTTGATCTGGTGTACCGGCTTTTGGTAACAGTGAGGCGTTACGCCTGAATTAAACGGCGCTTGTACGAGAACGGTAGCAAACGGCACCGTACTAAAACAAGCGTTTCAAGGAATTCGCCGCCTCTACGACTTCGGTTACGAGTAATGTGCGGATGGCGCACAGATGAAGGTCGCTACACGTACTGCATGAACCGGGAAGCTTTTCACGAGTTTAAACTGTCTTTGTAGATTGCCGACAGCTTTGGAAAGCGCACAAATGCCGACGATCGCATCCCCGCTTACGTTCCACGAGGAGGCATGCAGGAACACAACACTACAGTTGTTTGACCGGAAATGAGCTCACTAGATTGGCGAAAGATCGGCGAGATCGCTAGATCGCTTTGCAAAAAACATACTCACCAAAGAGCATTTCCAACACGAGGACATCCCAAGACTTCGCTTTCGTTCGCGTCGAAAGCACTGCTCGCACCAGCATCGTTTGCTTCTTCGGGAGGCCGGCTCATCGCAATCGGCTCGTACATGTAGGGAGTAATGCCGAACTCCTCAGAAAAACGCAGTCTCTCTAAATTTTCCATTACCTCTTAATTTTCCATTACAGCACCAAACTACCTGGCACCGCGCTTCATGTGTAACGGCAGCGGTTGGTCACTAGAGTTGACGTCACGAGGCGCCCGACCAATCACAGGCGGAAACGAGACGCGCGAGCTGGGCGTGTCCGCTGCTGCACTTTTCGTCGAAATAAAATATATTTGCACTTTCTTTCGCTCAATTTCGATACGATATTCGAATTCGGAGGGTTGAAAACCATCATGTACACATGTTCACTCATTTTTTCTGGAAACCTTTCAACTTCAGCAGAACCCATCGCACGATGACTGCCGATGGCGATGTGTTTAGCATTGAATCAATATAGTGACACAACGTATTGCCACCGCTGAAACGAGTTCTGTATGAGGCATGTACTGCAACTGGACTCCTTTTTCACACTTCTCTAACAACACTCGGCCACATGTAGCACCGGCGCCGCGAAGCCTAAGCCTGGCATCCGAAATGCATGGCGCGACGGTGCTTGCGATCGCTTAAAAACGCGTCACGCGGCAACCGGGCTTCCCTCTCGCGCTTCTTTCTGAACTCGCTGCGCCATCTAGTGGCGCCGCCGATAAGTTCGCGCATGGCCTCCGAGACGGGAGGCATGGCGCGCCGGTGCCTGCGAACGCTGAGGATTGTTCCCTCGCTTGCCGCACACCCAGGCGCACACATTGAGTGACCCAAGTTGGCGAGAGGTTCATTGAAGAGCGCCACACATCCACTGCGTTCGTGGCGTAGCTGGCTAAAGTGTTGGCGTGAAAGGCGTTCATTGAAAAGCTGAACGTAGCCAGTGTACTTGTCGTGCAGCCTGCTAAAGCGTCCTTGGGGAAACGTTGTGACGTGGGCTCGATTCCGCTCGGCAAGGGAGAAATTTGAGGGATCTTTTTCGTCATTTGTAAAGCGGCACATTCCCAGTGGCACATACTTGGTAACCAAAGTCGTCATTGTAGAGCAGCACATGGAAACTGGCCCCTAGCCAGTGACCCACAAGTAGGCATCAAAGAGGTTCACTGAAGATCGGTGCCTGCCCAGTCTCTCATCTAGTGACCGACGTCGACGTGAAAGAGGCTCGTTGAAGAGCGGCACGTATGTACACCGTGCCACGTACTCAGCGTGCCAAGTTGGTCGGACGATTGGTTTCGAACCGTTACCTAAGCACAACAGCTCCATGCACTGCTCATTCGACCAAGGGCCACCCAGTGACTCAGGCAGTCGGGAAAACGGTTACGTGCAAACATAGATAGATACATACCATCCTGAAGATGCGTGAAGTACCCAAATAAGGCTAACGTATGAAAATGTATCCATTTTTGTAGTGCATATTATGTAAGGAAGAAAATCAGCACTCTAGAAAGCGCCATCGCGTGTCTCGCGGCCATTTTCACCATCCAGCTGAGATATTTTAATAGAGAATTCTAGGCTATACAGCATTCTGTCCATATATATTCGGAAGCTTATCCGTTATAAATGGGAATAACCCATCCATTTCTGGGTCAACCCTCCATAGTGGGTAGGAGCCACATAATTGATAGGAAACAACATCTGAGCTTCCGTTGCTGCCGCTGCGTTTCCATGGCTGCCACTCGACGCCTCCAATAAACCTCATCACGATTAGAAAATACATATATTTCCACTTTAATGTCAGTACGCGGAAAATCTCTTTTATGATTTTTGTAGTGATATTAATATTCTTGTTTTAGTCCGTTATTATAAGTTTTATTTATTTCTTTGACATGAAAAGTGCATGATGTTATTGATCTTTATGAATGGGTATGCTCCTCTTGAGGAAGTTATAATTTGGATTTAGGCTGTGCAACAAACTCATTTAATCATCAGTAGTAATTCTTCCGACAAATAGTTTCGGTTTTAATTTTTTAAATTGAAATTCAAAATTAAGTTGCAGTTTCGCCCGAAAGGCGGAACAACGACTGCGATAGCATATTAGCAGACAGCCATACGAAGTAAGGATAGTACTTTTATCGGCTGTCTCAACTTGTAAACATTCGCTTGCTAACTAAATTAACAAGCATTGCATCAGCACACGCAGCAAACACGAACACATCACACTCGACGACCACGGGCACTCACTGTCAAAACGCTGGCACGAGGAAACGCGGCAGCAGCAGCGAGCGAAGCTATCTTCGCGCTGTTTATCGCTTCAACGCAAAGTGAGTGCCGAGAACACACAGCACGCGCAAAGCTACGAACTGCCAGCGCACCCAGGCTCTGCCCCCAACGCAGATCGCAAGGTAAATACACCTGGTAGCGAAGCTTCCATAGAAGCCCATACAAAATTTGGCGGTGCAGCGGTGATTCGTGGGGCTTAGCACCATCTGTGTGACGAGGGAACACTTTTGGCGGTAGAAAAATTAATGTGACGCCATATCCGTTAAAAACAGAAGTGGCGTCATGTTGTTCTCAAACGCGCGGAATTTGTCTCGGTGGTCCGATGCCAGTCGAGGTGTATATTCAGGTGTCCCGTCATTCTACTTGATGGGCGTGTCGAGCTTTCAGCGCGGAAAGTGATGCAGCAAAAGGCCAGCCCTACGGGTGTCCAAATCGCACCCCTGCACCGAACATACTTTCTTTGGAGGGCGACGAAAGCTTTAGGTGTAGAGTGCTGGTCCCATCGTTGGTCGCGAAGCCCGTCGGCCAGGGCAACCACATGAAAACAGCTAAAGTAAAGAATTATCTCCTGATCGTAACTCTCTACTTTCGACTGAACAGGTTAAGCAATAGACAGTTTTAGTTTAGCGTCCGCAGCTATAGCGTATGCTATACGCTATAATATAGCGTACGCTAAGCAGCACACGTTTTCTACAATTTTAATTGGCCGGCGATATCTTCGGATCTCAGAGGCCATATGCCGTCGTTGCGGCTATTTCGCGCCTTTAGCGACAGGTGGCGCTGACATCTCGAACGTTTCTTTCGTTAGGCTTCGACTCGTTCGAAACGAGAAGCGATCTCGAAAACACCACGAGGTTATCCATAATACTCTGTCGTCGAAGCGGCCTGCGACTAAGCCAAAGCCGTTTACACAGTCATTTGCTACGAACGAAGTGCATTTTACAAAAGCAACGCCAAATTCAATTCGAAGTGGGCAGCCGGGACCGCCGCCATGTTTCCCGCAAGCTCCACAAACCCCGCAAAAACGCTAACGCTAACTCGTTTGCGTTGCGTACGCCCGCTATACCCGCTATTTCGTTTAGCGTTCAGCGCATGCGCAGTGACGACCCGCTATTTTTTAGCGTACGCAATGGAATAGCGTACGCTATACTAAAACTGTCTAATAATGAAACTGTCCGCGTTCAGACAAGCGTCGGCAAGCAAAACATCACAACGTGTGAGGGGGGCGTGTTGTAGCAGGCAAATATTACGAGCGCGCCTTTCTGCGCCCTTCAAGAGCTGCATTGCGGTGTGACTGATAACGGCGTCTTTGCGCCCTCTTATGATGGGCGCTGAAAAAATGTATTAATTGATAATGATAAATTAAAATAGGGTTGTCCTTTCTTTTCTCGCCACGCATGTATAAAGTTGATTAGGAATTTTATTTTCCTTGAGGGAATCAAATTGTGTCCCGCATTAATTGAAAAACGCTTTTTTCTTTCCCCAATGTTTATTCCCCCCTCACATAGTGGCGCTTCAATCGCTGCTCGTATAACCACCCTTGCTGATGTCGGTGCCAATTTGTTCTGGACCGCTTTTCGCCCGAAGCTTCGCGACCTATTTGGATCTACCTTGCAGATCGCTGTCAAGATAGGGCCGCACGACCGCGCGCAGCCACCACATGTGCAGTTGCAGTCGGAGTAGTTGCAGATGGCAGTTGCAGGCGCCGTCTCATGTAGCGAAGGCCAGGGCTCGAATCAGCCCACTCAGTACACCCTAAAATACTCGGGGGAGTACCCGAGGAGTAAACGGGCCGAGCTACTTTTCGAAGCACTGCTTTACCTGCGGATGAAGTGAAATGCGTTGCTCACTTCCTAAGAAACGACGAAATGTTCTTTATGCTCCGGCCTGCTGAGAGAGGGTGGAATGTTCGTTCCACATTTTTGCGGCAATAGGGAGTAAAACCAAGCGAGTGCTCCTGCGTTAGCTGCAGGAGGCCATCCCGGGACATGACGATGTATCACTTGCGCGCGAGAGCAGGCTGCACGTTATATAGTAGGGAGAAGTGCTCACTCATCGCGTCCTAGTACTACTTCCGTGCCGCCTTTATTCAGTCAATATCACGTTGACGGCTAACACAGGCGGACGTTATAGCAGCCCTTATACAGGTTCTCTATACTTCGATTGGCTGACGTGACCCGTAGAATTTGCTTTACTGCACAAAGGTTGATGAGACGCGGTATAGTAAAAACAATCAGCCACCCGCCGTGGTTGCTCAGTGGCTATGGTGTTGGGCTGCTGAGCACGAGGTCGCGGGATCGAATCCCGGCCACGGCGGCCGCATTTCGATGGGGGCGAAATGCGAAAACACCCGTGTGCTTAGATTTAGGTGCACGTTAAAGAACCCCAGGTGGTCAAAATTTCCGGAGTCCTCCACTACGGCGTGCCTCATAATCAGAAAGTGGTTTTGGCACGTAAAACCCCAATTATTATTATTATTAAAAACGATCAGCCGAGTTTTCGAAGCTACTTGCTCTTTTACGCGGTGGACCAAGTCAGTGCAAGTTTACAATTACAAGTTTACACAGAGGACCCGGTCAGTGCAAGACCTTGATATCATTGTCCGTCCGATCGCGATTGACGCATCTGCAGGTGGCAGCGCTGTTTTTGGTTGTGCGAAAATCGGGCGTCTTGGGTTCCTCAGAACCAGGGGCGGGTTGCACGAACATTTAATAACGAAAATAATAACGAATTTAAGAACGCGTTGTTAAGTGTTCCATATACAATTCTTAGTCCGCACTAGAACGCGTTCTTAAATTCGCTATTGTTTTCGTTATTAAATGTTCACGCAAGCCGCCCCAGGTATTTAAAAGGAAGCTTTAGCTTGGGCTCAACTCCGATGCCGGCTATTCAATACATGTAAAACGCCGAACGCTTTTCTGAGATAGCCACTGGGCAGATTTTAGTGAATTTTGTTGCATTTGAGAAAGAAAGTTAAATTGTAGTGACTGTTGAAGTGTAATTTTGATTTAAGGCCTGAATCATTTTAAAGGAATTTTCAGAAATTGGTAGGTTAAAAATATGAGAACGAATTGACAGATTTGGAGCTCTGCACCAAGAATAAATATCACATCTCTGTAAACTGCGTCCGTTAGAGTATCCAAAGTGGACAAATTTGGTACATCAACTTATATCTTACGTCAATTTGTTACATCGTTTGCAAGGGTCTTGCAAAAGTCTTACTCACATATTAGTGGTTTACATTAGAGTCATGTATAATAAACTAATTTTGTGCGTTTTAGATGTGCTACGAGATGGAAGTCACAGAATTGAGCATATCGTTAGTCATTGCTTAGTTACAGAATTATAAACTTGGTAGTTTTGTTTTCAACACTTTTAATTTCAACACCTATTCGTTTCCAACAACTTTTAATTAAACATTGACGGTCTAAATCATAAATTCGGTACAAACAGTCGCTATATCTTAACTTTTTCTTTTAAATGCAACAAAGCTAATTAAATTTGGTGCAGTGGTTGCCGAGAAAAAAATGGTTTCTTTGTTCCCATGTGTTAAGTTAGGAGCACCCGAACTAACGCGTTCTCTTAATCTGTGACCATTTATTATTCTATTTTATTTTTTCGCCATGGCGCTTTTTCTTTCTCAGTGTTGTTGTTGTTGTTGGCTCGAAACATGACTTATTAGGGTTTCCGAAAACCCTAAACAAGTGTTTTGGGTTTTCGAAGTGTGTATGACGAGCAAGAGGTTCTACACTTTGGTAGTGCCCTACGTGTGGACATTCTTTTCTTGCCGGAGTGAAATTTTCGTATACCACTCAATAAAAGTTCCCGTGATTGCTTTTTTTTAATGACGCTTTTTTAAGCTCTTTCTAGTACAATAGCGTCATGCATGGGATTCGTTTTTCTTGCCCCAGCAAATCGGCGAAAAGCACATGTCCGCTATGGAAGTGGACGCGTCCTAGCTGCTACCTTTTGTGTATACCTGAATGACAGGCGGGTTATGGCTGTGGCTTTGTAGGCATAGCTCTTAGAGGCGTTCATGAGTGTGACCTTGATTCTCCCGCTGGAAGCGGGGGTTGTTCGAGAGAGAAAGAAAAAAAAGCATGTGGGCTTTGGTTTGAAATCTCAGCTCTTTTTAACTCCGTGCACTGGTTTGGTATCTTCCGGGTACGATTGTCTGCGCGGGATCTGCGCATCGCGCTTGCTTATATTGCAATGCCCAAATCTTGTGAGGAGTCCCTTAATTGAAGGCTTGAGAAGCTTACTACGCACGCTTTTGGAGTCTCGCTTATACTTACACAATTGACGCCTACTCTGGCGCTTGTGACAATTACTTGACGATCAACCGCAAGCTATGGCTTCACGAGCGTAGATAAGCTCGTTAGAGCTGACGATGCTGCGTGCACGTGGAAATGGCAAATTTTAAATAATAATTAAAGAAAAAGAAATAGTGGTGCCCGTTGGCATGAGACAACGGGGAAGGACAATTTTTCGCTACGGGGGCTCTTGGAACTGCCAGGAGCGTTCTTGCTACAGGTAGATAATTCGTACTCTCTCTTTCTCTCTCCAAGATCCTAGGAAGTAGATGTTAAGTATACGACCCTTTTGTTTCTATCCAGGACACTCGACTATTTTTGGATTGAAACACGATTATTATAAGAGATAGCGCAATGGCTACACTCATCAAAACAGAGCTATTTACATCGAACATATCTGCAGGCGTATTTAGTTTTAACGCATGTGCACAAGCGTTCGAAGCAACAACAGTAGACGTTGCTCGAGTACAAAGAGATAAACCTAAGTAGGCTTCTCCACATGAAGAGTACCGTTGAGGAGAAGCCAGATGTAAAGACATCTGTTTAAAATGTGTGCGCTTAGAAATATGAGGTCGAATTCATGAGGCTTCACATTCGCTTTATTTTTGCCATTGGGTCGCCACCTCCGCTAATATTATGTCCAGCATCTTGATTTGCTGATATTGTATTGATAGAGAGTTGCAACGTAGGAACTTTCGTGTGAATTGATTGATTGATTGATTGATTGAAACATTTATTAGAAGGGATGGCCCGTGGCCTAAGATAGGGGTAAGGGATCAGGTGAAAGGAAGGATGCCTGCCTCCTTCGCAAAGGACAGCAAAGCGTTAATTCTTCGGGTCGAATCTGCTTGCGGTGCGACCCAGTCTTCGTACGATGCCACCTTTAGAGGTCGGGTGTGCTTGTCCCTGAGGGTGGCTGTGGCAGGACAGGACCAGATCATATGTTTGAGATCGACATTGATTGCAGGGCAGTTGGGGCATTCCACTTGTGTTCCTTTCCACTTGCTCAGAACATCCGGTGTAATAGATACCTTAGCTCTTGCTTTGTGGATGAGAACCTGGGCTGTTCTGGGAAGACAAGTGGGGATGGGAGGAAGGATGCTAGGAATAAACTCCCGTAGTAGAGCCTTCCTCTCGCGTTTCAACCGGACAATCTGGTGATCTGGTACAACGAGGGCTTCACGGCTGCGATGGCGGTCTTCTCTAATTTTCTCGCCTGCAGCTTCATGGGCCGCCCTGTTCCCCTCTCCCCTCATGTTGTGACCCGGTGTCCAGTGTACGAAAATGCGTGCATGTCTATTGTCTCGCAGGTGGCGGCAGGCTTGTTTTATGCGGTGCGCTATGGTAGTCGTGTAGGATCGGGAGTTCAGTTGCTTGAGGGCTTCTTGACTGTCGGTGTAGATGTGAACCGGGTCTCCTGTGCGCGCCTCACAGACTTGAATGACTTCTTCAATGGCCAGTAGTTCAAGATTGGTGGCTGTCCAGCAAGCATAGCCGCTGTGGCTCACGGCGTGTGCTTGCCCGTTTTCTCTGTAAAAAGCGGTAGCGGCATACATTTTGCCTGAATGGTCATCGTATTGTAAGGCAGCACCAGTATATATTTTTGTTCCTTCATGCTTTTGTGGCGCGTCTAGTACACTTTGTTGTCGGTGTGCCCTGCCTTCACCTTTGGTGTTCGTAGGTAGTGGTCTGGGTTCCGTAACCCTTATTTCATCTCAGGGTGGAGGGAGGTGATCCAGCTCTGGAAAGTACAGGTTGGTGCCATGCAGTGCAGATAGCAGTCGCTGACAATTCCACGTGTTCTTCAGCCTCGTTTCTTGGTTATCCTTGTGGTTTTTAACCAATGCTTCCACCGTCGGGAGGCCGGAATATTTGTGCAGGCCTTCTTTTTTTGCGCGCATTGGTAGGCCGGTGATGGCCCTTATAGCCATGTTGTGTAGCTTCTCAAGTTGCTTGTAGTTTGCAGCCGTCAGGTCGTAATGTGGGGCTTCGTGCCTTATCTTGGCGATGAGAACAGCTACCGTAAGCCGTCGTGCAACCTCTGTTCCTGTCCCTCCGCTGTGGTGGTTTAGCCTCCTGATAAGGTGCACCATTGACTTCTATTGCTGCTTCAAACGTTGCAGCCATGTACTTGCCGTGCCGTCCTTGTTGATTGGGATGCCCAATATTCTGAGGTATCCCTCTTCCGGTTGGCGAATTTGGTGGCCGTCGAAGTAAAGGGTTACGTAAGACCTTCCATGTTTGTCATGTATCGTGATGTAGTGCGTCTTCTCCGGCGAGGGCCTCATGCCTGTTGGCTTCAGCTCCTGATCAATTATATCCAGTGCATTTTGTAGCGTTGTTACTTGTTCAGCTGAACTGAGCCTATAGGTCGTCCACAGGGTTATATCATCAGCGTACATTGTAAACCAAAGGTTTTCAACTGCGTCTAACTTCCACGCGATCTTGGTCATGACATTGAAGGGTCTAGGAATAACACGAGTGGGCTTCTCCACATTATGTATCGCATAGAGGAGAATCCAGAAGTACAGGCGTGGGCTTCCGACCCACTGCGCATGCGCTACGTCGCCTGCGGTGCCGCCGCCGCTAGAGAATGCGCTCCGCGCGAGGCACGCGTTCTTAAAAAAAATGATGGCGTTTTACGTGCCAAAACCACTTTCTGAGGCACGCCGTAGTGGATGACTCCAGAAATTTTGACCACCTGGGGTGCTTTGACGTGCGCTTAAAGCTAAATTCACGGGTGTTTTCGCGTTTCGCCACTATCGAAATGCGGCCGCCGTGGCTGGGATTCGATCCCGCGACCTCGTGCTCAGCAGCCCAACACCATAGCCACTGAGCAACCACGGCGGGTACTCGTGTTCACGCTTTGTTTCTGAACGACGAGCGCCGCAGCCGGTGGAAATGCTTCGTCTGCCGCTGCTGCTAAACGAGCTGCCCGAGCAAAGGCTCACTGCAGCCGCCGAGAGGACCCTGTCGTTCAGAATGAAATTCTTTGCCGCAATATATCGCGGATTCCAAACACCTAAACAGCTGCGCTCAAAATTCACATTAGGTAGTATCGCAATCGTCGGTGAATTTATTTCACGTGCAGTGCTATTCAGTTGCACTGCACGTGAAACCGCAGTGCAGTGCAGTGTTTTGTCAGTTGTTTATCGTTAAAGCGAAACTGGAGAATTCAAAGTGTGCTGCGTTTATTTGTGGCAGCGTAATAAACCGAACTTTGCAATGCGCAGGTTCTTTTACGGTGCCTTCTATTTTTACTTTCACGCTACAGCCTGCCGCCCAGTAAGCTTTCGAATACGGGGGAAAACTGCGATAAGGAAACTTCCATCGCTGATAACGCTCGCGCATAAAAAACAAACGGGCTCACGCACGCAGCCTCGTTTGCGCATAGCTTGGCCTAAAAGTGAGGCATACGATACCTTTTGAAATGCGGGATTTAAGATGGATCGGCTCCTGCCAGTCACCCCTTCTTTAAAAAATGAAATGGGCTTGGCACTCGCGGACGAGGCAAGCTTAGCGAGCCACTCGCGCCAGTGGAGTCCTAGACTGGAGGTCCCAACCACGGGACCTGAAATTGTTTTATTCCATGAAGTTACTCTCTCTCTCTCGCTATCAGCGCGCTCGGGAACAACAGCGCCGGGTGTCGCGACTTTGCCGCTGCGGCCACTAATCACTTGTGCTAATCTTTTTTCCTCTGCTACTGTACATAAATATTGTATACATAATGCAGGCTTCTCCGCATAATGGGTACTGTTGCGGAGAAGCCAGATGTAAAGACATCTGCTCAATTCGTGCGTGCAAGTATGCTCACGTGGTCCGTTTTTTGTGGTGTCTCGTGGCCTCGATGTGACCTGGCTGGACAGGAAAGCTGTGATAAATGCACTATATGAACTTCCTGTTTTAGTAAACACTGGAATACGGAATGTTAAAAAGTATGAAAGTGGACATTTGGTAGGACAAGGCGGTGGCGTGTTGAAAAGTCGTGCTACTAGTCCTATCGAAAAGTCAGCAGCCATTAACATTCTGGATTACCCTGTTTACTGAAACAGGACGTTGATAGAGGACGTGAGAACGCTATTCAAGAAAAAGAATCGCGCACATTACAAGCTCTGCGAGAAGTGGTGAGCTCACGTTCGGTGCAACACAAGTGCGCGAGCAGGTTCTGGTGTTACAGCATGACTATCGGTAGATACCATAGGGCAGGTTGTTCGCGGCGGCCGTAGCCGACCTCTTTCTGCCGCCTAGTCTACGCTTAAGTGATGGACGCATCTTACCGCGCGCGCGCGCGCGCGCACGCACGCACGCACGCACGCACGCACGCACAGACAGACAGACAGACAGACAGACAGACAGACAGACAGACAGACAGACAGACAGACAGACAGACAGACAGACAGACAGACAGACAGACAGACAGACAGACAGACAGACAGACAGACAGACAGACAGACAGACAGACAGACAGACAGACAGACAGACAGACAGACAGACAGACAGACAGACAGACAGACAGACAGACAGACAGACAGACAGACAGACAGACAGACAGACAGACAGACAGACAGACAGACAGACAGACAGACAGACAGACAGACAGACAGACAGACAGACAGACAGACAGACAGACAGACAGACAGACAGACAGACAGACAGACAGACAGACAGACAGACAGACAGACAGACAGACAGACAGACAGACAGACAGACAGACAGACAGACAGACAGACAGACAGACAGACAGACAGACAGACAGACAGACAGACAGACAGACAGACAGACAGACAGACAGACAGACAGACAGACAGACAGACAGACAGACAGACAGACAGACAGACAGACAGACAGACAGACAGACAGACAGACAGACAGACAGACAGACAGACAGACAGACAGACAGACAGACAGACAGACAGACAGACAGACAGACAGACAGACAGACAGACAGACAGACAGACAGACAGACAGACAGACAGACAGACAGACAGACAGACAGACAGACAGACAGACAGACAGACAGACAGACAGACAGACAGACAGACAGACAGACAGACAGACAGACAGACAGACAGACAGACAGACAGACAGACAGACAGACAGACAGACAGACAGACAGACAGACAGACAGACAGACAGACAGACAGACAGACAGACAGACAGACAGACAGACAGACAGACAGACAGACAGACAGACAGACAGACAGACAGACAGACAGACAGACAGACAGACAGACAGACAGACAGACAGACAGACAGACAGACAGACAGACAGACAGACAGACAGACAGACAGACAGACAGACAGACAGACAGACAGACAGACAGACAGACAGACAGACAGACAGACAGACAGACAGACAGACAGACAGACAGACAGACAGACAGACAGACAGACAGACAGACAGACAGACAGACAGACAGACAGACAGACAGACAGACAGACAGACAGACAGACAGACAGACAGACAGACAGACAGACAGACAGACAGACAGAGATAGATAGACAGATAGATAGATAGATAGATAGATAGATAGATAGATAGATAGATAGATAGATAGATAGATAGATAGATAGATAGATAGATAGATAGATAGATAGATAAAATACACGCTTGCAGCAACCAATCGGCGCCGCGCCGCGTTCTCCCTAAACCCCAAGAAGTCATCACTACCCCGAAAACAAGCGGCGCCGCACTCTGGTCGTGCATTGTCTTGTTACCGACGCTTTAATCAATGAAATGCGTTGCTTACACCACGGCTAAAGCATTTCGCCTTTTGTTGATGAGAACTTCTGGTGGTGACGACAAAACTGCGGCATTAGCGCCTTTATTTGCACCTCGCGAGTGTGGCGTTGCTTTGGCGTCTACACCGAGCGCTGCGCGGTTCGCCCTCCCTCGAGTTCTCTAGTGGGAAGCAAGGAGTCTCACCGTTGGCTGTACCTACTGATGAGGAGCTATAGAATATGAGTTATTAGCATAACGATGCTAATATGCTTCGGTTCTAAGGTGTGTCGCTTTTTTGCAAAGGAAAATAAATGTAAAGACGAAAAATGTAGGAGCAACGCGTCACAACGCTGTCTCTATTAAACAAAAAGACGCTTTAATAAATAAATATTAGCTTCACGGTAGACAGCTGGTCTCTCATACCGATGTTCGATTCTGCTTTTTTTTGCCAAACAATAAGGCGTTTTGCGAGAGAGGTATAATATTTGGTCTCCATTGTGTCAGACCAAAGAAGCAGATTTTTTTTTTTTGCAACGTACAAAACAACGCAAGACAAGCAAAAACGAATTGATTACGCGCGAACACCAAAAGACTATTCGCCGTAACATTGATTAAAATACAAAGCCTCCGTCTAGCCGCACGTAATCGCTTTTATCTTTCTACGAATAATACGCGCCCCTCCCCGGCACCGTCGCCCCCCTTCACTTGAAGGTGCACTTCTTGACGGGGTTCATGGGCGTCCCGGGTCGGCACCCGTAGGCGGCGGCGAACTCGGCGTTGTTCATGAGCGGCACGTTGCAGCGCAGGTTCTTGGGCGAGTAGTAGGGCGAGTTGAGCTCGGCCCTCGCCGAGCACCACTTGTGGCACGAGGCGAGGAAGAAGAGCTGGTCGTTGCCGAAGCCGCCCACCCCGGAGGCGTCGGCCCCGCGGCCCACGGCGCGCCGGTAGGCGGCGAACGTGTGCTCCAGGCCGCTGTTGTCGGCGAAGTCCTCGGACAGCGTCAGCGAGGTCGGCTCGCGGTAGCGGTTCGACGCCTCGCTGTACTGCTGCACGAGGCACTCGAGGCGGCCGATGAAGCTCAGCCGGGACGCCTCAGAGAACCAGTTCACCTGTTCGGGGGAGGAGAAGGAAGGAAACTTTAGCGTGTGCCCTGCGAGTTGGTGGGGAGGGCCAAAGCCCCCCCCTTCCCCCCTCGCCGCCAAGCGCCAAAAAAAAAAAAAAATAAAGGCGCGGTTTCGAGCGCTTCGCGGAGTTCGAAGCGGTCCTCTTTTGAACACCCGAAAGCCCTCGGATGCGAACGTGACCTTTGTTTTTAAGCAGGTGTCGAGGCGCCTTTTTAAACGTTTCCAGGAGTGCATTAAAATTGCATAATTTTGTTGCTTTTGGCTAAGCTTTAAGATCTTTGAACACCCTTGAATTTTTCCCGCAAGAGACACTACAGGCCCTGGGTTCGACATGGTACGGAGCAGGGTGTGTATAGTTACAGGGGGCTACAGGAATTAATTGTTTTAACGCCGATCGCAACGCAGGCATTATATTATAGATATTATATATAATATATAGTATAGTATAGTATAGTATAGTATAGTATAGTATAGTATAGTATAGTATATATTGCTGCAATACGTGACTGCCACTTTCTTCCTTTATGTTGCGAAATACTTGAAATTATGGTGGCTTGGATACTGTTTTGCCGATATGCTGTTGATTGTACTGAACATTCTAGAAAGCAGGCAAATCGCATAAAAGACGCCGTGAAACGGGAAATGCAGTCGGCGCAGAAAAACGCGAGAAGTGATCGATATTTTTTTTTTTTCAGATGTCTTTAGCGTTCACGTATTCCTGCCTCCAGATGAAGGAGGTTTTCAACAATTCGACTCGGGTCAAGCAGGGGCGGTATTCTCGAGCGATCGCTTTCAGAGACGCGATTATTGTCGCGGGATCTTGTGTAACCACATATCAGCATTTCTATGATCCCACGTGTACGGTACGAAGCAGAGTGCCGCATTCTAAGACCAGCTGCAAAATTACTGCGACTTAGCACCTTTCTTTGCGCTGAGGTGACGTCGGTGTAACCGCGCACAGCTAGCGGTCTTTCGTAGGGCATTTTCTTTGACGACGCGTATTGACATTTCGTACGCATTTCCCGCTTAGTCGCAGTCCCGAAGCATCTTTCTGTCTGACGAACTGTTCTCGAACAAGGCACGTAACATCTTCGTCACTGTCTCTGATATGTTACCCTAATCGATCATGTAACATTCGTAGAATCTTATCCTGCGAAAAAAGGTTCTTTTCTTGAACGGCAAACTAAAAAGATTTACTAAATTGCCTAAAACTGCGGACAGTAACACAAAACGATTTCTTTATCATCTATTTGGCGGTGAAATATTCATCACAGAAAAGAGACAATGAAAATCAAATTTCTTGTATAACTTTCGCGCCTAAACAATCGCTCTGACATCAGCGTGGCGTCACAGGCCTCACGAAACTTTGTCCTATTAGGACCATTTTCTTGCGCGAAAACCACCGAGTTGCTATAGGCTGAACCTCTATTTCATTTGAAAAGGCAGTGTAGTATTTATTGATAGATAGTTTATTAGGCCCTAGGAGGCGCTGTCAAAATCTGCTGACTTCAGAAAGAGCTGACGGCGAATCAGTGAAGTGGCGTCTTTCGTTTTCCAGTCCATTCCTGCTTAATCAAGCGTTGGCTTTCGGTAAGGCGGAGCTAACTGCTATTACAAAAGCTGTGTAATCAAACAATCCAGCCAAATACTTATCTTTACTTTGCAGTCTGACCAAAGTGAGGCCACGGCGGCCGCATTTCGATGGAGGTGAAGTGCGAAAACACCCGTGTTCTTAGATTTAGGTGCGCGTTAATGAACCCCAGGCGGTCCAAATTTCCGGAGTCTCCCACCACGGCGTGCCTCATAATCAGAAAGTGGTTTTGGCACGTAAAACCCCACAATTTTTTTTTCTGACCGAAATGAATGATAGGCCCCCAAACGGGAGCGCGTACGTGCACAGTGTACCTTGACTCCGGTCTGGTCCATGTTTCCCATGAAGGGGTCGAACACGTGCGTGATCTCGTGTCCGACCACGTGACCGAGGCCCCCGAAGCGCGCGGCGGCCGGCAGGGAGCGCGCGAAGTAGGGCGGGAACTGGATGGACGGCATGATGAACATCACGTGGTAGACGAACATGTAGAACGCGTTCACCGGTATCGGCTGCGCGTGCAGGTACAGCTCGCGGTTGATGGACCGGTTGCCGCGCCCGCCGCGCAGCAGCGGCTTGGACTGCGCCAGGGCGGCGCGCAGGGACTCCGTGTAGGCGCGCAGGAACGGCCGCCTGCGTCGGGACGCGCATGCGCGATGTTGAGCAGCCTCGTTTTGCATTCTGTGCGCGGAGGAGGTCGTCCGATATTGAAGGGACTCTAGAGAAAAGAGAAACCTCATCTGTGTTAGTGACGAACCTTTCTACGATAGCGAAAACTCCACTTTTGCCGCGACCAAGAAGGTTGGTCGACCTGGAAAAGGGGCGCAAAACGGAAAGAGTGCTGGAAACGCCGCCGCTTTGAGGTCTCCCGCACCAGCTGGCTGTGGCGTCACGAGTTTTGCAGGCGTATAGTGGCACCTGGTTAATAATTTGCGGATAAAAAAGGACTGAATTGTGTTTTAAAGCCAGAGGTTGATCGTGGCAAGCTTCTAGAACTTTTGCTGAGCCTATACGCGGTCGAGATGTGAAAAAATGTGCTTAGAATGACGTCACACTGACGTCCCAACACCCTCCCGAAACGGAAGCAGCAACCGATTCGTTATGGCGTCATGGCGAGGCACGCATTGTTTACTAAACCAGAACCGTTAACTATACAAATTCGAAATCAAAACCACCGAGCAATCACTTACAGCGCCAATCGCAAAGCCTAACCTATACACGTATGGCATTAGAGCGCAGCTTATAGGGCGCCTTGAAGAGGAAAATATAAGCAGCCTCCGTATCACGATGTCTCCAACTTCCGTGCTTTGATTATACGTAGTGAGAACTGCTCGTTTCGGCAGCCCACGGAAAGACCAGCTCGTATACGCGCCTCATAAAGAAGACACCACAAGCCTCGTTATGTGAATTCACTTGATTTTCGAACACCACCGGAGCGAGAATGAATGACGCTTCGGCTACTCGCTGGTAGCAACCATACGGTCGAAAAGCCATATTAAGAAAAAATTGGCGGAGCGGCTGCGTCAGTTTCGCGAAACAGATACATCATAACTGCTCCTCACTAAACAAGGCCCGCTATATTGCAGGTCGGAGTTGAACGTGCATCACTGAAAAAGATAACAAATACTGGTCCATGCAATTTCATGCGCTGCAAACCACTGAAAGCCTCAACCAGCTTTACCTCAAATTACCGCCGCTTAACATTAACTGGCAAAGAACGGCCCAATTTTGAGAAGCAGTTTGAAGAACAAAGGGGGCTGGCGGAATTATTTTTGACTTTGGTATTAGTTCAGTCCTCGTGATACCGACGAATGTTTGTTAAAAAAATGAAAGAAGGATGCTGTATTTAACCATCACTAACTCGTCGTGAGCAAACAAGATTTAGCGGGTTTAATGTAAACGCCGCAGAAGACATACATAGCCAGCGTTTGTTACATGCTTGTTGCACCACGGCAAGTATGGTCGCTTAACTGGGCTGTCCTATCCAACTTTTTCGGTGTTTATGCTTCTATTATCCAGACGAGTTACTGCTGCAGAGCGTAGAACGATGCATAAAAAATCCGTACCGCGCTGGACTGAGCTCCATCGGCTGGCATTGTAACGTTGCCTTTGAGCAATATATTTTTGCCTAGAATTTTGACAAACGCCATTGTGATAATATATTTCACAGGAGCGTCATAAGTGTACTGGCATAGGGAACGAAAGCGAACAAACGGAAACACTGCAGGAGGCGCCCGGACACAGCCCGAAATGTAGCAGATGACAGGCGCAAGTCGTTGCGCTAACGTCACGCGAACAGCCATAGCAGCGCCCTTGCAGATCGTCTTCGGGGTTAATGCGTAGGCAGTGGCACTATAACGTAAAACTATTCCAAACTTTTCTAATCCAATTCTGCAATCAGCCCTCTGCGATTGGTCAAACACCTTTTTGGACCACTCCCACTTCACCTGTCTGTCACGCGACGTCACGAAAACCGCGATAGCTCCCCATCTGATATGATGTGAACACACTGATTATGCATGAGCTGACCGAAAAAAAAAGAAACATAGTTACTTTTGATTCGACGCCTTTTCACCATTAGCCCTCGGCTGTTGGTCAAAAATTTTCTGGCAACACTCACTTCACCTGCGTGTCACGCGACGTCACAAAACCGCAAAAACTCGCGGCGTCAAAGTGACGTGTACCCATTAAAGATGCATTAATATGCCGAACAAAACTGAATTTTCTTCTGAATAGCCACAGGCTGCCCCGTTCCGAAAGGAATAAAAGATGGATGCCGCCGATCGCTCAGGCACTGGCTACTCGCAGCTGCCGCAGAGCACGGGTTTATTTGCGTATAATTAAACTTTTTGCGTGACCGTAACGTTTTCCTTCACTTTCGGCACGTTTAAGACCTCGTTCTGCCAACTCTTCTTTGCTGAAGATCCGTTTTAGCGTCATTCTTATGCTTCCGTTGCATGCCGCCGCGATTTTCGACCAGCCCCCGCAAGCTAAGTAAGGGAAAGCGGACGCAGTGGCTCGACCCCGTCGATTCCTTTTCCACTTGAGCGTGCTCCTTGCCCCTTGTCAGCCCATTAGATAAGACAAGCCGCTCAATGTAGGCAATGTTATTCGTTTTTAAAGCAAACAAAAGTGACCGCCTATAAACGAGGAGAGCGTTTGATTTGTTTGTTCAGACAAACGTGCGGATGAGCGCCCGATGCTTGCGTCGGCGGTTACGCAAATTTGACCTCAGAGATTGGAATAAATCCATATTGGAATAGTTTTACGTTATAGGGTCCCAGGATAAATATTCAGGTGGGTCAATGCTGACTAGTGCATGGCGGGTGCCTCCGCAAGGGTTCTAGCACGGTTTGTAACGCGTGGATATCTCGTAGGCACTGTTACCAAAAGTGTAGGTGGGTGAATTTTCATTGCAACGAGTATGTCTGTCCTTCCAAGGGCGCTTAGTTGTTAACACGTAGGTGAACCGCTGTTTAGACATACATTCAGAGCGTTGGTTGCAACCGTGTTGTTTTTTTACTGGCGGTGCGTACATAATGTAATTCAATATATATACAAAGTAGCATATCCGTTCAAAGTCAGCCACAAGCGAGAAATAAATATAAACGGGGACATACGAATGTAAGAGAAAAAAATCTTGTAGTTTTTTTCCAACACACATATCGGAGTGACATTAGACGAAGCTTTGCCTAAATTTGGCCTTACTGGCTTGAGGCAGCCTTGTGACTTCGCAAACTGACAAGATTACAGCGAAGCTGTTAGCCTTTCGGCGGTCAGCATTATTTGTTTCCGGCCGTGAGCAGAAATTATCAGCAATGACTCATGCAATGACTCACCCCCATCGTATTGCAGAGGCTACAAGCACCCAGCAAATTGAAGCGAACAGTGCGTATATTCATTGAAATCACGCATGCAACACGCAGAGCAGCGTACGTTTCAATAAAGAACAAGCTCAACGCAAGCGTCTGAACCATCATTGAAGCCTTGCATAGCTCCCCAGCAGTTGCGGTGACGGTTTTGCAACAGCTTCGCTGAACGTCCACCTTCGCCGGCCGGAAATGACGAGTAAATTTCTTTTTTTACCGAAATATTGCGCTACAAATACAACAATTCGTAATAATTACGCATACTTGCAAAGAGTTGCTGTCTTGCTGCGTTTCGTCAGAGAAATCGCCATTCTGACCAATCATACGAGGGCAAGCCAACGGTTCGCTTTCCGAAGCGCTACAAGATCGCCCACCAAAATGGCATCCTTGGCTGAACCGGCCTGCTTGAAGCTCGCATAGACACTAGCGCCGGAGTTTAGTTATATCTATAGGAAACTCCATAGAGGACTTGTTTTCTGTGTTTCTCCGCGGAGAGTACCGAAAGGACTCCTTTGACGCGCGTCCTGACCTGAGCTTCGGCAGGTAGGAGTAGTGGGCGTCGATTGCCTCGGCCGACGACAGCTCCTTGGGGAACGCGACGATCTCGTGCAGCGAGGAGAGCTTGTTGACGGCCTCGCGCCGAGTCGCGTCCTCCATCCAGGACAGGTTGCGGAACGCCAGCAGCGACGAGTCGCGGATCGCGTTCACCATGTGGTCGGCCGTCTTGAGCGCGCCCGCGGGCAGGAACTTGGCGAAGAAGAAGTGCGCCAGCGCGAAGGGCGCCATCTCGGACACGCGGCCGATGCACGACTCCAGGTAGGCGACGGCCATCTGGGCCTCGCTCGTCTCGGACAGCAGGGCCTTGGTGAGCTCGTACGAGGCCAGCGGCAGCAGCGAGCGGGTCACGTGCCAGCCGACGAAGAGCCGCAGCCGGTCGATCTCGCGCGCGTACTTGCCCAGGAAGCGACCGGCGACACCCAGGTAGGCGGTGCCGATGATGTACAGCTCGTTGAGCGCGCCCATCTGCGCCTCCTCCGGAAGGTGCCGGTTGATGGCCTCCAGCCAGCGCTCGGACGAGACGCGGCCCGCGCTCAGGTCGCCCAGCTCCTGCGTTGCATATACCGTACAAGTTGAGTCTTTGCGCGAGGCACGTGTAACATTTGTTTCTAAGCGGGTTTCCACAAGGAGTGCAATGTCAGAGTCGCTGGGGCGCGCGTGACGCCTGTGGTAGACACTCGCCTCGTACGGCTAAACTTATGTGCATGCGGACCTGCTTACAAAAGGGATATCATGTTGTAGGCGATTGCTGGACTGCTGGAATTTGAGCAGCCGATTCCTTCAGAAACATCTCGACAGCTATCGCTGATGATAGGACACGCCGCTGACAGCGAGGATGTAGTGCTACCACGGAGTCACGGTAGCCGTGCTGTAAACAGCACAAACTCACGGAGGCTCTATGCTTGTGTGAGAGCTAGTCAAAATACATTCGAAGCAGCAAACCTGTGCCTGCTTACGTGTGCTCATTCTTACCTGAACCACAAAAGATATCTTCAAACGACATAGTTTTCTGCAGTGCAGTCGGTGTAATTCATGCTTCTAAGCGGTGGTTCTGAACAAAGCCAGTACCTGTGCGGTATACACTCACTGGTAGATTGAAAGCGCTCTGGAGGCATTCGCATTACTAAGAGAACGCTAAGGCATTTGCAAGCCGTGTGCGTATGAAAATTTATATCAGTGCTTGTATTTTAGCAACTCGCACTGTTGAGCAAGCTGGCTCTTCTCAAACTTTAAGATGGCGCAAGGCAATGTGGCAGCTAGTAACTGCGACATTGTAAAATGGCGCCTGTTCTTTATACTTCGCTCTGGTGTTCGGATCTGTGACTTTAGTAGCAATATTTATTTACTGAGAAAAAAAAAGAAAGACGTCCTGATCTCTGCCAAGACGTCTAGTTTCGAATAACATGAACTGCTCAAAGTTGGCCGTTCTCCTGAGTGTGGTGCCTTTTTCAGTCTTGCGCTGAAGAAAACTTTTTTATAAGGTGTGATCCGGCACAACAGCTCAACTGGTCTCTGGCGTTCTTAACTGGCTCAAGAGATGACCTCTTTGACAGCGACTGGGATGCCTCACCTGGAACTGCGAGTAGCCGATGAGGTCCTTCTCCTTGTACTCGAAGTACATGGACATGAGGTCGGTGTCCATCTGGACCATGTCCTCGACCAGCGACGTGTAGTCCTGTCCCGCGGTGCCCAGCGCGGCGGCGAGCTGCAGCAGCGTCTTGCCCAGGGCGGCGCCGGGCAGGTGCAGCGCCCGGTGCTGGAACCAAAGCATGAGCCCCTGGTTCTGGCTCAGCGACAGGATGAGGCGGTCGTCCTGCCTGAAGTTGGGCACCAGTTTCACCTGGAACAAGACGTGCACGTCGGATTCCAGGCTGAGCCCGACGAGCGTGTCGAGCACGTTGAACTCGGCCGAGTCGAGCGGCGCGTCGGGCCAGCCCAGGCCGTGGTCGCCGAGGAACGCGCGCAGCCCTTCGAGGTTCTCCTCGCGGTTCGCGAAGATGTCCTCGCACATGCGCAGAGCCTGCGCCGACTTCTCGCCCGAGCGGCTCTGCGCCAAGCTCGGCTGGCGCCGGATGTCGGTGTACAGGCTGAAGAAGATCTTGCGCTGCAGGCTCGTGAATTGGTTCGTGTCCACCGGATGCACCTGCGCCACGAACGCACCGACGTTCTCGTCACGTGAAACGATGTTTGGTGGTCAGGTGTAGGAACGAATCGCTGAATCATTCTAGAGGAAGGCCATGACGTGACCGAGATAGATGCCAGTATAGCGCAGCTGACAGCTCATCTGCGGAGTGATCCGGCGGAACTAAGCCACACCCCGATTGCCCTCAGACTGAAACAGCTATTCGCCCTGTCGGGGAGGATTCATGTTAATCAGCATTGGCGTAGATCTCTAGCAGACGCCAAATGCTGATGAATTTCTTTTTGCCTGAGAACAGTTCAAGTGTCAACTTTTAACTAAGGAAATGAAATAAAATAAAATCACCTATTTCCACTTGTATTTCGGAGACACTGACAGGGCACCTGCAGATAGGACTATTTGCAGCTTGAAGCCGCAGCCCTATTAGATTTTCCTGACTGCCGCAGCAGCACATACATTAAAACTGCTGTCTGGACATACTCGCACAAACAAGTTCCAGAGGTACAAGTAATACTTATTAGTACAAGCAAATGATACTTATTTGTAAAGTACTGTACTAGCTCGGGAACGGAAATTGTGCCGAGAACATATCGTACGAGGCCGGAACTAGACATGACCCATTGATCGGTATTTCACATAATCTATTGTGAGCGTTTAAAAACGAGGGATGTACCGCAAGAATTCATAGGCCTTCTTCAATTACGTAAGTGGACCTCAATGGACGACGAAATGGGGCAGGGCCCTATCCTTTCATACATTGCAAATTCCATCACGTTTAGAAAAACAAATGTATTTGCTGCTGACAAGTCTTGCGTTCTGTTCGTACGTGCTCTGTGCCCTAAACGAAGACAGAAAACACCGTGAGGCACAACGACATTCAAGATGCCGCAATCAGGGCAGGTACGTTGTTCCACCGTTACCTGGTACGAAACTTAGTTACGACATAAATTTACGTAGAATACCCACCGGCCATACCCCAACCACATCCAGCAGCGTATGGGCGAGACGTACCTTGCTCCATCGGCCGCACGAGAACTGGTAGAAGTCGGTGCACGGGTCCACGCTGGCGTCCATGGCCATGGCCAGCTCGTTGGGGAAGTCGTAGCAGTCGGGCGCGAAGCAGCGCGGCGCCACCACCGTGGTCACCAGGTGCGGCACCAGCGCGTACAGGCTGGCGTACGCCAGGCTCGCCACCAGCGTCGCCACGTACGGGCTCACGTTCGTCGCGCACCAGGACAGCACGCCGGCCGCCTGCATGTCGTCCCCGTCGTCTTCCAGCGTGGCTGCTTGCTCGGCGGCCCACCCGGTGGCGAAGGAGAGTGCGCCCGACTCCCAAGCCCTGCAGCGCGGTCACTGCGGAAGGCGTTCGTCCTGGTGCAGGCTTCCCGAATGGGTCACCGAGGGCAGTGGAAAGCAAAATACCAGGACGAGGCGGCAGAGTAGCCGGCGGCTCGGACTCAAACGTTCTCTGTGCCGTGTCGTCTCGACGAGCAGCTAGTGCGAGTCGAGGCCGGAGCAGGCAGGCCTTCGGGTCGGCTCTGAATCGGCGGCTTCCGACGGGAAGGGCTGAGCGTGCGCTGGCGACCTCGCGCTTCGCTTCTTCTGTCTCGTGCGCACCGGCCACGGTCCTTCCGTGCAGAACGTTGTCGATGTTGATGCCTTGATCCGTGGAACGTGCCCACGAGTGGGATTTGCCACACGAGAAAAAGAAATGAAATAATTGCCTAGAGATGACAAAATAAGAGAGGCAACAAACGAAGGTGTTTGAGAAAGAATTGTAATTAAATTTAAGATTAGCGTATAATTAAAGAAAACGGCATGTGGTAAACATCGCAGTAGAGATGGTGCCCCTGAAGCGTAACTTGCTAGATGCTTTTTTTAAATTTATGAAATGCCTTGCAATTGCCCTGGCGCTGATGCCCAACTGCACAGCTCCGAACGAAAGCAAATTTGGTGGCCATCGAGAATGCAAGATGCCGAAGAGGGATGCTAGAGAGAGACAGCACAAAGGGGAAAGGCAGAGAGGTTAACCAGATGGGTAGATACGGTTTGCTACCCTACGCCGAGGAGAGATGGGAGGGGGAGGTAAAGTGATAGCAAAGTAGAGATAACAGAAAGAAAGCAGCATAGACATACTGTCACAGTCAAATACTGTCATCGCATACCGTCACCGCACAGCACAGTAGCACTTGGAGCACTATAGACACCTGGTCAGGCTACAGCCGCTTGTCCAATTCTGTTGCCCTTAAACAGTGCAACAGTGCCCTCGTCGCCCTCCGCTGGGATGCATGCGAAGGAAATATTTCGAGCAAGGGGGTGACACGGCGGCAAGAAACAAGGAAGTGGTCAGTGTTTCTTCTTTATAATAAAGAAGGAAAGATTGCAATAGGAGGTGTCGGACCGATACAACGGCCAGCATTTAGGGAAGAGACTCCACATCGTAAGCTGGTCACTGTAACCTAGCATTGACGTAAGAGGTATTGATCCGAGTCCCATGGGTACGTACGTGTTGTTGTTGCCTCGGAACATGCTGGATGTCGACTAACGATATTAGGATGGATGTATCCGGAGCACTTTAGCGATAGAAGCTTCCTGAGGAATTGTCGTTCATGAAGAATTCTTATAGAAGTGCCACTCGTTGTCAAGGCGTGAAAAGAGAGGCGAATAGGCAAGGAGGTCGGCCTGGGGGGCTAGTATGCGCTGGCCTGCTGCCTTGAACAGGGAATGGAAGAAAGCGGACCCCCCTCCCCTCCCACCCCCCAAAAAAAGAAAGAGTGACGAAAGGCGATGACGGCAGGAAGAAAGAATGAGTATGTACAAATAACTACGCAATGACAGTGGCTTTTCTAAAATCTCGAGTCTGAGTCCGGTACCCTATGTGTGCAAGGCCGGCTGTCGTACCGCACTGTGAACAGTGTGCGGTAAAGAGGTCGGGATATATGTGACTGCATATTTGCGGACAAGGGAACGAATGGGTCGGGAGGCGGCGCGACACGATTTGCTGGAGCTTTCGTGAGTTTGGGGTGCGCTGGTGGTTTCGTCTGGCGGGCGAAGCGAGGCGCAACACCATGCCAGAATTCGGCAGTTTTTTTTTTTTTGAAGCCGTGAGGTGGCATACGAGCGTTTTGGCCCAGTTAAAAAAGGAAGGGTTGGTTGTGCAGTACATATTTGCATTACATGTTATGTATGCACCGTGCCCCACCGGGGTAACAACACTACTTGAACGCTATCTGACGGCGCTTTTCATCCCACCAGCGTTGCGAGGGAAGCCCGGTGGGGCACTCTTCGTCATGCACCACCGCAGTTGGCTTGCGTGCTTCGTCTCGCTGACGCGTCGAACCCGCTTGTAGTTAGAGCGTCATCCGAGAAATTCGAGCGCCAACCCTAAACCAGGCTATCGCTGTGAATGATTCGCCCTCCAATCGAAATTGCGAAGTTATTTTTTTTTTGTAAAATTTTCTCGCCAAGTTTATGCTCGCAGCTTTGTCCGCCACGGATGTCACCTGCTGTGCCCTCCGAAACACTTGTACGGCCGATAAACCGCTCTCAGAGCCTGAGAGGGACGCCAAACGCCACACGAACAGCGAGGCACAACAGCAAGCTCGACACGCATTTCGTGCCCCCTCGATGCCGTGAGAGGTGGCGTAGAGTAGCGCGCCACCTCCCACCCAATCAAGGGTTAGAACTGTGGGAACTGATTGGCTGACACGAGCACTAGCCTTCGCCGCGACAGATGGGGAAGTGGGCGAGTTGGTGTGCCTCGTTCGTCCATTGCCCGCCTGTAATCGCCATCCGGACGATGCAGACGGATTGGAAGCTTGTCTGACGGATTAGGAGCGCACAATAGACCTCCTAATTAAGTTAGCGTAGTAATGGTAATTATTCAAATAACATTTTGTATTTGTCGGTAGAAGTAACGGCCGCCTCATCGAGTAATTAACTTAAATCAAGGGTTAGAATTGTGGGAACCGATTGGCTGACACGAGCCAGTAGCCTTCGCCGCGTTGCACGGAGTTACCGAGACAGTCGCCGAACGGAAACGAGGAAGACACGTGCCAGTGAGAGAGAGCCCGCGGAGCGGTTCAACAGCGTCAACACTGGCCCGCACTTCAACACACGGGGAAGCGGGCGAGTTGGTGTGAATTCAGGATTAGGAAAGCGCGAAGAGTTGATATTCGGTCGGATATTATAAAAATTTCCGGCAGAGGGACTCCCCAGAGTTCGTTTCTCTCACCCACCCTGTTCAACGTGGCGATGGCAAAGCTACCACCGCTCCTCGACAAACTTCCGAACGTCCAGCACGCGCTTTACGCCAATGATGTTACAATCTGGGTGATCACAGGGTCAGACGGCGCCATTCAAGACGTACTAGAGGAAGCAATAAATATAGTACAGGAGTATGCAACAGCCGGAGGACTCACCTGCGTAGCTGAGAAGTCGGAGCTCCTGCTTGTATTTAAAGAAACGCAATAAGGCCGATATTCCACCAGCCATCACAATGCATCTCAATGGCAACTTTATTCCAAGGGTAGACAGACTACGTGCACTAGGCCTTCACATACAACACAACGGGAAGGCCACATTTACCCTACACATGCTCTACCAACTGCTTACCAAAGTAACGCACATGATAAAGCGCATTACAAACCGCCGACAAGGACTCCAAGAAAATGATGTTCTCCGAATTGTGCAAGCCCTCATAATTAGCCGATTAATCTACCACCTCCCCTATCATAATCTGACTCAGACTGAGATGCACCAGATGGACACCCTCCTCCGTACGGCACTAAAGGCAGCGCTGGGACTACCCCAACGTGCGTCTACCCAGCTCCTACTACGACTGGGGGTGCACAACACCATCCGCGAACTAGTTGAAGGTCATTTTAGCAGCCAATTGCAACGTCTGCAACGAACAATGCAAGGGTGCCACATTCTATCCCGGCTAGGATACCAGACACCAAAAAAATCACAACAGGAAAACCGCACACTCGCTGCGCTTAGCATTCGCAACAAAATTCACGTAGCCCCAATTCCCCGGAATATGCACCCTGACCGTCATAAAGGCCGAACAAAGGCAAGAGCACAAGCCCTGGCTCGACTCTTTGGCGATGACACATCGAACGCACCGGTCCTATACACCGACGTGGCCCAATACCCACAGAAACGTGCCCTATGTCTAGTCGTACTAGATAGCGAAGACATTCCGAGGGCTTCGGCCATGCTGAACACTGTGGACAGTGGCACGGCGGAAGAGGCTGCTATCACCCTAGCCGTCGTACACGCTTCAACCATGCCGGCACCGGATGGACCCATCACAGTGGTCACCGATTCACAGACTGCCTGCAGGACTTGGGCACTAGGGAAGGTGACACCCTATACACACCGTATCCTTGCATCATTACACCCCACCGCGTTACACAGGGTGCGTATCGTCTGGACACCTGGACACGCCTCTCTCCATGGTAATGAACGCGCTAATGCGGTCGCCCGAGAGCTCGCTAACCGGGCGCCGTTGGAAGAGCTGTCCAACCCAGACGACGCACCGACAGAACCACTGAACTGCACAAACTCTACAATATTACAGAGATGCCAGGGGACACTTCCCGCCCCCACATAATTCCCTTAACCGAGAAGATGCCGTCGCGTGGCGACCCAGCTTCAAACTAATTCATTTATCTTTTATCTTCACCTCTTCCACCCCACCCAATATCCCTCATACTGTCCCTACTGTGGAGCAAAGCCCACAGTATATCATTGCACCTGGGAGTGCCAACACCCTCCGGGTTAGTCCCCTATTCCTTCACATTCCTCCTGGGCGACTGCGCCGACCAGCTCAGAGCCGCAAAAGCAGCTACGGCTGATCCAGCGGGCACGCGGAGTGGCGCGAGCCATCGGGGCCCTGAACTAAGGGCTCCACCCCTACGAGGAAGTAACCCAATCTCATTACAAATAAATGTTTTCTCTCTCTTGTTAAGAGGAAGCTTCAGCTCGGGTGCTCGCATCTAAATATGCGAAAAAGAAGCATTCGTTTTTCTCGGCAACCACTGCCCCAAATTTTACGAGGTTTGTTGCATTTAAAAGAACCGTAAAATCTAGTGACTGTTGGTTTCGAATTTTGGATTTAGATCGTTAAATTGTTATTAAAAATTGACAAAGATAAGAATTTTCGGAACACGAAACTATCAAGATTACAACTCTCTAACTCGGCAAGCTAAAACGATATCGCAATTCTGTGAATTGCATATGATAGTACGTCCAAAGCGGACAAAATTGATGTGTTGCACATGAATCTGAAAATGCGGAGTAATATGGAAATACAGCTTTTGCGGAACCCTGGTACACAACGTAACAAGTTCACCTAAGATATATATTGACTTACTGAATTTGTCCGCTTTGAATGATCTAATGGATGCCGCTTACAGCACCGCGATATCTGTTTTTGGTGCAGAGATATGAACTTATAAACTTCGTGCGTCTATATTATTCAAACTTTCAAATTTTTGATAATCCTTGTCATAAAATTCAGGCGCTAAATCGATATTACGCTTCCAGCAGTCACTGAAATATAATTTTCTCTCTCAAACGCAACAAATTTCATTAAAATCGATCCAGGGGTCATCTCAGGAAAAACGTTTTTGCGTTTTGCATGTATTTGAATAGGCCGCGTCGGAGTTGGGCCCACGCTAAGGCTTCCTCTTAAGATTGTACGTATACGGGCAGGGAAGTGTGGTAATTCTGCGGAAAGCCCGCACGTATTTTCTTTGCTTTCTTTTAATGTCAGCCGACAAATGTATCTGTTCGACCCGACGGGAGCCCACACGGCCAAGCTTCCTGGTGCGTGGACACAGCGCTTGCGCGCGGCGCTCCAGGCGAGAGTGAGCGCAACACGGCAGAGGGGCGGCAGCCGCTCTCTGATCAGAGTCCCAGCGTTGTGCCCAGGACGGGCGGCAGTGCGCCGGTGGCTGCCGGCGCGGCGGCGGCGGCCGCGGCGGCAGCCTCGAACGCTTCCTTTCGCGTCACGCTCGTGAAGATCTGTTCGAGCGAGGTGTCCGAGATGAAGAAGTCCTGCAGCTTGAAGCGCTGCTTGATGCGCCCCATGCGCATGAACATCTCGCTCCACTGCATCTGCACCCGCGACATCCGGAACTCCAAGACACCCTGCGAGTCGTTGAAAGACAATATTATATATATATATATATATATATATATATATATATATATATATATATATATATATATATATATATATATATATATAGGTACTTTGCTGAGCTAACCTGCGATAGGCGAAAGCCTATCTATGACTGACGTACTAGTTCTGCGGAAACCAGCAAGGGGGAAAGAATTAATATAGGGAAAATCAGACATCCACCCGTTCGTAGCAATTGCTACAAAGGAAACACCCATACGGGTTTCCTTTCGGCTGCCCCGGAAAGGCGGTGGTCCCGGGTTCGAGTCCCGGACCAGGACGAATTTTTCTTCAACTGTGAGGCTGTTCTTTCGAGGAACCCGTATGGGTTTCCTTTGTAGCAATTGCTACGAACGGGTGGGGGTCTGATTTTCCCTTCACCTATCTGTGACTGTCGCGGTTGCTGTTGTCTGAACTGTTCTGCGAACGGACGCCGCCGTGGCCGCGAGCATGGGAGGCAATCACAGCCACGTGACTGCAAGGTTTGTCGACGATGTGCGCGCACCCCCACGCGCATGTCCGCCCTCTCCCACGCGCCCACTCGCGCAGCGCTACTGGCATGGCGCCTCCTCTCCTTGCTCCCCTCGCCGGTGATCACCGCTTTCCTGCGACCACCACGGATTGCGCCCGGACACTCATGAGCCACTAAAGGCTTACGCCTTAAAAAAAAGAAAAAAAAAGAAAAAAAAAAAGGAAAAGGTGGGAGTGTGTTGTCCGTGGTGGTCTGAAGTGCAGCGAGCGGATTACCGGATCGCGGTTACGCGAAAACGAAGTGCCGAAGCATAGAATTAAAAATGGCTGGAAAATGCATTTGCAGCTGCGAGCTGCCGCTCGGCGTAATTCTCGCGGTAGTGCGACGTGCGAGGAAGCGACTCGCGCACATTTCGGCTTCTGTCAAAGGGCTCTTCGCAACACTCCGTCGAAGCGCAAGCTGCACACAACTATAGCATAGTTTTACAGCGGGGTTGTTGCTCTGATTAGAACCGTTCCAAGGCGTAAGCGCAAGGTGTGAATTTCTCCGAATGGAACCACAAGCCGTAGCGTGGTGAAAATTATAACTTGGAGGTGGTTGGTCTTACTTGGCACGTTGTGAGATTACAGCCAATTGGAATGGGGCTATCACGTCACCAGGAATCGACCCCGCGACTTGATGCGCCGCATCAGTAAGATATACAGCCCACTGAGGCACCGCAATACTCACGATGTTGACGTCCGCAAGGCAGGTGAAAGGGCCAGATACTCGCAGCGCACGTTCTATTCGGTGCAGTGTTCCTACATGCGGTTAGGCGAAATAGCACTCGCCAATAGAGCAATTACACCCCCTCCACCACTTCCCTCCTAATAAATAAATAAATAAATAAATAAAAATAAAACTGACAGGTCACGAAACTTCCTGCCTGGTGAAATGCTCATAACGCTAAGGAAGTCGAGACGCAACGCTAAATGTGCACAGAGCGGCGGCTGGGCTTGTTTATTTATTTATTTATTTATATTATTTTACTTATTGAATACTGCGCACATGCGGCCCAAGCAGGAGGGCGACATATGGTACATACAAAGAAAATCAGATTGACAAAAGAAACAGAACCATGAAAAACAAGATTAGGAAGTGGATTCAATTTATACTACTCCATTCGGTTACAGTTCGAGAAAAAAAAAAGAAACCTTATATGTGTTTGTTCTTGCAAAGTAAGGGATTAATGCATCATGTTTGCGGTGGCGTGTAGTTCTGTTCGATAGCTGCGATAAATGTTCAGATGGGTCACGGGATAAATTGTTAGCGTGAAGTAGTTTGAGGAATTCAAGTCTCTGTTTTTTTCTTCTAGTTCGAGTGGTTCAAGGTTGTTAATTTCCATAAGTTCGGGGGGGGGGGGGAATCACATCTGGAAAATTTGTTCAAATATAAATCTGACTGCTTTTATCTTAATTCTCTCAAGACTATTGATATTAGTTTTTGTGTATGGACCCCGAACCATGCAAGCTTATTCCAGCTTAGGTCTAATTACGGAGATGTAGCATAGCATTTTAACGTTAGACGCGTACCATACTTTGCTGGAATGTGCTGAAGACTCTGCTGAATGGAATGCTTCTTAGTGACTTAAATCTAATGAACGCCTCTTTATACTTTCCAATAAAAGAGGTGTATAAGACTTTGACACCTAAGGGTGTTCCGGTCCATATTTTCTCTTCCGCCACGAAGAAAATTTGTGTGTGCTCATTATCCGGCTAATCTTTGACTCGCGTTCACGTTCAGCCTCGTTGGCAAGACAGATTTAGGATTGTTTAGGCGCACCAATAACGCGCACAAGCAAATGAACTCGCAGTATAGCGCTATGTGTGTGTTCACTTGCTTGTCCTCATTGTCAGTGCGCTTTTAAGTGCATAATTTTTCTCAAATTCAGGGCGTGGATTTTGATGGGAAAGCTTATTGCGTCCTGAAACAATCCGCTCACTCCTTTTCACCGCACCACGTCGTGCTTAATCATTGTTTCTGTTTCCCCGCGCGCTGCTCGTAGCGCGCGAAAATACCACAAGTACCGAGCGACTGCGCGCGCACGCACGCACACGCCAATGTTCCCCAAAAGTGATTTGAAAGAACTCGTTTAACTCCACTCACTGCCCCGACTTGGCAACCGTCTGGACACGGCAAGCTAATAGAGAGTTTTAGTTTAGGGGACGCAAGCGGCTTGCGTACGCAAGAACTAGGGGCGACGGTACTGCGCATGCGCAGAACCCCCTGCGCATGCGCAGTACCGTCGCCCCTAGTTCTGGCGCACGCAAGCCGCTTGCGCTCCCTAAACCAAAACTCTCTAATGCGTTTGGCTTCCGGTTATCGCGAGCTGCGTGTTCCGTGTGACTAATATCGCAGCCTGTCGCAATGACCAGGTGGTCGGGTGCCGATTCAGGCAGTCGGCGGAGTTGGTTACTGCAAACCGCGCTTGGGACCGCTGGCGTCGCGGTGCGCGGTCGCACAATCACGCCGCGCTTTTCGTATCAAGCCCCGCCTAGCCACCTTACCGGAAAAAACGCGTGCCGCGGAAGCTGCCGCGCGGCAGCGTTTTTTCTTGCTGCGGCAGGTTACAAGGGTTGTACGAGTAATGCGTGGAGGAAATCATTACGCCGGACGTGGCATCCGAAAAGCGACTCAATGGGTTGTTTTTGGACGCAACGACAGGTTTCTCATTGGAAGCCACGTGTGCTTAATTAAAAGAGATTAAATTAATTTTATCTAATTAGCCGGATAATGAGAGCACAAAACCTTATATTCCTAGTTTTTTTTATTAACTTGGCTACTTAACTGGGACAAGATGTTGTACTATTTCGCATGTTTAACTGCAAAATTGATCGATAAGGTTACGATAAGCTTGAACCTGTTGGTTTATCTTGCGCTTCTCCTTCCACTTTAGCTTCTGTTTTTACGATCGTAAACTGTACGCAATTTTCACGTATGTTTACGTATACATTCAACAACGTGTACGTACCCGCCGTGGTTGTGGTGTTGGGCTGCTCAGCGCGAGCTCGCGGGAACGAATCCCGGCCACGGCGGCCGCATTTCGATGGGGGCGAAATGCGAAAACACCCGTGTGCTTAGGTTTAGACGCCGGTTAAAAAACCCCAGGTGGTCCAACTCAATGTGGAGTACCCTACTACAGCGTGCCTCATGATCAGAAAGCGGTTATGGCACGTAAAAGTTTTTTTTTTTTGACATCGTGTACGTATGTGGGACTATTCGCTTACGTGCCACTGTGTTCCTGTTCCGTTTCTTCCAATGTTATATAGTAACGTACACAGGCACCAAGGTAAAACGCGTTGCTTATGGCACTGAGGGACTCGGAATAAGTGAAATAGAGAAATTTTTTTTTATACACGCCGGAAGCATTCGATGGCCGTTTCTTCAAACGGTGCAACGGGAGGCCAAGCGTACTCACGCGCTTACTCACGCGCTCCTGCAACGAACGCCCCCTACAACGAAATGACCTGTATAACGAAGAAATAATTCTGGCCCGCTTGTGAAAGGCGCGGTGCGCTTCCTATACAACGAAGTCACCTCTATAGCGAATTATTTCGAAGGCCCCCTCAAGTACTTCAGTTACGAAGGCGCCAGACTGTACCTCGCAAGTGTGCACCATCTCGGCTTCCGGGAAGGCCTTGCACACCGCTTCGGCGACTTCCTGCTGGTACCCGAAGTCCTGCTTCCTGTCCGGGTACGTCTTGACGCTGATGGTGTAACCCTTGCCGAACTTCTCCTTGAGATGCGCGAGCGAGCCGAGGCACTGGAGACGCCCTTCGCCCATGATGGCGATCCGGTTGCACAGGAATTCGACGTCCGACAGGCTGCGACAATGAATTGACGACTTGTGTGCCCCGCTTCGTACAGCTTAGTTCCTTGTCGAAAAAAAAACCCACATCCAAAACCTTGAAATAAGAATATTGGGACCCCGTCCAAAAATCCCTTTGTTCCTATATATGGCTTGGGATACACTATCGAAAAAAAAAAGAAACAACTATATGCTGAATACCTCTATGTTCAATATTTGAACATATGAAGATCATATGAGAACCCCTCTGTTCCCGTCTATCTATAATACGCGGCATTTGTTTATCTTTTTTTTTGTGGGACACACCCCTTATATTCCTATTTATCACATGCGGCATGCGGGTCATAGAATGAGGACATAGAATTTCTTACACGAGATGCGCACATGTTAATACATTGGAGATGAGAATTAAGGTTCTTATAGCTTTCTTTCTTAATAGGCTGTCCCATATGGCATATGAGAACACACGGAGCTTTATGTGGAATACCCATATATTCGCATGGGATTACCGGATATGAGACGCTTTTTTTCCATACTGCAAACAAGGCTGCGGACGCTAGTAAAGTATTGCCGTTCATAGAAATCTCACCGCGCGTTTCCCAGTGCAGTTCCTGATATGCGATGCTTTCTGTACTGAATAACTACTTTATACATTACAACTGCATATTGTGGATGTAAGGTTACGTCAGATCACGCGTAATTTGGGCTGCACGCGTTGTGCATCAAGTTCACGCGACGCACTACATTTTGGCAAGACCGAAGCGCCAACTGCGGCTGTTTGTGTCACTCCGCTCGTGCGGCGGTAAACACTTCCGGACCTGCGTCGCCTTCCGCGCAGTAAACGCGTCCTATTATTACGTGAAAGTGTGGAACCCAATGTTGCGTCGAGTTGCAGGACGCTACACCTGCATATATGTATTTCTTCCATACGCTTTGCACACTTTCTTTTTGGTCGCAAATTCGAACAGTGAAAGTATAGTCTCCCTATGGGCGCTGTAGCAATCTTCCTGCGCAGGCGAACTTTCCGCCGAACTTTCGGGCAGGCTTCTCAGCCGCCATCTTGTTTGAACAAGCCATCCTGCACATTTATTTTGCCTATGATGCTCTATTCGCAAAATTGTCTTGTTTTCTTGCTGGCTTCGTAAGATGTGATGGGAGACGTAACATTGCAATGCCCTGCGTAAATACGCTATGCAGTTTTGATACCTTAAAAATGCGGACTTAGGCGCGGAAAAACTTAACGCACAACTTGTAGTAGGGTTCGTTACACTCTGGAGTGAGTTGTCAGTTGTTGCTTTATTATTTATTTACGAATCGGTTGCTTAGCAAACCGATTCGTAAATAATAATATAGTAAATAAGTTGTAACTCAAATAACATTTCCCTATTTTTCTGTACCAATGCAAGCTCCTCGGAGAAATAAAGGGGGAAAAAGTTGTTCTAACCTTTTTTTAATGTGGAACTGTGATTAAGCTCTACAGTTGTTGCATCATCATCTTCATTGCGCATGATCCTCTGCTATCACCGAACCTTGCATATCGCGTGACTCGGGTCACGAGCATAAAAAGAAAAAAAAAAGGCGCTCTCCTCCTAGACCGGGTTGTGGTCGCCGTAGCCGCCGCTCTGCTGTCCACCTTCCTATATAAATGCAGGGACGACTACAGGACTCGATCGGACACCATTGCGTCGTCTTCCTACACAATGTTAAGACAGCCGCTGCCTGATCTGCCGTTTATTTAAATAGCCGTCTACACTGAGTATAGGTGGTGTACGGAACATGGCGTCTATATGACCTGTTTCCGGCTCCCGCAGTCGCTTGGGGGCGCATGCACAACCTTCGAGTAAGGCCCCTTAAACTTCGTAAAGTAGCGACACTCTCCTCCTCCGCCTTTACTACTCCTAGTTTCTCTTCTCTTTAACGCTCCCTCCCCGACCGTGGCGCCGCCTAGACCGCTAGAGCGTAGCAACGGCGCCATCATGCGTTTCTCGCCACTCCGTAGACGCTTCTCGAGCGAAAATGGCCCTGAAGCTTGGCGCTAGGGCGCACATGATGCTATTAGGCCAATAGCGACGCGGCGTTGGCCTCGGCCAGAGTGCGCGAGGAGGAGGCGGCATTCTTCAAAGCGTGGCGCTACTTTACGAAGTTTAAGGGGCTTTAACTTCGAGATCTATGCCTGTCGGCCAGAGAGACCCATCTTTGGGGGCGTGGATTTGGGCGCCGCTGATTGGAAGCAGCACTGCACCAACCTGTGCGAGCTGAGCAGTATGGACATCTTGCTGACTTGCTGCAGGGCGTTGATGTAGTTGACGATGCGCTTTCGCGCCGCCGGAGCGATTGTGGCATACGGCTCGTCCAACAGCAGCATCCGGGGCATTCCCATCATCGAGACGCAGAGGGAGAGCTTGCGCCGGTTGCCAGCACTGCGCAAGACCCGTCGTATAACACAATAGGTCATCGAGATGAACGAGAATAAGAGGAACCAGGAACCAGAGAGCACACTTTTTTTTGTCAGTCAGAACCGCATGAAAGTGGACGAAAGAACAACTGGCCCGCCGGTGGGAGCAGAGCCCAGATTAGACGTGCGATGCTGAAGCAACTCAGTTAAGGCAGTGGCTGTTCCCGCGTTCGCATTTTTTTCGCGTTCATGCAGATGTACTAAATCTGACACTGGAAGTGTTAGTCGGCGCCCCTCATGGCCCTGGCGGCCGATGTGGCGAATCCTCTTGACCGCTGGCATGGCGTAGTACGTGAACTTTAGGAGCAGCCAGCTGTCCAATGAACCTGTCGTATCAATTGTACACGCACTGCGCTGAATAGTTTGTCGCGACGGATAGAGCAAAAACCGTTCTTTCTTATCACATCCGCTGAAAAAGGCCCTTGTGGCGTTACGAAGATATTGGGCGAGCAGGCGCATGGCTTCCTATGAGCTCCTGACCATGAAAAGGTCAGTCTGTTAGACTTCAATCTGTCGTAATGTTAGGAAAGAAGTCACTGACCGTACAGTCTAAACGAAGTGACGTTTCGAGATACACAATGTGTCCTTGTTCTATCGTGAACAAGGATTGGTATGGATATCGACACTCAGAACGGTAATTCAGCCTCAACGACCTCACCGGGTATATGTCATTGGCAGCTCACCTGAATGTGATGACGAGCTGTTCGGCGAACTCCTGCAGGCGGAAGATGAGCAGTAACACGTGCAGGTACTGTGGCGTGACGGCGATGCCCTTGAGGCGCCCGAACAACTGCAGCGTCTCGGTGCCAGTCAGCATGTCGAGTACGCCGTCTCGTTGCGGGCAGTAGCCGACGTAGCGCCGATACTGCGAGACGCGAGCATCTGATCATGTGGAAGAAAAATTGTCTGGAGTATAGAAATTGCCTCGAAGCTCCCTTTACATCGGTATACCCCGTTCATACGGCTTTAGGAAAAAAACCAACCACCTCATAAACGTTGCCTCCAGCATTATCGATGCTGTTATTAGCATTTCTCAAAATTTTCAGCCCTACTGGGGCGCGCAACTGGCCCGAAATGACACGCCTCCATAGAATCCTGCGGCCCGTCCGCGGGAGCCCGGAAGGAAAAGCGCGCGAGGAGAATCGAGGAGGAAAGCGCAGTGAGGAGGAGAGTGGCGCTACTTTCAAATTATCAAGGGGCTTTAACAGGGTAGACGGCCGAACATAGAGATACTTAAGCCGTACATTGCGTCGTCACCGTAAATTAAACGCTCAGAAATAAGTGAAGGGGTAAAAGTCGAGGCCCGATGGTAAACGTGCGAGAACGCGTCAGGCTATTGTTCGTATATTAAGTGCATTATTATGATATCCGTGAATATTTTTGTCTTTCTTTTTCTTCACTGAGTAGGGACGCCAAACACGGATGAATACATTGTCGGAGTTTACTTTCCAGGTGTTTGTGTGTGCACATGTTTGACATTGTTGGCCGCTGACCCTGTCTTATGCTTACGGAATTTTGTTTCTTAGGAAAGCTGTTCTCCCTGGATGTCGCGCTTTGGATTTCCTGGAGAACTAGACTGTCACATTACGTTTTTCTGTGGTGTTGCTTTAATTAGCTGGGCGCATATAGTTGTCATGCAAGTGAAGGAGTAAAACAGTGCTCATAAAGTGTTCTAGGTTAACTGGCATGGCCGCCTTTCTTAGGTCGGTGATGCAGTATACAATTCAACTAAATCATCCCATTTTATGTCTGCAATATTTTTATCGCCACGTAAACGATTGTGGAAATCCCTTATGAACCTTCACTAGCTAACTGTTGAGCTAGTTCATTTGATTAAAAGAAAAAAAAATACTGACTGAAAATACCGTTTGCTTTGCTTATCGTGTCTTTCGAGATACTTTGTTTATGCCCAAAAATTTCCGTTTTATAGATAGCTTTGTTGCCCATAGGTGACGTGTACGTTCTCCAAAAGCCGCTAAACATTCTCGCGAACGCGCTTTTAAATTAAGCGCGAACAATTTTCACGAGAAAGATTTAACGAGAAAGTGTGTCATAATGGACAGTCCAAAAAAGACTCAACTCCACAGCATGCGCTGAGCCCGGCTAGGGCGGAAAATGAAGACTTACCGTGCCACGGTCACATTCTGGGCCGACGTTTTCAGGATTGCGCTTTTTAAAACGCGTGACTCTTTCTCCCTCCCAGTTCAATTCCTTGCTCCACGCATGATGTAGGTACAACTAGCTCGTCAAAAATGCTCGCTTATCGTACACAGCTGCCGATACCCCGAACAATATGGTCGGAAAGCGCACGATATCGCTATTTCATCGTCGCCGCACTGGCAACACCTTCCCTTCGACATACGGCAGCCACGGCCACGCGGGCGGTAGCTTTCCCCGCAAGGCCGCCGTGCCCGGTAAGTGCGCCCTCGTTCGGGGGCAGCTCACCATGTGCGTGTGATTGACGACGGAGAAGCCGGAGATCAGGGCGTCCCCGTCGTGCGGCAGAATGTCGCTCGCCAGCACGCGGAAGGTGGTGGTCTTTCCCACGCCGTTAACGCCCAGCAGGCCGAAGCACTCGCCGGAGCGCACGGTGAAGCTCAGCCCCTGCGCGCCAAGTGCAGTGCGGGAAAGGCGAACGCACGGCGACGTTGAAAGACCGCGACTTCTTCAATCGTTCGTTTCTTTGAAACGACGCCACAGAAAATAAATAAATAAACAAACAAACAAACAAACAAAAAAGAAAGAAAGAAAGAAAGTAAAACAAACAAACGCGGGATGACAATTCAGCCTCACCAGTTCTTCGATCGTACCGTATCTGAAACTGCGTCTTTAAAACTCCGTGAACACCCTGGCACCTTCGTTTGGGAGTTAATAGACTGACGCGCCACCATAGTGTCACAAGGTCAAAATAGCCGTCCCCACTGAGCACCCGATAAAAAAAAAAAAGCCTTCGCGGATGGAAGCAAATCCGAGCAACTCATACTCCAAGGACACCGAGGCTGCACGCAAAAGAAGTTCTGATACCCTTCGCAAGTTTTAGGTGTCTTGTTCGGCCACTGCCCGATATTTGCCGAATGCTTTTGCGAGCGCCTTTACCGTATTCGGTGCGATTTCCACGCTGGAACTCCAGCCTTTTTCATACGCTTCGCTATATTCGTATACGATGCGTCGGCTCTACTGCGCCGGCTTATTTGCGGACAATGCGCCTGCGCTTTCTCGATTCCGACCACGCCGCAAGAAGTTTGGCCACGCGGTACATCTCAGGCGTATCAGGCAGTGCATAAAATACCGTTTTTTTTTTTACATGTCGGACATCAGCTCCCGGCTGCTCCGCATGAGCCAAACAGTGCCGGCGTAGGGGGCCATGTTTACGAACACTTCAACAAACTGACAACGCGAGCGAACTATGACTTTTTATGTTGATATAGACGCTCTTTTACTTATTTTTATTTTATACCACATGATGTAAATAGTTCCCTTCCTCCTACTCTAGCATCCCTTTTTGTCATTCTCCCCTGTCTCTTTGGAGCGGTGTGCGCGTATCAATTTTGTCTGCTTTATATATCTAAGTGAGTGCAGTGTACAAAATTGCTAGGTATTGCTTAGTCACGTAGTTGCAAAGTCGCTCATCAGTTTGGCCTCCCCCACTGACGCCTTCTGGACGTATTCGCAAAAAAAATTGTCTCCCAATTTCTCTCCGGGTAGAATCGGGGAAAGAGAACGCACGTCCAGGTCTTTAAAAGCGCCACAGCGCAACAATGCCAGCGTGCACGAGCAACTTGCCTGCAGCACGGGATTGCTCTCCACGTAGCCGTAGGACTTGAAAAGGCGATTCACGACCATGAGAGGTCCCGATGCGGACGACGCCGTCGGATTTTTCACGAGCCCCGCGACCGTCTTGTTCTCCATCATCACGTCCGTGTCTTCCGGCTTCTCGCAGAAACCGAAGCAAACGGTGCGCAATCGTTAAGACAAGTTGAAGGGGCAGAGAGCAATGAGACGGAAGACAGAAGGCAGGAACACACAGGACAGCGCTGTCCTGTGTGTTCCTGCCTTCTGTCTTCCGTCGTGTTGCGCTGCCCCTTCAAGATGTTCAACCAGTACGAACTCGCTCAAATCTCGACCCTTCTACGTTACAACAAGTGCTAACCGTACATGTGGCACACGCATAGAGCTAACTGTTCGGTTAGGGTGTTTCTCTGCGATATTCGGGCTTCACCCACGTTTAAGGTATCGTCTGCCCCCCCCCCCCATAAAAAAAATAAAGAACGAAAAAAAAAAACGCGGGCCCATCTAGATGGCGGTTTGCTCTAGCACCAAGTCTCGAAGAGCTATAACTGCCACGAGAGAAGAATGCGAGAAACTGCCACGTGACGGCCGCGCGAGACGTTTCAAGGAGCCCCCTCATCGCAATCTAAGTATATATCACGTACTCACAGAAATACCGGTGCTAAGTTCTAGTTTAGTTTTCTTTTTCTGCATGAAGATGCCGTAAAACCGACTCTCCCCCCTGCCCCTCAGAGGAAAAAGAAAGAAGCATAAAGAATGAGAGTTCCGCGAGAAATCTGAAAATGGTCGTAGTGGTTAGTGCATCAGGGTCCTGCAGCTGGGTCAAGCAAAATGGGTTTGATTCTTACTGCCTTTGGTAATGAAAGTGTTATTAGACCATGCCTTCGGGTTTTTTGTGGACGGAGCACTTAAACGGGACCTATGAAGTGCGCTGTAAAAAATAAAAACACGAACAGTGCTCGTATTATTTGTCCAGTGGAAGCCAACGCGTGGCTTGCTGTCGAGCGATATTGCGCCGCGCCTTTCAGATTATCAGTAATCTAAGATTCTGCATTCACCGCAAGAGGGTGGTCAAGATGGTGAGACTGGTTAACCCAGAATATATGAGCGCGCTATAGACACTGCAGATAAATTTGGCAGACCCCGCCCGCGAGTGACTATTCAAAGGCGTTGCCAAAACATTGCAGCTGAGTCGCCGCTGTTTCTTCTTGACGCAGAGCGACTTCACATATTCTTTGTGACATCTTTTAAGATTATCACTTTCTCTCTTGTGCATAACGGTGTGTCTCCTATGCAGGCACCTCAGCTAGGCGCTCCTATACAAATGCAGCTCCCAGGTCCCGGAGTTTTCACAGTTCTCTTAGCAAGGAAGTAGCTTTACAGGCGAACTATAAATGCTCCCCGATCTAGTCGCTGCAATGCAACGTATGTGTAAGCAGTTCCTTTCTATCTCGCTATCTTCTTCATGTTTCTTTACATCCTTCACCTCCCTCCCAGGCTCCAGGCTGAATGCTCCAAGCTGAGGCTCCATATTGTTCGCCCATCGTTGATCGAAACGCAAGTTGCAATTGAAAAAAATAAAGTAGGCGGCGTGATTGATTCGGCTCTGCCAGCGGGCAGCATCCCAGCCAGAAGCGATAGTGCTCACCTTCTTGGTACCAGCCAGCGCCTTTCCCACGGCGTGGGAAGGCTTGGTTACTGCGTATCTCTCCCGGTAGGCACTGGGGTCAAGCGCGCTCAGCGACTTGTCCACCGAGGGGAGCCACACCTCGATGCACACCAGGAGCACGAACAGCACCACTCCCTCGATGGAGAGCGTGATGAACTCGTAGAAGGCGGAGTACGGGTTCACGTCCAGCGGGTGGATCAGGTACTCGGACGGGTCCGGCGTGTGGAGGTCTGTGCAGCGCAAGCCGTCACGCGGGGGGAACGCCTCAGTCGCGCATGCACCATGGCCTGCCGCATCATTAAAGAGTAAGCGTCCTTAAAAGGGAAGGATTCGTGTGAAAATTAAAGAAATTGTGGAATTTAACGTCCAGAAGCCGTTTCCCTTGCCACCTGGGTTCTTTATTGCGTGCCTAAAATAAATACAGGAGCGTTTTTATTTAGTCAGCATTGGGACCGACGGATAGCACGTGGATTCACCTAAACTTTTGTGTTTGTGGTGGCCTGAAACTGCTGCGTGACTTTGCAAACAGGTGGTGTCGAAGGCCTGGCGTCTCATCGCAACCGCCGCATTCAGCCAGCAAAAAGCATAGCCTTTGAGATCTGTATTTGTTGCCCAGAGGAGGCTGTCGGTGGAGCGTAGATTTGGACACCGCCCATTGGTCACCTTAAACAAAATATTGCGTTATGAATGCAAAATCTGTCGTGATTTTACATGCGCGCAGATACGTATTGCCTTTCCATGTTTAGAAAACTACGATTACTAGGTGATTTAGAAAGGCAGAGCTTAATATAATAATGAAACGAGACCATCTGCACAGACATGCACTAAGATTGGACAAATTCGTGCGCTACCTATAATTTCCATGGCGATAGAGCAATCACATTCACGAGAGTTCCCCCTATTAAATGTTGTAGGGAAGTATGCAAAAGACGTTCTAAGCTGGGATAGTTGGTTCAACATGGCGGACAGCGGAGACGTCGTGACCAGTGATACGAACACAGTGCACTAGCCCTGCTTGTGCCGTGCTATAAGGTGCGGCTTAATGTATGTGTGCGGCTATGACGTGTTGCCGGCTCTGCAATCGCTTCCAGCGCATCCACAATCCGCAAGGACATAGCCTTCAAGATTTGCGTCTGTTACTCCAAGGAAGCGGCCGCTGTACCGCTGTGCGCTTGAGTTGGACGCTACCTATTGTGTCCTTGTCCGCGCGTTTTGCCATGTTGTCTTTAAGGGGGCAGCCTCGCTCGAAGTGAAGTCAGATTTCCCTATGCAAACACAAGTGGGACACAGCATTGACAACGTCACTTTCATGAGACAATAGATCTGTTGTGTTCAATAGGAAAAAGAAACTATTAGTCTGATTGTAGAAAGCGCAATTTTTCGCTGATGTCCTCAAGTAGGAACAGTTTGTTTGGAACGTTTAAATTAACCAACGTTTCATGACTTGTTTTAAGCGAGAGGGAGAACTGCTTTGACGCAGCACGCGTTACTTGGCGGTGATAGCGAAGCGGTACGACTAGTTCAGTCGACTCGGTGGAGTTCAGCGTTCATGCGATGTTTGATTGTAGTTACGGCCGTCACGGGATGCTTGTCTTTTGTATCGATCACCGACAGAAAGTTGACATCGCTTTTCATTAACGCTGTTTATTTGTGTCCATGGCTCCATCTGCGGCCATGTTAGTTTGGGCTGTGCGCACTTCTTTAGGCGAGTCCGAACTACTCGAGGAAGATCCCTTTGTTTGGCGCTGGTACGTGTACGCCTGTGTGCGACCGTTTGACCTATTGAGCTCCACTTTTGTTGCCATTTTTTTTTTGCTTAAGTTATTTCATGGTTGCTTGTCGGCTGAGACGTCGTGAAGAAAGGCGTTCAATGGCATTCTGCGCTATAATATGCACTCTGTGGGATATGACGTTTTAAAACGCTTTCATGCATTGGAAGAATGCCCGCGCAAATACGCGTTGATCTGCTTGGTTTTCCGACAGGCATCGTCGAACACGCTCACACAAACGCCAATACTTCGAGAGTCCCTGTTGAGCCATGAAACAACGAGACGTTGACCGTATGCTCTCGACATCGAACCCCAGCTTGGAATACCCGCCGTCTGATGGCTTTCTGCGGTGAAAGCCGCTTGCGCATAACCGTGGCACCGAAAAAACCGTCGTCCAATGAATATAATGGACGAATTTTTCATTTGCGGTTTCTCAAAGCCGACTAGACGGGACTCACGCAAACAGCATTGCAGCAGGGACAGTCGGCCCTGTGCCTGCTTGGTGTGGCAGCGGCTTTCGAGCTGCAGTCCACCTCGTCGACACAGCCCGTTCTCCCTGGCCAGCTGGAGGATCTTGGTCATGCCGCGAGAGTAGGACTGCGAGGGCAGCAGCCTCAGCACCTGCAGCGTCACTTCGATGACCGTGGTCAGCAAGGCGTTGTGGAGATCCTCGCCGTAGTGCTCCATGAACACCGCGGCCAAGGAACCTCCCGAAGCTGCGCGAAGGATTTCGATCAATTCGTATCTGCTCGTTTCCGCTGTTTTAGTTGGCGGGATCACTCTTGTTTCCGTTATATTGTTGTAATGTCAATGATATGATTTGTTTAACACTAAGCTTAAGTACAGCTCATTGTGTGTATGTGCGTGCGGTGTGTTGTGTGCGTGCGTGTGTGTGCGGGAACATGCTCTAAGCAAGTTGGTGTCTATGGCACAAGAACACGGGACAATGACAAAAACAGGACGCACAAATGCGCAGTTCCAGAGAAACCAAGCGGTTATCGAATAGTACGGATTAATTTCACGAGAAGTTGTTGAGGCCTTCCACATACAGCGCATGTCAGATTCTTATGTCAGGGCTCCAACCGTGTCACTCCAGAAGAGTAAACTTGATTTTATTTTAAAATCTTTGGGATAGGACAGTGTTTCTCAAGCTGCGGGTCATTACCCCCAAATGGTTGGTGAGCATTTTTCTGGGTTCAGGGAGCGTTCAATTATATGTGCGTTCTGCTTGCCGGAACAGCGATGCGTTTTCAGTCTCGGTGCCCACATATATTGCCCATGCATATTGTACCTGAAATTATGTTTATTATGCAGTGTAATCTTACTGTTGGCCACAAAATGAACGGTGAAACGGCAAGGCAAGTAAACGGTGATCTCAACCTTCGGTCACCACAAAGAAAACTTCAACGAACACAGTCCCCCAATCAGTTTTGTCTCGTCGAAAACTGTAGAATTTAGGTTCGGCAGATATGGTTGTATCAAGAAAGGAAATGCATTCCTCATATCAAAATACATGATTAAATCAATCCTTGTTAAAATATTAACAAGTTTTATTGGTAGATCTCTCTGCTGTGGTTAACGTGTTTTAAATAAATTAGAATGTAAATATCTGCGTCACTGAAAAAAATTTTCAGAAGGCTTGTAAAAATAGGGGGGGGGGCGGGCAGCTGTCATTGTAGGTTTGGGACTACTAAAAGGAGTCACGTAATAGAAAAATTTGAAACACTGGACAAGGAGAATCATGTCGATCTTCGTTGCTTCTACTAGTTATCTTGCCTGGTTTTATACGCTGGTTTATACGCCACGTAATAATACTTATGTTTCACTCGGGATGACACATTTGTGTGTCCGCTGCTTTTCGTACCCCCCCCCCCCCCCTCCCCCTTGTGTTTTTTGCGCCGTTTATAAACGCCTAATGAACAGCGCTTTACTTTTTGGAATACATGCATATTGTGGACTATGTTGCTTCGATATATAAATTTCATGAGCCAGATATTACTATGGATATTACTCCGTTCTCAGTGCGGAAATGCTGGTAAATATGCCGGCGCTCTTTGCCAATCCAGTTACACGGCCCATGTATGGCGATGTGTCCGGCTTTGACGGGCAACGAGCATACTCACAGATGATGAACGTGATGATGACGAGCGCCGAGTACGCTACGATGGGGCTGTCGAACAGGAAGGAGCAGATGTAGATTGCCGGTAGAGCAGCGTAGCCGTGTAGCAGGTTGAGCACGAAGATCAGCTCTGCCAGTCAAAACAAGGAACGTAGCGATTTGGCGTAGGCTTTATTGCTTGAATAAAGCTTCGAGTGGGGCTAGTTGTCGTGGCACCCATTCGGCTTGACGCGCCATACTGTTATACGAAGTTAGACGAGTGTTAGGAGTGTATTATTAGAAATGTTAGATAAGTATTAAAGTGTAGATCAAGCTATACTTCTCATTGTTAAATCAGATGTGCCTAGCTTGGCTTCTTTTTCGTCTTTCATTCCGTGTTCTATATTTGTGTTACAGTCACCCTTCGTGTATATATTTGACGTGCGCTAGCGAACAATAAACAGTTGAAAGTTTGCGCACTAGTATGTCCTTCTTCTTTTGTCCTTCGTATAACAGTTTAGCGGAGCAAGCAGATAGATTGTTTCAGACAGTGCTACTAACACAACGCATAGGGAAATGCTCTTAACCGAGAGAATACGGTCAAAACATTTGGCGCAATAAGGGGCGCTATAACGTAAAACTATTCCAAACTTTTCTATTCCAATTCTGCTATTAGCCCTTCACGATTGGTCAAAAACTTTTTTCTACCATGCCCACTTCACCTGTCTGCCGCGCGACGTCACGAAAACCGCGATACCTCCCCATCTGATATGATGTGATTCCCCAATATCTCCCCAATGCATGATTTAACAGAAAAAAGAAAAACAGTTATATCTGATTCGACCCCTTTTCGCCATTAGCCCTCGGCTATTGGTAAAAAGTTTTCGGGCTGCACCCACTTCACCTGCCGGTCACGCGACGTCACAAAACCGCACAAACTCACCGCGTCAAAGTGACGTGTACCCGTTAAAGATGCATTAAT